>NC_081423.1:34467244-34835078 GCF_949786415.1 Peromyscus eremicus | reverse complement strand
GTGCTCACCTGGGAAAGGGGCGGCGAGGAGCAGAGACGTGACCGCCCCACCCCAGCGCGCCAGTTTGGAAGCTGGTTCTGGAAGGAAACCGGGAGAGGCGGGCGAGGCCCGGAGCTGGAGGAAGGAGGAGCAGCCGAGAGGCGCGCGCTCTGGAGCCTCGGCCGGGTCCGGGTCTGCGGAGCGGCTGCACGCGAGCGAGCGCGGCACCAGGGGGATCGCCCCGCTGCACCCCCGAGCCGGGGCGGGGCTCAGGTCGCTCGGGGGCGGCGTCGGTGTCCGCCCCCCACATCCGGGGGCTGGGCCGGGCTCTGGGGCTCGCGCCGCGCGGGTGAGTCAGGCCGGGTTTTCCCTCCGCCTCTGGGGCCAGGAGAAGAGTGTCGCCCAGCGCGTCCTCTGCCCGCCGATCCGGCTCCCGCGCCTGCCCGAAGAGCCTGCGAGGAGAAAGGTTCGAGACCGAGCTGGGGACTGCAGCGCGCCCTGAGATCCTCGGCGCCAGCATGGTAAGTGGGCAGGGCGGGTCGCCGAGGTCGTTGTCGGACCCCGGCTGGGGGATAGCAGGATGCGGTGCGAGCCCCGGTGTCCTCCGCTCCCGCGCACGAGGCTGACCTGTACATGAGCGTTCCGTGGAGCATCACCCGAGACCCCTGCGCCGCAGCTAGGAGGGGCTGGCGCCCTTGGCGCAGGAGTCTGACCTCGGCCTCCGCCCCCTGCAGCAGCTCCAGGCAGGCCCGGCAGACGGCGGGCGGGATGTGTGCACCCCACCCCGCCCCCCTGGGTACCTCTGGGGCCTCCCGCAGTTCTGGGATCTCTCGCTTTCCTACTGCCTGCCCGGGCGTAGTTCTATCGGGATGGCCAACCTGTCTTCTCTGCCGCCTTCCCGGGGACACCGCTCACCTGCCCTCGCCCTCAAGGTATCCTCTTCCTGCCCCAGCCCCCTACCCTGTCTAGTCCTCAGCCAGGGACCTGCGGATAGGGGATGTCCCGAGGTCCGGGACTCTGTTCCAGTCCTGACCTCAGCCTTTGCCAAAAGTGAGGACCGGGACCCCTGTCTCTATTCAGATGGGGGCCTGGGACATCCCCACCCCAGAGGTGCATATTGGCCATGACTGTCCTTGGGAGGGAGCAGAGGCGGGAGGCCCTCCTGGACCTGGAGGATCAGAGACCTCCTCCCAGGCTCTCCCAAGCAGGGCTCCTCTGCCGACTGGCTGCGTGTGGGTGTGTATGTGCGAGACTGTGAATGGAAGCGACCAGCCAGCTCCCAACACCGCCTCTAGCAGTTTCCAGAGCTTCGAGTCTCTAAGCCATCGCCACTTCCACTATCTCTTCCTCCCCTCTTCCCCCAGGGCGGGCTAGGAGAGATCCTGGGAGGGGGTGAAGTTCCATCCCACCCAGCCTATCCGTAGATGCCCTTGAGAGAAACAAGCATGGGGGCGGGGCAGGCTACCCAGACAGCAGTGTATGCGGGTGGAAGGTGACCCCTAGCTGGGACAGCTGGGTGTAGTATCGAGGGCTTTACTGGGGGAATCCAGATTGGCCCTCGGAGTGGGATCTTAGAAGAGTCGTGCTTCCTTTTAAGCCTCAGTTTCCTATCTGTAGATAAGGATCCTTACTGCCCTGTCTGTCTCCACCGACTACTGTGGAGAGAGGATGTGACATTATGAAATAGAAGAGCTGAGAAACACTGAGAAAGCCCTGTACATTGAGCGAGTCGGAATAATTCTGCCGAGGGGGCAGGGTATGACAGCCACCCCCACCACCTCTCAGGCTGTCCCCATTTTTGGAGTTGGGACATTCCAGTCTCATTCCTCTGGGGCAGCTGCAGACACACCCCTCAGAAGGGCTGATCCCCCCCCAGCAGGTGGTGTGACCCTCCCCTGGGTCTAATGGCAGGGGATGGGACTAATGGCAGTTCAGCCGGAGCGTACTCCTACCACACGGAGGCTGAGGTGCCCCAACTCAAAGGAAATGCAAGGAAAGCTGCGTCTTTGAAGCCAGGACACTTCCTCCCGTGCAGCTGAACATGACCTTGGTCACGCATGTCATTTTCCCTCTTGGTCTCCTTGTTTCCTCTAGTGAAGCAAAAAGTAAACGTATTCACAGGTGTATTTTGAAGAGGCGCCCAGGGTCTGGTGCTGGGGCGCCCCACTATATATCACTGAGCACCTCTATTTAGGGATTTCCGCTCTTCTGGCATTACGTGGAGGCAGAGGCAGACAGGAATGAATGGGGTTCTGCTGTGGCCAGCTGGGTAATGGTGTGTATTCAGCCCCTTACAGAGCCTGGGGCATTAAGATAGGCGCCCTACTGTGGCAGCATAGCCCAGGCACTTGGTGGAAACCCCCGCTTTCTGCTCTGCTCTGGTCCCCCAGAGGTTCCGAGGCACTTGCCAGCTCTCTCTCCTCCACCCCCACCAAATCACAGGCCATAGAGCCTGCACAGCTGCCCTGGTCTGAGCAGGGGATCCCAAGGCTTCTAAGCAACGGGCAAGAAGGAATGTGCGTGTTGGGGGAGGGGCAGAGGTAGGGTGGATTTTTCAGGAGGAGGGTTTGTCTCCAGACTAAGACCTGGGTGGCCTGGGGCCTCAGCCTGGCAGATGGAGCAGGCAGTGAGTGCAATGTGAGATGGGTGGATGGTGGGTGACCTTGCACAAACTGTGTTGTCCGCTGCTGGATACGACTGTCCTCGAACACACGTTTCTCTGTGGACCCATACTCTGACACTGTGTTCTGTATAGAGCTATTTACACAGTGGGTGCCGTAGAGTGTCAATTTTTCTCTTGAGACTGTTAGTGAATATCTACACAGAGGAAGGTGAGGTTGTGTGTGTTTGGGGTGAAGTGGGCATGTTTGGCAGTGCCCCCAAGCCCTGGGCACACAGGACTTAACAGTTCACAAAGCCCTTTCATCCCTGTTACCTCTCTGTCAATCATCCTGACAGAAGTTAAGAGAGGCAAGGCAAGATGCAGGGACAGGCATTTAGGGTCCCCCGGGAGGGAGAGAGAAAGAACATTTCGAATGCAGCGATGTCTCACAGGGTGGGCTTGTCAGGGCGAGGCAATGTTGAATGCGGAGGCAAGGTGACCCCGTTCTAGTTCTTTTGGTTGTGGGTGCCATCCTGAGTGGCAGCCCTGGTGTTGGGATCCCATTCGTCCTTATACTGCCCAGCTCTGTGTGTCTCCAAGAGCTTGCCTTTAAAAAGAGGGGTACTGGAGCCATAGCCCCCTGGAGACTCCTACAAAGTGCCATGTTAATATGGTAGTCCCAGCTCTGGTAGTCCTTGAACCTGGTTGAATCTCTTGAATTTACATGGCTTGTGACATCCCTAGAAGGGTATGACTCTGTTCACACGGGACTGGGCAGAGTGTCCAAGCTCAGACTTGCACCCCACTTTGAGTGGTGTAAGACAGTTATTCAGAAGAGGACCACAACGTTTTTTTTTTTTTTTTTTTCTTTTCTGCCTAGGGTGCAATCGAGGGCTGTAGAGTGGGGTAGGGACAAGGCCTGCCCTCCCTCTACCAGAGAGAGCTTTGTCTTCCCAAACACAAAGCCTGGAAATGGTTGAGGATGGAGCCTCCTAAACCACCATTGTTTGGGGTGGGAGTGGGTGTCCCGGAAGCGTATTGGGTGGGTGGTGGTGGGTACTTCCAGTTGCAGCCTGCCTGCCAGACATCTGCCTGGCATCGGGAGCAGCTGTGTGTGGGGGTGGGAGGCAGAAAAGGTGCCACTCAGTGCCGGTTGTTTGCACTTACCGTATGCCAGGCAATGGGTGTGGCACAGGCACCAGTCTCCAGAACACACGAGAGAGTCCATAAGCCTGGTCCCTTGGTGTGGAGTTGGAGTGTGTGACTAACTTAGCCTTGGGTGTTCAGTGTTGACCGTGGCTTCAGGCCAGGCCTGGACTAGGTGCCTGGCCACATTATCTCACACCTTTTTTTCAGCATCCCTAAGTGATAAACGCTGTCTGCCACTGACTTTCTCTGCTCCCGGGGAAGACAAGGCTCACAGAGGTTAGGCCTGGCTAAGGTCCTGGGGACATGGCTGGTGATGGCTAACGGCAGAACTCAGTGGCATTACAGAGCACCACCGACCGCTTCTTCCCTCTGCCTCCCATCATTGCCTAGATCTGAACACCTGTTCCGGAAACAGGAGCATTGTTCCTCCCCTTAGGCCCTTCCTGTGTGGTCACCATCCTTCCTCCCCTTGGGCCTTTCCTGTTAGTATCCCTCCCACTGTATCCCCCCCCAGCCCCACCCACTCCAGATGTTTCCTTGGGGAGACCTCTGACCCTCTGAGGGAAGAGGGGCTTCCCACCTCGAGGAGACAGAGGAACAGGACCTCCAGTCCTGGTTCAGTGTGCTTGCTCTGCATGCCACAGATTTGGTGGAGAACCTGTCAGAAGTAAGCAGGGTCATGGGTCAGACTGCCTGAGTCCACCCTCTGCCCTTTGCTGGCCCAGTTCTAGGAGGAGGGTCCTGTCGTACTGCTTGAGGGTCTCCTTTCCTGCCTTGCCTCTACACTGCACACCAGACCCCGATCTGAAACTGTTCCTTTCGGTGTCCCAGTGGAAGCCCCGTGGTTTGTTTTTTTTTTTTTTTAGACTTAGTGTGACACAGTGTTCAGTGTACCCTTTCCCTTGCCATTCTGTGAATCCTATCCTGTTCACGCATATCTGCCTCTGATGGGCCTGGGCAAATTGGGGACTAACAGATGGCACGTGTCTGGTTTTAGAGCATCTGGGGACTTGGGTACTGAGTGCCCATCTGCCACTAATGGAGCCTTCTGATTCCCAGAGTCAGCTGCCTGTGCCCCGTTGAACCTTCATGGCCACAGCCTCCGGCCCTGCTGGCATTGCCATGGGCAGCGTGGGCAGCCTGTTGGAACGGCAGGACTTTTCCCCCGAAGAACTTCGGGCTGCACTGGCTGGGTCCCGGGGCCCCCGGCAGGCTGATGGGCTCCTCCGGAAAGGCTTGGGCCAGCGTGAGCTCTTCAGCTACCTGCATCTGCCCAAGAAGGATGGCAAGAGCAGTAAGCGAGCGCCTCGGAATGAGCCGGACTATGCCACCCTCTACTACCGCGAGCATCCTCGGGCTGGTGACTTCAGCAAGACTTCCCTGCCTGAGCGGGGTCGCTTTGACAAGGTGCACCTACCTCTGTTGTGGGGGTTTGGGCCCAACTTGGAGACCATGATGCTTGGGTGGTCAGCTGGGAGGCCCTGACGATAGGCTAGGGCAGGCTGAGGGGTGAGAAGTCCGCTCCATAGGGGCCGGCCTGAAGTTTGACCACTGCCTCCCTGTGACATGTACCCTGTATTCTCAGAGGGGATCCTGAGGACCTTCAGAAACCTCAGGTCGGCAGAAAGAAGTGGCCAACCCTACTCATGCCTGTGTTCTTTTCCTGGCAGTGCCGAATTCGTCCGTCGGTGTTCAAGCCTCCTGTGGGCACCGGGAAAGGCTTCCTGTCCATGCAGAGCCTGGCAGCCCACAAGGGCCAGAAGTTGTGGCGAAGCAATGGCAGTCTGCACACGCTGGCCTGCCACCCACCCCTGAGCCCTGGGCCTCGGGCCAGTCAGGCCCGTGCACAGTTGCTTCACGCCCTCAGCCTAGACGAAGGTGGCCCTGAGCCCAGCCTTTCGGACTCTTCGAGCGGGGGTAGTTTTGGCCGGAGTCCAGGCACTGGCCCCGGCCCCTTCAGCTCCTCTTTGGGCCACATTAATCACCTTGGGGGTTCACTGGACCGTGCTTCAAGGAGCCCCAAGGAGTCTGGACCTCTGGCTGTACTGAGCTGCCTACCTGAGCCACCTCCCCCCTACGAGTTCTCCTGCCCCGCTGGTGAGGAGGTAGCCATGTTGCCTGAGACCTGCGAGGAACTCAAGAGGGACCTCAGTGACCAGGATGCCTCTAACCCCTTTACCCAGGTGAGGGAGTCCTGCCCTGGAGTGGTTTGTCCCTTGGCATTGAGATGTAGACCAGATTAATTTCTGATGGCTGGTACAGTTGGGGGTGGGGACAAACCATGAACAAGTCCTAAACACAGTATGATATTGGGGGGCAGCGGAGGGTGGGACCAGAGCAGTGAGATGGGGGTTTATGCCCCTGATGGTGTCCTTTCCCCCATTGGTCTTAAAGGAAGACAGAGAAGACACCTGTAGGCCGGGACTATAGCTCAGGGGTAGTGTGCTTGCCTAGCATGTGTGAGGCCCGAAGTTCGAGTCTCAGCCCTGAAAAGAAAGAGAATTCTAACCTTAGCTATCCCTCAACTACATAACAGAGATGCCCTGTCACTTTGGTTCTGTCTGGGAATTGTGTAGGAAGGAGGGAGACAGTCTCTGTGAAGACCGTGTGTTAGTAACGCTCTCCGTGGAGAGCCTCTTTGGGTGTGAAGCACATGTGGCCAGGACGCTGGGCCCTGTGGCCTAGGTGCAGGAGACATTGGTGGTGGCAGGCTGTGGGCACAAAGGAGCATTGTTATGAGGGGGCCGGCTAACCATGGAAATCTGAGCGAGGCTGTGCCCGCCGCCGCCGCTAACCAGTTCCTCTTCCTCTCTCTAGGCGCTAGAGGAACGCCAGCGGTTGTGGTTGTCTGAGCTGAAGCGCCTGTATGTGGAGCGGCTGCATGAGGTGGCCCAGAAAGCCGAGCGCAGCGAGCGCAACCTCCAGCTGCAGCTGTTTATGGCCCAACAGGAGCAGCGGCGCCTGCGCAAGGAGCTGCGGGCTCAGCAGGGCCTGGCCCCGGAGCCTCGGACCTCTGGTCCCCAAGGGGAGGCTGACCCCAACGCCCGGGCGGAGGAGGAAGCCCGATGGGAGGTAGGACACCATCGTAGGCATCAGCTTCTGTCCTGGCCCCATACCCTGTTGCCTCTGCCCTGCAGCCGGCCCCAGTATCATTCTGTGCTTGGCCTTTGCTCACCGTTTGTCCCTACACCCAGGTGTGCCAGAAGACGGCGGAGATTAGCCTGTTGAAACAGCAGCTTCGGGAAGTCCAGGCGGAGCTGGCCCAGAAGCTGGCTGAGATCTTCAATCTGAAGACGCAGCTTCGGGGCAGCCGGGCACAAGCCCAGGCTCAGGACGCCGAGCTGGCTCGGCTGCGGGAGACGGTGCGCAGCCTGCAAGAGCAGGCGCCTCGGGAGGAAGCTCCCGGGAGCTGTGAGACGGATGACTGCAAGAGCAGGGGACTGCGGGGGGAGGCAGGAGGCAGCGAAGCCCGAGAAGGGGCCGAGCAGCTGCGGGCCGAGCTGCTGCAAGAGCGGCTTCGTGGCCAGGAGCAGGCGCTGCGCTTCGAGCAGGAGCGGCAGACTTGGCAGGAGGAGAAGGAGAGGGTGCTTCGCTACCAGCGAGAGATCCAAGGGGGCTACATGGACATGTACCGCCGGAACCAGGCACTCGAGCAGGAGCTGCGGGTGCTGCGGGAGCCCCCTACATCCTGGAGTCCCCGGCTGGAGTCCTCCAAAATCTGACGCTAGCCAAGTGTGCTGACAGCAGGCAGGCTGTCAGAAGATACCAGGAGATGGCAGGCTCCTCCTCCCTTGCACTGGTCTGAGGCAGAATCTGTAGAGGCCAGTTCAGGGATGGGAGGCCCACCCAGAGGAGGGCTCCAGCAGGCAATGGGCTGGATGAGGTGCCTTGCTCCAGAAGCTATGGCAAAGTCTTGCTGGCAGAGAAACAGACCCAGGCAGGGCCCAGCCCTGCTCCCTTCAGTGGGTGTGACCCGGTAAAGTAGGTTGGAGCCATCGAAGCCTCAGCCCCAGGATGCAGAAGGGCAGGAGCGAGGACGGGTAGCTGGAGACCTGGCATGAGGTCTACCTCCATGGAAGGAGCCAGGGGTGGGAAGACTGGCCTCCTCCAGAATAAAAGCGCATTTTCTATAAGGAGGCCCAGTTGATAAACGTTGTCCTTGGCCTGAGTCCAGAGGATCATGGATGATCAGATGTTCCAGGCTTTGGAACATTGTGCCCCTTTCCCTTGTCATGGTGGTGGGAAGAGTGTGTGCCCCGTGCAGTCTCAGATCTTGTGTGTTGGAGAACGGAGGAGTGCTCTGCCTTGCTTCTATACCACACAGCCCTGAGCTGCTGTGTGGGCTGCAACCCCTTTCTTCAATACCGGGCAAACAAAAGGATTGGTCGGCTGAGGCATTTGCAGAACACGAAGTGTTTTTCTGGTGGGATGTCTAGACCCTGGGTGCCCAGGCAGCTGCTGGGTTTCGAGCCACCTCAAGACAGTTGCCTCTGGAACATGTTAAAAGTTCCTGTGGGTTCTGCCATCCCCAGCTGTGGCGTGCCCCTCCCTCCGTGGCCAGGGGCCAGAGGCAGGTGCAGGAACTGTGGGTCATTTCCATAGGCGGTTAGAGGCCCGTGGGGTATCTTATTTATGCAGAAGGTCTGGTTTGTATTCTAGAAAGCTCTGGGGAAGGAGCCCCTCATTCTGTACCTGGCCTCTAAACTGACCCTTTAAACCTCTGCTTCCAGCTAAAGCTGGTCCTGGGTCCTCTGAAACCCTTCAGCCACTCCTACCTTAGTGTCGTGCATCCTGAGGGCTTGGCTCCCCTTGGGTTAGTAGTGACTGATTCAGCTGATACCTCTACCTGCCTTTTCTTTTCCTTTTTTTTTTTTTTTTTTTTTTTTTGCATCAAGGTTTTGCTATGTAGACCAAACTAAGATGGAACTCTGTGTAGACCAGGCCAACCTTGAGGGGTTCTGCTGCCCACGTGTTGGAATTACAGACCTGTGTTACTTACACCCTAGCCTGCCTGCTTTCTTTTGCCTAGTTTTAGACAGGGTCTCCCAATGTAACCCAGGCTGGCCTTGGACTCAAAATCCTCCTGTCCCTGCCTCCCAAATGCTGGGGTTATAGGTATGCGTCTCCACTTTGGGTTCCCTTCCTCTAGAGCAGTGGTTCTCAACCTTCCTAATTCTTCAGTCCTTTAATGCAGTTCCTCATGCTGTGGTGACCCCCAACCAGAAAATTATTTTCATTCCTACTTCATAGCTACTGTTACAAATAGTAATGTAAATGCCTGTTTTCCAGTGGTCTTAGGTGACCCCTGTGAAAGGGTAGTTGACACCCCCCAAAGGGGTCTCGACTTCAGGGGCTGAGAACCGCTTCTCTGGAGAGACATCACTTTGTTTCAGATGCATCATGGGAATAGCTACTACAAACTCACTGTCTGCCTAGTGCTATGCAGGGTCCTTGTGGTCTTAGAGACACAAGGCAAATTCAGTGTGCTTCCCAGCTCCAGGGGAGAACATAGCTGTTTTGGTTTCGTTTTGTTGTTGTTTTTTTTTTGTTTGTTTTTTTTTTTGGTTTTGTATTCCAGACAGGGTTTCTCTGTGTAACAGTCCTGGCTGTATTAGAACTTGCTTTGTAGACCACATTGTTTTGATTTTTGAGACAGGGTCTCGATATGTAGCACTGATTGTCCTGGAACTCAATATATAGACTGGGCTGACTTTGAACTCACAGAGATCCACCTGCCCAACTGAACACACCCAGGTTTTTTTTTTTTTTTGCCTCCAGTCCCTTCCTTGGCACCATTCAAGAATCCTGTCACAGGACTCTAGATCTCAGGCCATGACTGTGAGCCTCTGAGACCCAGCAAGTAGGTGCCAGGGGTTTAGATGACCAGCTCTGGGCTGTGACACCTGAATGATGAGCCCCACCTTTTTTTAGGGTGGAGGATTGGGTGTGAGTTGTCTGTTTCGGGATGCTGTGTTTATGATCTGTGAGTGGCAGGTGTGTAGATGTGCTTGGGGTGGTAGGTGTGTCCAAGGGGGTGTGTTTGGGGCCCTGGCCGTAAAAGCCAGCTCCTGGGTGGAAGCCAGGAGTACTTCCTGATTCTCTCCCTTCCATTCCTTCCCAACTGTTCAGCCCTTTGCACTTGTCACACTAGGTAGATCCTGCATCCCAGGTGGTTCCCTGGGAGTAGCTGAGACACACACACACACACACACACACACACACACACACACACACAGGCCCGCACCTGAGCTCTGGTCCCCACCCGAAGGAAAGCAGAAGTGGTTTAGGCAATCCAGTCCCCACAGACCATGGTACCCGCTTCCACTTCTTAGGTCCCTGCAAATGCAAGTCTCTGGGCTAGCAGGCCCCTAGCAGTTCTTCCCTTAACAGGTCAGGTGTTGGCCTGAAGTCTGCCTTGCTTCCTCACCAGGGCCAGGAGCCAGTCGGGCCAGGTGCCCACGTGCCCACCTTTTGGTGTACCCACTCCACGGTGCACTTCCCCACCCAGCAATTACGACCTGGGCTGGCCAGTAGAGCCAGCGGGGGTGGGTGGGCGGTACCAAAACTTGGCAGTGGTGCCAGAAACCAAGGCCAGGCCCAGATGTAGAGGGGGAGGGCAGCCCAGAACCAGATCTCTTGTTAGCTCATCCTTGCTTGGCAAACCAGTTCCCTGGTCCCCAAGCAGGCTGGGTGGCTCTGGGGCCAGCTGGTCATAGAAGTCATTGTCACATTTACTGGAGAAGTCTGTCCCTGTGGCCTCTGGAGGACCCCTGGCCCAGCCAGTTCTATGTGAAAATACAGTGAGCACCTCACGCTATTTCCAGATCCATTCCTTGGATCCCTCCTGTTCACCCAGTGTTTCTTCCTCTGGGCTTGTCACTTAACCAACAGCCTTCTAGGACCTTCCAACTTCAGTGATCCTGTCAGCACCTCTTGGCTCTCTGGAGAGCCCTCTGGTCTGCCTTGGCCCAGACCAAAGTTTACAGGGAGAGGACATGGTACTTTCTGGAGCTTTTGGAGGATGAAAGAAGAAGGGGCATGGGGCAGTGGTGGCGCACGCCTTTAATCCCAGCACTCGGGAGGCAGAGGCAGGCGGATCTCTGAGTTTAAGGCCAGCCTGGTCTACAGAGTGAGTTCCAGGACAGGCTCCAAAGCTACACAGAGGAACCCTGTCTCGAAAAAACCAAAAAAAAAAAAAAAAAGAAAGAAAGAAAGAAAAAAAAAGAGGGGGCTTGAGCAGGCCCTGAGCTCGGCTGGGGAGGGAGCTAGGGCTCCCTGGTTGAGCTCTGTGTTCGAGGTACCACACAGAGGTAGCCAGCACTTGGATGTTGCTTCTCAGAGAAAACTTGGCAGAGCCCCGCCCCCATGCCTGTCTCCCCCAGTTGTCTACACTGCTCTAATAACTGCTGGCTTACCTGACTGCATTGGGCTGTGAGCATTGCCGACGCGGGTGGTGGCCTCCATTTCCCTTCAGACTGCTCTGGCTCCAGCCCCGGGGGGTGGGAGTGAGGGAGGTAGAATATGGAAGCAAGGGTGACCAGACTCCCCCACTAACTAGTATGGCTTTGAGGTGAGAATGTTTTAACTCTGAGCTATTCAGGGGCACTGGTTCTAGGTCAAGTGAGTGCCAAGTTCAAGGCTCTAGGGCTAAGTTACTGTTCAGACCTTGGGCCGAATGCAGTTCATACGTGAGGGAGACAGTGTCCTTGGGAGAGGATGAAGACATGTCTACACTAGTGAATGCTGTTTTAGATAGCAGGGCCAGGCAGGGGATGAAGAGGATGCAGGGCTGAAGACATGGCTCAGCAGAAGAGACCTACCTGGCTGCTCTTCCGGAAGGCCCAGGTTCTATTCCCATGCCTATAAGGTGGATCACAACCACTTGTAACTCCAGGCCCAAGGGTTCTGATGCCCTCTTCTGGCCTCCACAGGCACTGTATGCACATGATGAACAGACATACATGCAGAGAAACACCTACACACACACACACACACTATATATATATATATATATATATATATATATATATATATATATATATTTGTAAACAGAAAAAAGATAATCCAGAATGCACCCTCCAAGACAGGATTTCTCTATGTACCTTGGCTGTCCTGGAACTCATTCTGCAGACCAGGCTGGCCTCAAACTCACAGATCCATCTGCCTCCGCTGAGTGCTGGGATTAAACGAATGTACCACCACTGTCTAACAGATATTTCTTACTTTTGAGACATAGTCTCATATAGCTTAGGCTAACCCCAATTCTATGTAGCTAAGGATGACTTCTTAAATATTTATTTTTATTTATGTTTTTATGTACGTATCTGTGTATGCATGTCTGTGCACATGTGTACAGATGCCTGAGAAGGCATCCCTTGGAGCTGCAGTTGCTGGTGATTGTGAGTAGCCTAGTGTGGGTGCTGGGGGACTGAATTTGGATTCTCTGCAAGAGCAGTACATGCTTTTAAGCACTGAGCCATCATCTCTCCAGCCCTGACCTGAACTTCTGATCCTCCTGTTTTCATGGCTCCACCTCCTCAGTGCTGGTTGCATATGTCACCGTCACATCTGGTTTAAGTAGTGCTGAGAACTGAACCCAAGGCTTCCTGTTAATACTCCACCAAGTGCTACATTCCCAGTCCAAGAGTATATATAATTCATGAGACAGAAGAGGCTCATATCTAAGAGGTGAGGATCTCTGGGGCTCCCAGGAAGGACAGTTTATTTATTCTAAGCAGTGAGGTGGGAGGTAAGGCTCCCCAAGGGCTGGGCAGGTTAGGTCAGAGGGGTATGCTTCTGAGTAGTGTGGAGGGGCATCCCCAAGTGAATTTGGACTTGGATGTAACAGGAAGAATGGTTTGAGTTCCAGGAAAGACAGTGTCCTGTCTGAACTCAGAAGGAGAGTAAAGGGAAGAGAGGGATGCAATCCTGGAGAGCTTGATAGGTGAGCTGGCACAGGAGTCCCTGAATAAAGGAAATGGGTGTGCACAACTTGTGCAGCACACGGGACCCCAGGCGTGGTGTTAGTTTACAATCACCATCTTGAATTCCTTAATGTGGAGAAGGACCTCACAGTTTTATTGTTTGTTTGTTTGTTTTTTTTTTTTAGGTAGGCTTTCTCTGAGTTCCTGGCTGTCGTGGAATTTACTCTATAGACCAGGCCTGCCTCGAACTCAGAGATCCACCTGCCTCTGCCTCCTGAGTGCCAGGATGTACACCACCCAGCTCATGTTTTCATCTTTTAACAAGATTTTTATTTTTAAATGTATGTTTTGCCTGAATGTAAGTCTGTACAGCATGTGTAAACTCCAGTTTACTTTCTCAAAAACCTTGCAGGGTTTTTTTTCCTTCTTTATTAACAACGGGGTATTTAATCACACCTCTTTAATATATCACATTACACATTACACAATAACAAGAAAAACGATAGAAAATGGTGTAAAAATAAATCTATACTTATGTGGAAAGAGTGGGGACCCAGATATAAATCGTATTTTTGCAACAACAACAACAACAAAATCTTTATAGAATAAGGGAAAGCCTAAGGCAGGAACACAATTTAACCAGAGCTATTTGGCTTGACCTCCAAATATGGGACAAAATAAGCCACAATTTGCACTACCTTCTAAAATAAAGTGGACATCAAGGGCTTTCCTGTTTGTGTGTGTGTACATGGAGGTCAGAGATTAACACTGAGGATATTGTTCAATCACTCTTCACCTTTTTTGAGGCAGGGTCTCTCACTGAATCTGGGTCTCATTATTTTACTTGCTGGCCATCAAGACCCAAGGACCTACCTGTCTGCCTCCCCAGTGCTGGGGATACAGGTAGATTTTTTGGGTGGTTACCAGGGATTGAATTCAGGTCCTTAACCTTGAATGGCAAACACTTCACCAACTACACTATCTCTCTAGCTTCGTTTTTCCATTCTTCTTTAATTTAAAAAATAAACTCGCTGGGCAGTGGTGGCACATGGCTTTAATCCCAGCACTTGGGAGGAAGAGGCAGGTGGATCTCTGTGAGTTTGAGGCCAACCTGGCCTACAAAGCGAGTTCCAGGACAGCCAGAGCTGTTACACAGAGAACTCCTGTCTCAAAAAACCAATAAATAAACAACTCCTAGGAAACTGGCCCAAAAGAAAGAAAATACTGAGAAACAGCTTTTGATCACTCCACTTTGAAGCACTCTGCTCCAACAAAAACCAGAAGTCCAATCTGAAAGAGGAAGGAGCGACAGACTCAAGCGAGTAAGGAAACTCATACATAGGAAAAGTACAGAATGATAGAGAACGCGAGTCCCGCCACATCGTGAGAAAGGCACAAAGGTTCAAAGGTTCTAATGTGAGCCGCCCCAGGTTCCGGGAGAAGCCGGCTTTGTTCACACCCTGCTTGATGGTGAGGCATCCCGGGAGAGGAAGTGGGAAAGCCTGGGGCGTTCTAGAAAGCTTGTGAGGTCCTGCCTGCTGGGGCTCGGGTTCTTCAGTTCTGGCTCTTAGCCCCAAGCAGGGCTCATTCAATTTCTCGCCCCCGCGACTTCCGCGTGGGGCCAGGACCACCCAGGCTCCCGAGACACTGCCAGGCATCTCCAAGATGCTAGGGTCACGATGCCCCTACCGGCTGGTGTCACACTCTGCACCGCCCTCTTCCCTGCTGTGTTTCAGAAGGTTGTGCACCACAGTTTCCTCTTTTATAAGCAGAGGATGTCAGTCAGCTCCCAGCATCTCTGTGCTTACTCTGTTCCAGTAGCGATGAGGACTAACTAAGTCCTGAGTCCAATGGAGCTTTTATCCTAAACGTTGGGGGGGAGGTAGAGATAGGGTTAAGGAGACAGAATCAACACAAACACATGATTTCAAGCCAAGGCTGTAAAGAAAACAAAGCTAGATTGTGCAAGGTGGGGGAGGCGGAAGAGGGGGCCGATAAATGGCCGGAGGGAAACCAGCAGTAAAAAGCTGCTTGTCTTCCTCAGATCTGAGAGAGAAGAGAGTCTTCTTTATTCTGCTCCAAGGCAAGAGGGGATGGAGGAGGACCCTGGGTGGTGACCTGTAATCTCAATACACAGGAGGTGGAAAGATGTCCTTCTTGACACAAGAAGTTCAAGGTCAGTCTGGGGTACTGAAGACCCTGTCTCAAAAGAACAAAAAGAAAAAAAAATAATAAAATTTTTTAAAAATTTAAAAATTAAAATTAAAAAAATTTAGTCCTTTTCAGTTTGGGGATCACCACCTCCTCTCCTTTTGTACCTTTGCTGCCCCTCTTTTTCTCGCCTCAAACTCACAGTATGTGCCACTACAACCGGCTCCTTCACCCTTTTTAATTAAGGCAGATACGCAACTCCCTACTCCATCTTACCACTAAAGAGGGGCGATTCACAGAGAGCAGCAGGTCCAGGGGCTGTGGAAGTACAGGGTTAGGTGACCGTCAAGGACAAAAAACAATCTTAAAGTTGTGTATGTGTAATGTGAACGTGTGTACGCGGGTGTGATTGCGCAAGTGTGTGGAACATTTTGATCGTCTCGCTCTATCACTCTCCACCTTATTCTCTTAAGACATGGTCTCTTATTGAGCCTGGAGCTCTGCTTTTCAGCGACCTCAGCTGGCAAGCACGCTACCCACTCCAGTGCTGCAGTTACGGGCCTGCTTTATAACAGTACCAGGGATCCCAACTCAGGTCCTCATGCTTGCATTGCAAGCACTTTACCCATTGCCACAGGACTCTGCCTTTAAACATTATTTGCTATTTCAAAAGCATTACAGGAAATACGTAATCTCTGGGTCACGTACATGTAACGGTCTTTTGAAATTTTTATTTTTCGGGTGCTGGGGATGGACCGAGGGACCTGCGCGTGCAACCTCTCCACCGCTGAGCAACGCCCGTTTTGTTTTTGTTTTTGTTTTTTTGAGACAAGGTCTCAAATAGCTCAGGCTGGCCTACTTCACTATGTGCCCTTGAACTAATGATCTTCCTATAATTATAGGATTATAGGCAGGTGCCACAGTGCCCAGCTTTGTTTATTTTCTGAGACAAAGTCTCACTTTGTAGTCCACAGTGGTCTGGACCTCGCGGCGCTCCTCCAGCATTAGCTTCCCCAAGCCCAGCCTCAACTTTTGAGACCTAGGACTATAGATAGGACTTGCGGTTCCGGACTCCAGTTAGGCAGGTACGCCGGCTAAGACTTCCGGTAGAAACCCGAGACCATCCTCCGGTGGTTCCGGCCGGCGGAAACCGAGGTTCGCTCGGGGTCCCAGGGAAGCGGCGCCCGAGCACTGCGCAGGCGCTGACTGCTGCCTGGCTCCCGCGGGCGATTCCATTCCGCACTCTGGGCAAAGGCACGGGCTAGACGGACAGTCTCCCCACGCTCCCCGACAACGCACATGGGCGAGCCCGGACCCACCCGAGGGGCAACCGCCGCGACTTCCGGTTCCGATGACAGCGGCGCCGGAAGCCGGCTGGGCTGCAGGACTAGGTGACAGCTGCCCGGCTCCGGGTCCCGGGGTGCGGGGCGCCCCGACCAAAGCCCGGAGCAGTCGTCGGCCACACCTTCCAAGGGCTGGTGGAGTCGCCCCGACTCAGACGTCCCGTCTTCGTGCACCCGACTGGGTCAGAGGTAACCAGCTGCGGGCGGTGGAGTCCTGCCTGGGCACTGCAGGAGGGTCTCTGGAAGAATGAGTAGGAGTTTGCCAGTCTTTTGCACCATAATGCGGGTGAAGTCCGGGTCGTGGCAGTCCCCTAGGGTAAATGGTGGAGTTTCCCGTCCTTTCAGTTTTAGGTGAAGAGATTACGATTTGAAACTTTCTAGTATTAATAGAGATATGATTTGTTTGAGGGTAAAGTACAGGGCATTAGATGTTGTGGTCTGGAAAGATGACACTTGTGTCAAGACCTAAATAAGGAGCCAGCTATGGAAAAATGTGAAGAGAGAGTGTTCCAGGCAGAGGATGGAAGCAAACTAAACTGGGTGTACGCTGGAACAGAAAGGCCGGTGGTGGTAGAGTATGGCGAGTGAGGGGGGTGAGTGATTAGAATGAGGAGTTTGTTTGGATAAAGCGCTGGTTTGTTTTGTTGTCTTTTCTAAGTAGACGAGGCTGGCCACGAACTCACAAAGATGCACCTGCTTCTGCCAAGTGCTGGGGGGATTAAAGTCATGCACCACCACACCCAAACTCAGATTTATTGATTGATCAATTGATTTATTTAGAGACAGTGTTACTCCACACAGCCTTGGCTGTTCTGGAATTCACTCTGCAAACCAGGCTGGCCTCGAACTCACAGAGATCTACCTGTCTCCGCGTCCTGAGTGCTGGAGTTAAAGGTGTAAGCCATTACACCCAACAGATTTTTAATTTTTTTTGTTTTCATTTTTAAGTGTATGGGTGTGGTTTTGCATGTGTGTCTGTGCAACACATGAATGCAGTGTCAGAAGAGAGCTTCAGGGCCTCTGGAGGTTGTTGGCGCCATGTGGGTGCTGGGAACTGAACCTAGGTCTTCTGCAAGAGCAACAAGTGCTCCTTGACACTGAGCATCTCTCTAGCCCCTGTAGCGGTAATTTTTAACATTTTCTTCATATCTTCTGCCCACTGGGAGCTTTTGATTCAAGCCTTAGCAAAAGGCTAGGAAATGCGGGTACTGTTGAAACAGTTAGGGCGTACTCAGTCCTGTGGTGGCCCGGGTCCCGGAGAGCATGAAACTAGTCTCCAGGCTTTGCTTAGCTGGTAGTCCCATGGGGGAGACACATGTGAAGAATCAGTCAGAAGGATTCAGATCTGTGTGGGACTGACACATTAGGTTTGTGATGCAGAACAGGAGACTGCACAAGGGAGCTGGCTCAGTGAGGAAAAGCCTGAGTCGGATCCCTAGAACTTAGTGTAAAGAGGTGGATGTAACTGGGCTGGTAGCACATGCCTTTAAACCAGCAGGTGTGACAAGCACCTTACCAATGAAGCCGTCTTCTCAGCCCAGTCCTCGGCTTCTTAATTCTTTTGTTGTTGTTGTGGGGAGCAGGGTGCATGTTCCCACTATGTAGCCCAGGCTGGCCAGGAACTAACCATGGTTGGTCTGCCTTTTCCTCCCCATTACTAAAATTAAAGGTGTATACCACCAACACCTGGCTTTCTTCAGCTTTAAAATTTATGTATTTATTTATTATTGGGGACACAATGCCATGGCACACATTTGTCAGAGGAGAGCTTTGTGGCGTCCTTCCTCTTTCTACCCGTGGTTCCCATGTGGTTCCGTGGATCATATTTAAATCACCAGGCTGGGTGGCAAGCTCCTTACCTACTGAGCCATTTGCCTGGCCCATCCTCAGCTCTCTTTCATAGGTTCATGGCTTCCCTCCGATGGTGGTCCTAGTCTCAGTTGGTATCTGGCAGGGCCAGACGTGTTGACCATGATGAGGTCCTGTCCTTGAGCGTGTTAATCTGTGATAAATGTGGCTCTGGTATCCAGACCCTCTTGGAAGCTGGTGGTTTGCGTTCGCTCCAGTTTAACTTCCTGTTTGTTGTCATAACTGATGGGCCCTATGAGTTCATCCCAGCCATACACACACATACACACACACACACACACACACACACACACACACACACACACAGCCCGCTTTCCTTTCCTGCAAGGCCAGTGGCCTGCTTTGCTGGTCCTGTTGTGCAAAGTCCTTAAGGAGAGGGCCTCAGCCTGGAGCCAGATAGCAGGCTTCCTTCTGTTCCCACTCCTCCACGCCCCAGCTGTGTGGCCTTGGGATGTTTATTTTATCTTTCCCTGTCTCGTTTTCTCAGCTGCAAAGTGGGTCTAATAACCGTACCTACCTCATAGTGTTGTGAGAATTAAGTGAATGAGTTAATGGATGAAGTCATTGGAGCAGAGCCTAGCACATAACGAGCCTCTGGGAATGTTAGTTATTACCAAGGAAAATAATTATATCATTTTAAATGGGAGTCCCTGTTATATTTTACCCATAATATCTTATAACTGTCCAGTTTGGTTTGGGGGGTGTGACATCTCTGGACACTATGATTACAAATTTTAGGGTGTAGGATAGTATCAGCCAAGGCCCAGCGCTTTCCTGTCATTTGTCCCCATCTGTAAGTGGGGCTGAGATGGTCAAGCCGAGATGGCTGGTGCTTGGGGGACTAGGAGAGTGGAGGAAGTGGGAAGATCCCAGGGTCACCATTCTTTTGAGAGAGTGGCTAGCTGGCTACATTGACTCCTTTGGAGGGACACATAACTCAGTCCTCTTATTTCTAGTCCTGTGTGTGGGCACAGAAGATCTACTCTGTTGCCAACATTCTGAGGATTATCTGTGTACTCCATGTTGAAGGCTCCTTAAAAGGGAGTACAGTGGTGAACGACTGTAATCCCAGCACCTGAGAGGCAGAGGCAAGTGGATCTCTGAATTCCAGAACAGCCAGGGCTACTTACAGAAACCCTGTCTTGGAAAAAAAAAAAAAAAAAAAAAAAGCGGGGAGGAGCAGAGTGGAGAGGGTTAGGAGGAGCCCACATGAGGAGGCGGTGGAGTCAGGTGTCAGCCGTGGGGCGGGGGTGGGATGGGGGTGGGGTGGCTCAATGTTGCTTGCTATACAAGCATAAGGACCTGAGTTTGAATTCCCAGAACCCATGTAAAGGCAGGCATGGTAGAGGGTAACTAATCCCCGGCATTCCATTTCTACGGGAGGCAGAACTGTCACTAAAAGCTCTCAAACCAGTTAGCCTGGGTTACGCAGCGGTGAACAACAGAGAAACCGTGTTTCAAACAAGGTGAGGACCGACACCCAAGGCTGTCTGTCCTCTGATCTCCATGCCCACATGTGCCTGTACTCAGACACATGCATACATGTAATACACATCACACATAAATCCCTCCCTCCCCCCTCGATCCTTTTCCATGCACAATTGAGCAAGAAAGCATCTGTGTGGCAGGGAGGCAGGCCCTCAGCCCTCATCACTGTGTTCAGGACTAAGGGTACAGAGTGAGAGTGGAGGGAGGCAGGCCCTCAGCCCTCATCACTCAGTGTTCAGGACTAAGGGTACAGAGTGAGAGTGGAGGGAGGCAGGTAGGTGAGGCTGGGGCCAGGTGCCTGTGACAGCTGGGAGGCTGGGCTGGAGGACTCAGCCAGGGAGAGGCCCCTCATGTTCCAGGGCCTGTAGGTGTGAGAGCAAGGGTCCTGGCTGTCCAGATCCGAGGAGCTGTCAGGAGTCAGCAGGGGAGGCCCATCCAGCCTGACAGTGGGTGGTTATTCCTCAAGCTGCACCTGGAATTAACAGCCATTCCAGAACTGCCTTCATGGCTTATCCTCCTACAGTACATGAAAAACCAATTCCACTGTGAACATATGAATTACATGCAGTGTGAGTCTAGGTGGTTCTGCCATAGAGACTGCTGAGAACCCACTGAGGCCCAGTCTTCTGATTGAGAAAGGAACTGAGCTGGGCGGTGGTGGTGCACGCCTTCAATCCCAGCACTCAGGAGGCAGAGGCAGGTGGATCTCTGAGTTCCAGGCCAGCCTGGTCTACAGAGCGAGTTCCAGGACAGGCTCCAAAGATATACAGAGAAACCCTGTTTTGAAAAACAAACAAACAAACAGAACAAAAAAAAAAAAAAAGAAAAGAAAAAGAAAGAAAAGAGGGTTTGTCAGAGGATCAGTCCCTGAAGTGTCCTTTAGGACTTGAATTTGACACCCAGAACCCTGTAAAAAATAAAAAAATATGCCAGTTTTTGGGGCCGGAGAAATGGCTCAGCAGCTAAGAGCGCTGGCTGTATTTCTAGAAGGCCCAGGTTTGATTTCCCAGCATCTACAAGGTAGCTCCTAACTATCTGTAAGGGGATCCAGTGCCCTCTTCTGGATTCTGCAGGCACTGCACATACATGGTAAACATGGCGTTTTTCTGTTGGCTTGGTGGCTGCACCTGAATCTACTGATATCTTAACTACTGCCTGTGCCCAGTAGTCAGCACCCCACAGCTCAGACTGTGGCCTGGGGAGGATTTCCGTTCCCGCTGGCACCGGCTCTGCCACCAAATGTAGGTTTTAACTAAGTCTATCATTGTATTTACCAATAAAGACTCAGGAGTCAGATGTTGGGGTGAAAACCTGCTAGACCAGAGAATCCAGAAGCAACCAGCTGACCTTCCTTTTTGGTGGGAGACTCAGAAAGAGTGTGTCTCTCCACTTGTCCCAAACCAAAAAAAGACCTTGAATCTCTAAGTCCTTCCCTACTCCTTCCTGTGAGTCTATCCATCTTCCTAATTCCTCTGTCCTCTCTATAGCTAATTCCTGTCACTGGCACCAGCCCCTGATCCAAGGTTAATTTTATTAACACAGTCTTGCAGTTTCACAGTGCGATCAAGTATCCTGCAACACATATGTATGTACATGAAGCAAAACACCCATACACATAAAATAATAAGGTAATTTGCCTGGCAGTGGTGGCACATGTCTTTAATCCCAGCACTATCATTGTGGCAGAGGTAGGCAGATCTCTGAGTTTGAGGCCAGCCTGGTCTACAAAGCGAGTTCTAAGACAGCCAGAGCTACACAGAGAAACCCTGTCTCTTGAGGGGAAAATGTCATTTAAAGAAATGATAGGTATGGTGGTTCATGCTTGTAATCTCAGCACTAGGGAGCTGGAAACCAGAGGATCCCTGAGGCTCACTGGCCAGCCAGTCTGACCCAACTGATGAGCTCCAGGCTAGTGAGAGACCCACTCTAAAAAGAAGTAGACAGCATTTTTGTGGATGATACTCAAGGTTATTCCGTACATTAAAAAGGGATGGTTGTAGCCGGGTGGTGGTGGCGCATGCCTTTAATCCCAGCACTCGGGAGGCAGAGGCAGGTGGATCTCTGTGAGTTCAAGGCCAGCCTGGGCTACAGAGTGAGTTCCAGGAAAGGCTCCAAAGCTACACAGAGAAACCCTGTCTCAAAAAAACACCCCCCCACAAAAGGGGGGGATGGCTGTAGAGGAGCTTCAGTAGTCATGGGCTGTCGCTGCTCTTTCAGAGGACCAGTTTGGGTTCTAGCACCCATATGGAATAGCTGTCTAGGGCTCCAAGAGATCCGAAGCCCATTTCTGACCTCCTCTCACACCCACATGCACACACATAAGTAATAATCTTTTAAAGAGTTGTGTATTGGGCTGAATGACTGGTGGTAGCACATGCTTTTAATCCCAGCACTTGGGAGGCAGATCTCTGCGAGTTCAAGGCCAGTTGGTCTACAAATCGAGGAGTTCCAGAAACCCTATGTCAAAAAAACAAACAAAAAGTGTGTGTTGTGGGGGGTGGATGGGCAGGACAAAGATAACAGGGCAAAAAGTTCAAGACAGTAATTTTCTTTATTTGTTTTGTTTTTCAAGACAGGGTTTCTCTGTGTAACAGTCCTGACTGTCCTGGAACTTGCTTTGTAGACCAGGCTAGCCTCGAACTCTAGCCTTCGTCGTCCACTGGACACCTCAGCGAGGATGGCTGGGAAGCACTATGTTTAGCAGGGGACTGATGTGTTATTCAGGAAGGGTGAGAGGGACCAGAAGAAATGCTGTGGGGTCCCCCCCCCACACTGGCCTGACCCCGTTGACTTCACTAGGCAGAGGCCACCATGGAACAGTGTGCATGCGTGGAGAGGGAGCTCGACAAAGTCCTGCACAAGTTCCTGACCTACGGGCAACACTGCGAGCAGAGCCTGGAGGAGCTGCTGCACTACGTGGGCCAGCTGAGGACGGAGCTGGCCAGTGCCGGTAGGGCCACCCCTCGGGTCCTGTAGCCCTAGGCTACTGGCTGGGTGGGAGAGTCTTGGACATGCATCTCTAGGCTCTCTTGAAGGTGGCAAAGGAAGCCTCAGCTCGTTCAGAAAACCTAACAGAAATGACTAATTTACCTGAAATTAACTAACATTGACCTTTTGTTTTCAACTAACTTTTCTTTTATTTACCTTTTTTGGGGGAGTGGGGGGGTGATGTTCTCAGGGTTTATTTCGATTGTAGCATTTATCAGCACCTTATACCTTCTAAGGCTGACTGATATCTTATTGTATGCATGTATGGTATTCTGTATCCATTAGCGGATGGACCTTGGGTTGTTTCTACCTCTTGGCTATCTTGAAGAATGTTAGTTAGAGTGTTCACACACGGCTTTTTGTGGACACATTTCCATTTCTTCTAGAAGTGGAATCACTGGGTTCAGAGTAATTCTGAGTTTAACGTGACGGTCCACAGGAAAGCCTGCAGTACAGCCAATACACAATAGAGCACACAGGAGCCAAGTCAGCATTCACAGCAACGTAGAATTTTATAGCTGAGAAAATGGTATCACCAAGGTCCTGGCTTGTGGGCTAGACAGATGGCTCAGCAAATAAACAGCGCCTGCTACCATGCCTGACTACCTGAGTTTAATCCCTGGGACCCTCATGATGGAAGCTGAGAAACCCACTCATGAAAGTTGTCTTCTGACCTCCAGGGTACATCATGGCACATATGTATCATGTTCTCCCACTCCCCACCCCCATACAATTAACTAAATACATTTTTTGTTTGTTTGAGACAAGGTCTCTCTATATAGCCCTGGCTGTCCTGGAACTCACTCTGTAGAACAGGCTGTCCTAGAATTCAGAGATCCACCTGCCTTAGCCTCCCAAGTGCTGTGATTAAAGACATATGCCATGCCTGACAGTTTTGGTTTTGTGTCTGTTTGTTTTTTCAAGACAGAGTTTCTCTGTGTAACAGTTCTGGCTGTCCTGGAACTAGCTTTGTAGACCAGGCTGGCCTCGAACTCACAGAGATTCCCTTGCCTCTGTCTCCCAAGTGCTGGGATTAAAGGTGTTCAACTATCCCCAGCAGTTTTTTTTTTGTGTGTGTGTGTGTGTGTGTGTGTGTCTGTCTGTCTGTCTGTCTGTCTGTCTGTCTGTCTGTCTCTGTCTTTCTCTCTCTCTCTCTCTGTTTTTTCCCCGAGACACTGTTTTCCTGTGCAGCTCTGGCTATCCCAGATCTCACTCTGTAGACCAGGCTGGCCTCGAACTCATACAAATTCACCTGTCTCTGCCTCCCGAGTGCTGAGTTTAAAGGTGTGTACCACTAACACCCGGCTAAAATCTTAAAAAAACAAAACAACACATACTCTCTTGTTACACTTAGCCACTTCCAAGTCTCACATTAGAAAGTGGCTGGTAATCCCAGCACTCTTGAACCAGAGGCAGGAGGATCTCTGTGAGTTCGAGGCCAGCCTGGTCTACAGAGTGAGTTCCAGGACAGCCAGAGGTACATAGTGAGAACAAAGAAAGTAGCTGACTAGACAGGAAGTAGGAGTCCAACTCTGGCATGCAGGGCTGTCTTCTGGACCACCACACTGGCATGTAGGAGGAAGCAGACAGTCTGCTGCAGAAGCAGGTGCTTAGGCCCTGCGTCCTGACCAGTCTGCTGTCTCCACAGCTCTCCAGGGGACCCCTCTCTCAGCCACCCTCTCCCTTGTAATGTCCCAGTGCTGTCGGAAGATCAAAGACACCGTCCAGAAACTGGCGTCAGACCACAAGGACATTCACAGCAGCGTCTCCCGAGTGGGCAAAGCCATTGACAGGGTGAGTGTGTGGGTGGCATAGGGTTGAGGGTGGGAACACTCCAGTGCTAGCTAATGTGTGCTGGCTTGGCAGGAAGAGTGTGAGCGCCTGAGTCACAGATCCATCTCTCCTCTTAGAACTTTGACTCTGAGATCTGCGGCGTAGTCTCGGATGCCGTGTGGGACTCCCGTGAGAAGCAGCAGCAGATCCTGCAGATGGCCATTGTGGAGCACCTGTACCAGCAGGGCATGCTCAGTGTAGCTGAGGAGTTGTGCCAGGTAATGCTGGCCTTGGGAGCACAGGGACACTTACATCTCTCCTCTGTTTGAGTTGAGATGAGATGGTTTTGCTTGTGTGACCCATCCTGGCCTCACTGTTAGCCTCCTGCCTCAGCCCTCTAAATCCTGGGGTTATGGGTATGCACACTATCACACCCAGCCAATTGCATCATCTGCTAGTCTTCTATCCCGACCCTGACATTCTTGACTATTTTTGTTTTGTTGTTGAGAAACGCCTGGAACTCAGAGATCCTCCTGCCTCTCACCATGCTGATACCACACTGTCTCTTGTGTTTCTGAGCTAAGGTCTGGCTATACAGCCGAAGCTGGCCTCCAGCTGGTCCTTCTCCCCTTTTCTCTCAAGGGCTGGGACTGCAGGTGTGCATGGCCCTCCCATGGCCTAGTCACTGACATTCTATTTATTTTAGAAAGGAATTTGGCCCTCCTACCACAAAATAGGAGGTAGATTTAAGGGTATCTGATAAAAAACAAAGTTACTGATTTCTAGTTAGAATTGGTTGCCTGCCAGGGCATGGAGCCAAGGCTTGCTCTCCCTTTTTATTAAGGGGATTAAACAAAATGGCAAATAGCACTAGTTAGGTGTTAAACACACTGGGAATGGAAGGAGACTGCCTTAATGTAATCAGGTAGATTAAAAGTCATTTTCTCACTCTGCCGTTCAGTGCCAGGCCTGGGGACTTTCTGCAGTAGAGGGAAAGGCCCTTCACTGTGGCTGACCAATGATGGTGCTTAGCCTCAGCAAACTGGACACTGAACAGGGGCTCATGCTACTGGCAGACCACAATTCCTCTGGTAAACATTGCCTTTCTTCAGCTAACCTTTGGCTGACGAAGTTTTATTATGGGCAGAATTTGGGGGACACTATCTTCAATCTTCCCTAGGAATCAACATTGAATGTGGACCTGGACTTCAAGCAGCCCTTCTTGGAGTTGAATCGGATCTTGGAAGCTCTACATGAGCAAGACCTGGGGCCTGCACTGGAGTAAGGGTGCCCACATGGAGCCTGTGGTCCTCACCTGATATGCCTGTCTTATGCCAGCCCTGCCTTAGGAATCCACATTGTCCTTTACGGCCCTCTGTAGCCACCCCCCACCGCACTACACTGTGTTCTCTCCCCAGATGGGCTGTATCCCATCGGCAGCGCCTGCTGGAGCTCAACAGCTCACTGGAGTTCAAGCTGCACCGGCTGCACTTTATCCGCCTTCTAGCTGGTGGCCCCGAGAAGCAGCTGGAGGCCCTCAGCTATGCCCGGCACTTCCAGCCCTTTGCTCGGCTGCACCAGAGAGGTAAGTGCCCAAGGTGCTGGGGGATAGGGGTTAGGCTCCAGCCAGTGTCTGGACATGTCAGGTAGCCTGTCATTGTACCCACAAACAGTTCCGTTTACCAGAAAGATGGCTCCCCACAATTCAGAAACTTTTGATCCTTTTGCCTCTAAAGTGAAGTCCAAATCAGAGGCAGAGCTAAGGCAGGAAGACCACTTTAGTCTCAGAGTTTAGGCTAGCATGGCAATAGCAGGACCCTGACTCAAGAATTAAAGACCACAGATAGAAACACAAGAATATTAAAAAATAAAAATCACGGGAGCTGGAGAGATGGCTCAGAGGTTAAGAGCACCGACTGCTCTTCCAGAGGTCCTGAGTTCAATTCCCAGTACCCACATGGTGGCTCACAACCATCTGTAATGAGATCTGGTGCCCTCTTCTGTATACATAATAAATAAATAAATCTTTTTAAAAAATAAATAAAAATCACTAGTTATTGGTGGTGTACACCTTTACCCCAACACTTGGGAGGCAGAGGCAAGCATATCTCTGTGAGTTCAAGGCCAGCCTGGTCTACAGAGCAGTTTTCAGGACAGCCAGGGCTACACAAAGAAACCCTGTCTTGTGGGTTGGGGAGGAGAAAAAGAAATAAAACACAATAAATAGAACACGAAAGCAGTGATTTTATTTTCTGTGGTACTGGGGATGGAACCAGACTTTATCAATACTGCTTTACTACTGACAGCTGTTGTACTACTGAGCCACCTCCACCCATAGACAGTTTTAGTTCCTCCTGCCTCCTGAAAGTTTCAAACCTAGATTTGCTGTTAAAAGGGAGAAGTTGGGCATAGTGGTGTATGCCTTTAATCCTGCACACGGGATGCAGTTTGAGATCAGCCTTGTCTATATAGAGACCTGTCTCAAAAAAAGCAGGGGAGGGATTAGAGTTGGTGAGTGGAAACATTCTCTGCCAAGCAGAGACTTTCGATGCAGTAAGAAAGCTGGAGACAGCTTCCCTGTCCTCCCTGCTGCCTCCATGTTGGCAGCAGCCCTGTGGCTCCTCAGGGTGTGGCCCAGAGCCTCTGCCTTCCTGAACTGCTGTCCTGTCATCTTTGTAGAGATCCAGGTGATGATGGGCAGCCTGGTGTACCTGCGGCTGGGCTTGGAGAAGTCACCCTACTGCCACCTCCTAGACAACAGCCACTGGGCGGAGATCTGTGAGACCTTTACTCGGGATGCGTGTTCCCTGCTGGGGCTTGCAGTGGAGTCCCCACTTAGTGTCAGGTACAACCCAGCCTCCTCAACACAAAGGCACAGGCAGGGAGGACAACTGTGCTGCCCCTGCCGTGTGCTTTCACAAACCTAAGCTGGCTGAGCATCCTCCCCGGAGACAGACAGACACTGCTTGTTTTTATGGTTAGACAGGGCCCACCTCTCCTGCACGTTAGGTAACCTTGGGAAACTACACCACCCTCTCAATAACCCAGCCATCCTCACAACCTCACCAAAACATCACCTCCCCACATGGAGACTGGGGTGCTAAGTAACATGCTTGATTTATCTACAGTGGTCTCTGCTCACTCCATAACAGGGCCAAGTTAGAAGTCCTGTTAACCCAGTTAACAGATAAGATGGTTTGCCATGAGCTAACTTGCAGGGTTTCACAGGAACAAAGAGCACCTAGACTGGCCCCAGAAAGACTGCACCAGTGGACAGTTGTCATATTGCAGAGAACAGGCTGCACTCACCTATGCTGTTGCTGTGGACTTGTCACAACAGCATTTCCCAGCAAGGTCACCACTGCCCCTAGAGGAGCTACTGGGGAGGGTTCCTGTCTGTGGGCTCCCTGCTACCCGTCATCTTGAGATAGAATGCATTTATAGATGTCTTTGCTGGCCGACTCTGACTGGGTTCCATGGTAACAGAGTTGGTTAGACTACAGGCAGGCTCTGGCCCTGTCAACTGAGCACTGTCCCCATTAGGAGCTTTCCACCGTCTTGGACAAGCACTTCATCTTTTCTATACTGACCTTTCCAAATTTTGGGATACATTAGAGCAGATATGGAATTGAATAAACCTGGCTATGTATGTGGCTCTTTAGGAGCAGTCTGGGAGAAGAGATGGCTCAGGGGGTTAAGAGTACTTGCTGCTTTTGCTTTGGACCTGAGTTTGGTTCCCAGCACCCACAGCTCTCATTAGCTACAGCTCTAGGGGATTTGACACACTCTTCTGGCCCAAGCATGCACATGGTCCACATACACACATGTAAGCACACACTCGTACACATAAGTTAAATTAAGTGATTCAAGGACCAGTCTGACTTGACACCACTTTAGAACCTTGTCTCCGGCCCTACTTGGGACGGTGTGCGGGTTCTTTGTCTGCTGCTGCCTGTGGTCCCAGCTGCTTCCGCCTCTGCTCTGTCCCTCAGCTTTGCTTCTGGCTGTGTGGCACTGCCAGTGCTGATGAACATCAAAGCTGTCATCGAACAGAGGCAGTGCACTGGCGTGTGGAGTCACAAGGATGAGCTGCCGGTAAGGTCAGGCTGGGGAGGGACCCCCAGAGGCAGGTGCTGGGGTACACAGCTCAGACAAGAAGTGGCACTCAGCCTTTTGCTGGCCTCCTCAGATTGAGATCGAGTTGGGCATGAAGTGCTGGTATCACTCCGTGTTTGCATGTCCCATCCTGCGACAGCAGACCTCAGATTCCAACCCTCCCATCAAGCTCATCTGTGGCCATGTCATCTCCCGAGACGCACTCAACAAGCTCATCAATGGAGGAAAGTGAGTTCCCCCTGCCTGGCTCCATCCTAGCCTGGCGTTCTTGGCCTGCCCTGAGATGTTCTTCCTTTGCCTTTCCTTGCAGGCTCAAGTGTCCCTACTGTCCTATGGAGCAGAATCCAGCAGATGGGAAACGGATCATATTTTGATTGCAAAGAACCTTTTGCTGGAAGGTGTTAATCCACCCATGGGCCTTGGTCTGCCGTGGTGGAGGGACTGGCGTCAGTGGATTGTGATGCCTCTCAGACCAGCACTACCAAGAGGCCTGGCCTGCCCAGGCAGAGGCCAAGGAAGGCCGTGAACCAGCCTACACTTCCTTGGCTGCAAGGGGGACTGGTGCTGTGTTTCTGCTGTCTTCCTGTTTACACTTGCCCCTGACTGAGCAGCAAAGGCTTGGGCTATCAAAAGCAGACATCTTTCTATTCCTGCCCTCAAACCAGGGGGGTCCAGCTGTGGTCCACCTTCTACTGTACAGCCAACTGTATGTATCTATTCTCCACTGTAAATAGCCCGTTAGAACTGGATGCTGTTTTGTAACTTTGAACAAATATATTCACAGCCCTTCTCCTTATTGCTGGTCAAGTTTGAGCTTCACTGACAAATGACTGCTTGCTGCAGAAGGTACTGGGCATGGCCTGACGTTAGCACTACCATCTAGCACCTGCGGTTAGAGGGAAACCTAGATGGAAGACCTGGGCAGGGTGCTTTCCCATATAAACATATAACTGTGTAAGGGACACAGGAAGAAGAAAGCTTGTAGTTCCAACCGGCTCTGGACCTCTAAGCCCAAATCCACCTGATTATCCCAGGGTGCTTTAACTAGGTTGCTGTGTCCTGATCCTGTGTGGGGCTTTTTATAGGAAGGAACCTTAAGTTTAAAATGCTTCCAAGTCTTATCAAGTCAGTGCACCTGGGGTCTTTGTGTGTGGGTGTTTTGCCTGTATGTATGTCTGTACACCATGTGTCTGGTGCCCTTAAGAGGCCAGAAGAGGACTTCAGTTTTCTGGAACTGGAATTACAGACAGGTATGAACCACCATGTGGGTGTTGGGAACTGAACCCAGGGCCTCTGGAAAAGCAGCCAGTGCTCTTAACTGCTGAGCCATCTCTCCAGCCTCCGGGCCTGGGCTGTGCATTTAGCTTCATTTCCTATTGAAAATTTACTGTGTGGGTGGGCAAACTAATTTTACAGATACATAAGGCTGTTGGGAACACCCCTGACCCAGGGACCACAGGCTTCTATGAGGTAGAGCCTGGGCCCTGCTGCCTCATCTCTAAGACCCCACCTGTCCTGGAGTGGGAACTGAAGACTTGGGTGGGCCGAAGACAGCATGAGCATTTATGAGGTACACTCTTGGGACTCTCTGATGAAAAGCTGCTTCCGTTCCTCCTGCCAACATCTTGGCTCCATCAGCCCCTGGAGTTTAAAAAACACCCACACACTCACCACATTTTCGCCTCAGCATTTACTTCCACCCCACATTCTTGGAACTGTCTTCCTCTAAGCTCAACAGGAGATGGCACTGATGGAAAGATGCTGGCACTACCTCCAAGAACAGCTGCCTGGGAAGATTTCACACGTCAGAAAACCGGGGAGATGCGGTTAGAGTGGGCAGCCGCCTGCAGCCAGCCCAGCAGCTCCTAGAATAGGCTGCAGCCCAAGTCTCTCACAGAGGCGCTGGCAGGGCCTGCACCTCCTCCAGGCACTTGTCATAGGTCTCCTGATATTCCTCATGGGGCTTCACCATGATCACACAGGTGGGACGCTTGGAACCGGTAGCTGCACCCAAGTCCTGCACAAAACAGGAGAAAACTGTTGAGACCAGGGCCACAAGTGACCCACCAGCCTAACCTGGCCCACAGCCATGTCCTGTTGGTACACATTACATTTAAGAATATTTCAGATTAGTTGTCAACCATTTCAACTCAAACTAAGCTTTCAAGCCATGGTCCCCCAAGCCTCTACTGAGTATTCCCACATGGCCTAGGAGGGTATCCCTATAGGCAGGGCAGTGCCTCTGGTTTACAAGTCCCCACCACCCTTCACTCCTTGTGCTCCAGACACGTCCTTGCTATGTATGCACAAGGACAGCTGAAGGTCCCTCCAACTGCTCTGATCACAAACCTACTGAACAGTGCAATCATGGATGTACAAGACTTCATAAGGCACATTCAAATGCAGTCTGTTTCCATTCTTGACGTACTGAAGATTCCCATCTTACAAGAAGGAAATCTGCCAACCATGTCATGCACTTTAGTCCCAGCCACACAGAAGGCTATGGCAGAAGGACTGACTGCTTGAGCCGCAGAGGCAGGGGCCAGCCTGGGTGACATAAGGAGACACCATCTCAAGGAAAGAAACAAGCCACCCAGACCTGTGAATTGTAACACTTGAGTTTCTTCCTCATATAGCCTACCTAGGGCCAAGTCGGGAGTGGGGCAAAGTGGGCATAAGCTCCTCACCGTCTTGGAGGGGATATAGACATAGGGCAAGTTCTGGTCCTCGCACATAACTGGAAGATGGCAGTACACCTCAATCGGCAGCGTGTCTCCTGCCAAAATCATGATTCTGCAATGAGAGAAACCACCATCATTTCTTTGCCCCTCCTTCCCTTTCAGCTGTTCACTGTGAGCATTACCTCCAGCTGGGCTGTGAGAGCAGAGATGAGTAAGATGCCCTGCCCTAAGCAGCCCACAGTCACTGCCAGCCTCCAACTTGAGAGGAGGGTGTAAAGTCGTGTTTGGCAAATGCATTCCTTCTGGGGGACATGATCTCTGCTTGACAGCACATAAATGCCACCAAATGTGACAGCAGTACAGTGCTGGGGCAGATGAGGTATGGGAGGAATGCCAAGAAATAGGAACTTAGTGATGTTCCAACTAGGAGGTGACTCTTGAAAAGAGACCGGCAGGGGCAGAACAAGGCCAAGGGATCAGAGTGGCACCAAAAGGCTGGTTGTCAAGACCAGGGGCTGCCTTTGGCAGTACATACCAGGAGGGGCCAGAGAACAAAGCTGCAGAGATCGGCAGGGGTCACACCCCAGGGTGTGACCAACAGACAGGGTCTGTCCCTAGAGGAAGTTCGCAGAGCCCTCAATTAAGGCTATGAGTTGTCAGTGTGCTGTACAGACCCAGAAGTCCTAAAGATCCACCCGGAAGGAAGAGCGTTCTCTAAGGGTAGGGACACTTCAAGAGCCCTTGGTTCAAAACCCTGCTTCCATACTCCATTCCCTTTGGCACAGGGCCGGTCCTCACTACCTCCTGCTTGGCTGCCCTCCCTTGTGGTCCCTTCTCCTTGGCTGCACCGACCCATAATCATGGTACCAGGTGCCACCTGGAGGTACCAGGCTCCATTTGTCCTACCAAACACACAACCATCTGCCAGTAGGACAGCTAAGCAGAGCATGTCCAGGGCATTTTCTGTGTCAACTCAGGATGTCCCTCAGTGGATAAAGGCACTCACTGCCAGCCCTGACCACCTGAGTTCAATTCCTGGAACCCAAATGGTAGAAGGAGAAAATCAACACTCACAAGTTGTCCTCTGACATCCACATATGCACCAGAGTGCATATGTACGCACATTTTTTACGCACGCACGTCATAAAGGACCCACTTCACATAAACCTGGTTTTCCTCCACTGTCTGCAGTCACAGACTACAGCCCAAACCAGCATCTAGAAGGCACAGACTTGTCACTGTCCTCTCAAAGCCACCAGCCTTCACTCTTGCCCCATCACCTCACTTGGGCTACAACAGGTTCCTAAATCTGACTAATTCTTTCCTCGAATCACTATTCGGCTGTCACTTTGTTCTGAGAACAAAACCCAAACCTGCTATTGCTTAAAAAGCCCCATGAGGACTCGAGAGATGCCTTGGGTGTGAAGAGGCTGCTCTTCTAGAGGGTCCAAGTTCGATTCCCGGCACCCACAGGGTGGTGCACAACCATCTGTAAATCCAGTCCAAGGGGATCTGACACCTTGCCGTCTTTTGGTCTCCATGGACACCAGTGACGCACAAACACATACCTTTAGGCAAAACATTCATACACAAAGTAAGTCAAAAAGCAAAAAATTTAAAGGCCCTCACCAGATACTTAACCACTAGCCTCTGCCCTGCCTGGGCGCCTACTCTTCTCAGGATCCCAACCCCCCACACTAACGTTCATCCATTCTCTCCTTTTTTGGTGTTTTTATTTTATTTTATCTTTTTAAGATTTATTTATTTATTATGTATAGTGTTCTGCCTGCATGCCAGAAGAGGGCACCAGATCTCATTACAGATGACTGTGAGCCACCATATGACTGCTGAGAATTGAACTCAGGACCCACTGAGTCATCTCTCCAGCCTTTGTTGTTGTTTTTATTTTTTTTTTAATTTGTCTCTGTGTAGCTTTGCGCCTTTCCTGGAACTCACTTGGTAGCCCAGGCTGGCCTCGAACTCACAGAGATCCACCTGGCTCTGCCTCCCGAGTGCTGGGATTAAAGGAGTGCGCCACCACCGCCCGGCTTGTTGTTTTTAAACAGGGTCTCTGTACACAGTCCTGGAACTCAGAGATCCGCCTGGCTCTGCCTCCCGAGTGCTGGGATTAAAGGCGTGCAACACCACTCCTGGCCATCCTTCCATCCTTTTGTTTTGTCTTTTTGAGACGTTTTCATAGCCCATGCTGGCCTTGAACTTGCTATGTAGCAGAAGCTAGCCTTCATTCTCTGACCTGCTTGGTAAAGTGTCTCCCTACAGCCCGTTGCCAGAAGTCTGGAAAAGTACTGCCAATCCACAGAATGAACGAACAGGGCTCTAGTCTACGAGGGCTGGGTTTGTGTCCTCTTCCCTGTCATTCACTGTGAGTGATGTGGGTGTCCGTAGTGAAAGCCTTGACTGGTCAGAGTCAACTTCACCTTTACTGAGCACCTAGGTAGGTGGAATTCCTTCTTAACCAACTAAAAACGCAAACTCAAGCGGCAGAGTAATTGTCTAGCATGCACAGGCCCTAGGTTCAATCCCCAGCGCTGCAAAATAATAGTAATAATGATAATAATAGTAATAAAATCACACACAAAACTTAAAAACCAGCGAAAGACTGCTTCTTACCCTTTCTCGCCCTTGTTGACAAATTTCTGAACCTCCTTCACCCCGCGTCGAATCTGCTTCTGCTTCACGGCTGCAAAGAGAAGCGAGAGCCGCGACTTGGTCCAGCCCGCCCCGGCCCGGCCGCCCTCGCAGCCCGCCCCGGGCCGTGGGCGCCACGCGCCCGGCCGCCTCACCCTTCTTGATGCACTTGTAGAGCTTGCGCGTCAGGCGGCGGGAAGCCAGCGGCTGCGCGATGGGGTTCAGGTTGAGCAGCAGCTCTTCGTACGTGCGCTCCTCGCTGCCGCCCTCCGCCTGCGCCTCCGACTCCTCGGGGACGGCCTTGATTTTGGTCATCTCAGCAGCTGCGGCAACCCGCTTAGTGAAGAAACGAACCACGCGGCCGCCGCCTCCGAGACCACTTCCGGGTCATGAAGCCGCCCTACCCCGTGACCAATTGGGAACCGAGGTACTCTGCACCGACCAATCTCTAAATAGACCGGTGGGGGCGGGGTCTTGGTCATAGGGGCGGAGTCACAAGGCAATCAAGCGGGTTTGGATTTCGCCAGCGGGAACCTGGGGAAACGGAGTTTGGGGCGCGGGGGGGGGGGGGGGGATCCAGAAGAAAAGAGGCGGGGCCTGGGGCAGAGAGGCGGGGCCCAGAGGTGGGTCCCGTTGGAAGGGAAGAGGGACAGGGCGAAGGGAATTATGACTCCAACAATAATTATGGATCCTGAGCTCCGGCCAATGTGACCTGATGCTGCTGGTTAGCTAAATCCTGCTGCGGCTAAAAGTTATCTCATATTTTATTTTCCCCTTCTTGGATCCTGTTGCTCAAACTATAAATCGCAAGTCGCACACCTTTAATCCCAGCACTTAGGAGGCAGAAGCAGGAGGATCTCTGTGAGTTCAAGGCCAGCCTGGTCTACAGAGGGAGTTCCAGGACAGGCACCAAAACTACACAGAAAAACAAAAAACAAAAACAAAACAACAACAACAAAAATATAAAGAGGGAAACTGCCCATCGCCACTGTCTATACTTTAAAGGCTCTGAAGCCCTCTCTTGCCTCTGTAGGGACTGCATGCACATGGCATGCAGACAAAACAACCATACACAGAAATAAAACCAAATCTTTACAACTATGTGTATGTATATATTTACTTACATGTGTGTATAGGTGACAAAATTAGAAAGGGGCTCCTAAGGAGGGAGGAATTTCCCCTAAAGAAGGTGGGAAATAGGATAATGGTATACACATAATAAGAAAACAGAAGGAATCCAGGGAGGAAGGGAACCAGCTGAAGCAGGAGAAGGTCTAGAGAAGGGCATTGTGGACAGGAATGAATGAAAACAACGTATAATGACATATGTTGGGATCAGGCTGGGCTTTGTCCTGAGTTGCTCCATATTTTATAAAACAGCAGTTTTTCAACGTTTCTGGCTCTGAGAGACTCCATTTTGAAGATGGAGCATGACTCCACACCTGGATGAACACAGGAATAACATGTCTGTTCAGCACCACCAACGCAACACAGACTGGAAAATGACTTATGCCTGGGAGTAGAAAGAGTGCTCCCCTATAAATTTATGGGGGTAAACTGAGAGAGTAGAGGCATATGGACATATTAAAATCATATCAGAAAAACCAGGCCTGAGAAATATATACAACAGACCAAGGAGAGTCTCCCTTACCCGGACTCCACACTGAGATTGCCTTGGTTCCTGCTGACCCGGACATGCCCCACCTGTCTACCAATCTGTCTGGACCCTGCCTTCTTGCCCCTAGAGCTGGTCTCAAATCTGCAACTTTCCCTCAAACCTGTGATCTGAAGGAGTCTAACTAGTCACCAAAGTTTCACCAGATTCTTTCTTGACACTCTGCTTCTGTTAATTTATTGATATCTATTATCAAATATCTACTGACATTTCTACTTCCCTGCTTTTCAGGACTTATGAAAACTCTTGAACTCTGCTGTGGTTTCTTAATACTTTATTGCCATTCTGGAACCATACATACACACATGCATATGATTACCTGTAAATGCACACACACGCATATTACTGTGTGATCCAAGAGTTGATGTTAGTAATTAAAATGGGAATAAAACAGCCTGTGTTCACCTCAGTCATGGTTACCGAGGAAAGCAGGAGTATCTATCAAGTTGATACCATAGAAACTATTGTTTGTTTGTTTGTTTTGGTTTTTCGAGACGGGGGTTTCTCTGTGTAGCTTTGCGCCTTTCCTGGAACTCACTCTGTAGACCAGGCTGGCCTCGAACTCACAGAGATCTACCTGCCTCTGCCTCCCGAGTGCTGGGATTAAAGGCGTGTGCCACCACCGCCCGGCTTCAAGAGAAAACTATTGTACCTTGTGAATTTATCATTACTCAATAAATTCTGACATTGTTGAGATTAAAAAAAAAGATAAAGAAACAAGCTGCCCTCAGCAGCTTACCTATAGTGGAAGATTGGCATGAATCTAGGAATTTGGAGACACTCTGGCCACCTGAACACCTCTGTTTAAAAAAAAAAAAAAAGGGAGGACTGGTGAGTTGGCTGACAACCTGAATTTGTTCCCAGGACCCACAAAATGGAAGGAAAAACTGACCTTGTTGTCCTCTGACCGTGTGTGCTATGGATGTGCACACAGGCACACACACACACACACACACACACACACATACACACACACACATACACACACACACACACACACACACACACACACACACACACACGAACATACTAAGTAATAAATAAATACAAAAAAATTGGAGGTTAGAGAGATGGCTCAGCAGTTAAGAGCACTTGTTGCTTTTGTGGAGGACCCAGGTTTGGTTCCCAGCACCCACATGGTGGCTCACAAACATCTATGACTCCAGTTTCAGGGGATCTGAAAACTTCTAACCTACAAGGACCCCAGACATGCATGTGCTACCCACACATGCATTCAGGCAACACACTCACACATATAAAGTAAATCAACTAAAAAAATTGTTAAATAGCTGTGCAGTGCTGGTTCATGCCTTTAATTCTGCACTTGGGAGGCAGAGGCAGGTGAATCTCTGAGAGTTCAAGGCCAGCTTGGTCTATAAAGCAAATTCCAGAACAGCCAGAGCTGTCACACAGAGAACCCTGTCTCAAAAAATAACAACAACAAAAATTGTTAAATCTTAAAAAACATACCTGAGCCGGGCGGTGGTGGCGCACGCCTTTAATCCCAGCACTCGGGAGGCAGAGCCAGGCAGATCAATGTGAGTTCGAGGCCAGCCTGGTCTACAAAGCGAGTTCCAGGAAAGACGCAAAGCTGCACAGAGAAACCCTGTCTCAAAAAAACCAAAAAACAACAACAACAACAAAAAAACATACCTGAAAAACAAAATGATAAGATGGAAGGTGACATGTGCTGGGTGCAAAGCCCAACCAAAGAGAAGCTAGGAGCAACCCTGGCCAAGGAAACAGAGACCTCAGCCCTGTGACCCTGAGGGACTAAATCTGGTCTAAGGTAAGGTGGGTTTGAAGGAGAGACCTTAGTGCCAGCTGTCAAAATTCAGGCCACAATTTAGATCTGAGCTTTGTGAGGAAGGGCAGAGCACCCATCCCTGCCATTCCTGACTTAAAACTTGAGACCTGTGAGGTAACTGGGTACGATTTCTAGCCACTAAGTGGTCACTTGGACAGTAGCAGTAGGAACTGAATACACCAGATTGTTGGATACATTCTCTGAATTGCAAAGGAAGACAGAACCGGGTAAGGCCGATGGAGGAAGGAGCGCTAGGTAGCCTAGTAAAGACTGTAATGATCCCTCCTTTTTCTTTTTTTTTTTTTTTTTTTTTTTTTTTTTTTTTTTTTTTTTTGCTTTTTCGAGACAGGGTTTCTCTGTGTAGCTTTGCGCTTTTCCTGGAACTCACTTGGTAGCCCAGGCTGGCCTCGAACTCACAGAGATCCGCCTGCCTCTGCCTCCCGAGTGCTGGGATTAAAGGCGTGCGCCACCACCGCCCGGCGATCCCTCCTTTTTCTGATTGTAGGGAGGACTAAGTGTGTATGCAGTAAGTGATTAACAAATGTTGGAGGAAATCAAGTGTTTAGACAGTAAGTGTTCAATACTTGACAGCCGAAGATGAATCCTGGGGAGACCTAGTTTAAGGAGACAGATAGGAATCGCCATCTGGAAGTTGCCTCTGTGTTCTGATGTTAAGTCTGCCCAGGAGTCAAATTCTCAGACATTGTGATGGGGGAGGAAGGTGGCCCCTTCACTGCCCAAGGTCTAGTGGTCCCCAGCCTTACATCTTCACCAGAGGTCTGTCTGGCAAGCTTGTCTGTCCTAATCCACTCCCTTACTTATACAGCCACCTTCTGGAGAGCCCTGGAATTACCACGAACTGTGGCGGGCGCTGCTCTGTTTGCAGCATGGACTCCGTCCCTGGGTTTTGTTTTCTGTGTGGCATTAGTTACCTGAGGCCTACTTTAGTCCAAAAATACTAAAACAGAAATTCCATAAACATATGGTTAATAAGGTCTAAATAACTTCTATTACAGCATATTATCGTAATGTTTGTATTTTATCGTTGCTGGTTTTTAAAAAGATTTATTTTTTTTTTTAATTATGTGTGTGTTTGCATGTGGCTATGTGCGTGTGAGTACAGGTCGCTGCAGAGGCTATAGACTTCTGGTCTCCTGGAGTTGGAGTGATAAACAGTTGTGAACCACCTGGCATGGCTGCTAGAAACCAAATTCAGGTCCTCTGGAAGAGCAGCAAGTGCTCTTGACTGCTAATCCCCTGTCATTGGTGTTCATGTCTCAATGTGCCTATTTTATAAATACAACTCTGAGGGCTGGAAAGATGATGGTTCAACCTTTAAGAGTATGTACTGCTTGCTGGGTGGTGGTGGCGCACGCCTTTAATCCCAGCACTCGGGAGGCAGAGGCAGGTGGATTTCTGTGAGTTTGAGGCCAGCCTGGTCTACAGAGTGAGTTCCAGGAAAGGCGCAAAGCTACACAGAGAAAACCCTGTCTCGAAAAACCAAAAAAAAAAAAAAAAAAAAGAGTATGTACTGCTCTTGCAGAAGACCCAAGTTTGGTTCCCAGCACCCAGGTTGGGCAGCTCAAAATCACCTGTAACTCCAGCTCTAAGGGATCTGACGCCCTCTTCTGGATTCTGTGGGCACCTGCACTCATGGGCACATACTCCAACACATATACACATAATGTAAACATTTTTAAATTCTTTTTTATTTTTTTGTCTGGGTATAGTGGTACACACACCTTTAATGCCAGCACTCAGTAGGCAGAGGCAGGCAGATCTCTGAGTTTGAGGCCACTTGGTCTACAGAGTGAGTTTCAGGACAGCCAGGCTACACAGAGATCTCCAAAGTAAAATAAGTATTTGTGATGTTTCTTTTCTTTTCTTTTCTTTTCTTTTCTTTTCTTTTCTTTTTTTGTATATGAGTATTTTGTTTGCATACCACATGTGTGCCTGCCAGAGAGGGTATCAAAGTCTGGGGAACTGGAGTTACAGATGGTTGTGAGCCATCATGTGGCTGCTGTGAATTGAACTTGGGTCCTCTGCAAGAACAGTGAGAGCTCTTAACCCCTGAGCCATCTCTTTAGCCCAAAACAAACTTTTAAAACATAAAATCACAGAATAAGAGGCAGCAAGGTGGCTCAGTAAGTAAAGGTGCTTGCGGCCAAGTCTGAGGACCAGAGTTCAATCCTCAGGACTCCCCTAAATTGTCTTCTAACTTCCAGATGTGTACCATGGCACTCAAGTGCAGCCCCTCACAATAAAATAAGTATAATGTTTTGGGTGGGAGAGATGGCTCAGCAGTTAAGAGCACTGGCTGCTCTTCCAGAGGCCCCAGTTTCAGTTCCCAGCACCCACATGGTGGCTCACAACCATCTGTAATGAGATCTGATTCCCCTTTCCCAGAAGGTGTGCATGAAAACAGGTCACTCGTATACATAAAATTAAAAAAAATAATGTTTTAAAAAAACACACAAGATAAGTATTTTAGGCGTTATAGATTAAGAAGCAAAAATCAAGGATATTGTGTAGGTTATTACATTACATAATACACCAAGTAATAAAACAAATTTCAATGATAGCTAGAAATTTCTCTTGACAGAATTTAAAAGTTTATTTATGGACAACAGTGCTTGAAATTCATATAATTTTTATGTGCTGAGAAATGTTATCCTTGAAATAGGAGTGTGGTTTGATTATGGAATGCTCGTCTGAGCCATGGTTCAATACCCAACACTGTGACACAGAGGAAGCTTCAAACATACATTCATACACACATACATACATACACACAGAGAGATACACATATATTGTTATTATTTGTATTTTTGAGACTTTTTAAAAAATTATTGTTCACAGGGAGGCTATATAGCAGGAGGAACCCTAGGATGACTGTGGCTTATAATAAGTTTTGGTTTTACTCAATTACTGGGCAAACCTCAATGAAACATTTCACTATTAGGATAAGAATTTATACTGTATCAAGCTGATAATAATAAATAAATAAATAAAAATTGAAAAAAGTATTGTTCAAAAACATTGAGCTGATGCCAGGTGTGTTGGAACATGCCTTTAATACTAGCACTGGGGAGCAGAAGCAGGCTAATTTTGTGAGTTTTAGGCAATCCAGGACTACACAGAGAAACCCTTTCTCAGAAAAAAAGAGGGGCTAGAGAGCGGCTGGTGATTAAGACTCTTGCTGCTGAGCTGGGTGTGGTGGCACATACTCTTAATCCCAGCACTCAGAAGGCAGAGGTAAGCAGTCTCAGCTTTTGAGGCCAGCCTGGTCTACAGAGCAAGTTCCAGGACAGACAGGGCTGTTACACAGAGAAACCCTGTCTTGAAAAACACAAAATCTCCTCTATAGAAGATAGCAGATTTTAAAAATGTATTTTTAGAAAGTCTTTATTCATTTTCTGTGTATGAATATTTTGTCTGCATGTATTTCTGTGTACCATATGTGTTGTGGAATATTATTTTAACTAGGCAAAGATGTGTTACATTTGTTTGTGCTGCAGAATGTTACTTTAACTGTGTAAAGGTGTGTTACATTTGTTTATGTTGCATTTGTTTAATGATGTGAGGATGTGTGTTTAATTATGAAAAGATGTGTTGCTGTTTTACCTTGCCTGCCTAAGGCACCTGATTGGTCTAATAAAGAGCTAGACAGCCAATAGCAATGGGGGAGAAAGGGTAGGTGGGGCTGGTGGGCAGAGAGAATGAATAGGAGAGACAAGAAAAAGAAGAGAACAGGAGAAAGAGGTGGACATGCCCGGTCCAGAAGCCAGAGAGCCACCAGACAGGCAGACACGGAGACAGCAGGAAAGTAAGATATACAGAAAAGTAAAAAGCCCCAAAGAGAAACAGTTTAAAATAAGAGCTGGGGCTGGAGAAATGGCTCAGCCAGTTAAGAGCACTGACTGTTCTTCGAGAGGACCCGGGTTCAGTTCCCAGCACCCACATGGCAGCGCACAGCTGTCTGTAATTCCAGTTCCAGGGTACCCAACATCCTCATGCAGGCAAACACCAATGTACATAAACAAAAAATAGTAATAAAAGTATAGTGACTATTAATAAATAAATAAATAAATAAAATGAGAGCTAAGCTAAGGCTGAACTTTCAAAACTAATAATAAATCTCTGTGCCATGATTTGGGAGCTGGTTGGTGGCCCAAAAGAAAAAGCCTGGTATGCATGTGTGTATTCGGTGCCTATGGAGGGCATTGTGTGTATTGTGTGTGTATTTGGTGCCCACAAGAGAGCGGAGGATTCTTTGGAACTGAAATGTAAATGGCTGTGGGCGCTGGCAATCAAACTGGGTCCCTTTCAAGAGCAGTCAATGCTCTTAACTGTTGAGTCATCTATCCAGCCCCACCCCTAAGTAAATCTAAACAAACAACAAAAAAACAAAAAGAAAAAAACTGAAATGGGGTTGAGCTGGGTGGGTAGGCTGCTTGCCTGCATGGACAAAGCCCTGGGTTCAGTTCCCAGCAAAAAATCCAAATAAACAAACAAACACCCTGGGTATGATGACTCACACCTGTAATCCTGGAATTCTGGCAGTGGAGGCAGGAGGATCTGAAGTTCAGATAGTTAGAGTCATCCTTGGCTACATTAGGAGGTGGATGCCAGCCTGAGCTACATGAGACCTGGTCTCTAAAGAAAACAAAAACGTAGTTTTCAAGCCGTTGCACAAGTGAATATTCGTGAGAGTTCTCTGCCAGAGATAGTTCCAGCTTGTCGTCCTGGGCTAAGTGACAGTGACAGTGTTTTATCTTGCACGGCAAGCCAGGCCCCGCCTCCCTGGTGGAGCGGTCTAACTAGTTCCCCAGAAGGGTGTGGAAACAGGAGGCTGCATTCAGTCAGACTCCAAGAAGCAGAAATGGGTTCTGGCAGTTTCCTTGTGTTGACTGTAGACTGTGTCTCCCCTGACCCGAATCCCACACCTTTCCTCTCCCTGGCAAGCCCTCCCAGCACTTGCTGAGGTTGGGAATTCAGGCTCCCAGGTTCGCTGGGCAGTGGCTAACTAGCTTTCTTTTCCCCTCCGCTGTACAGGGAGGAGGAGGAGCCCAGCCAGTGGGTTGTCCTGTCCCCGCCTCTTCTGGTTTCTGGGCTCGGTGGAGATGCGGAACTGGTGTCCGTGACTTTCAGATCCCTGCCCTGCCGGGTGAGATCCCCGAGGCCCACTGCTCTCGGCGGGTATGCGTGGAGCAGAAGGCCTTTGCTCTGGGGCTGCTGAGGGACAATGGCCAGGGAGGCCACCCACCTCACTCTTTGGCCTCCCCTTTGTTCCCTGTGCAGAGTTCTGTCAAAGAGCGGGTTGGCTTTCTTTTTGAAATGGAGCATCTCTTTCTTTTTTAAAGATTGATTTTTGTCAGATCCAAAAGGAACTCCCAATCCCCCAAACTCCAAAAAGCAGTCCAAATATCAAGAAATGCGCTCGACCTGGACGATGGAAGGATTTCTGGCAGCTAGATAAAGGCCAGCATTCCTTAGGAACTTGTGAAACTGGTTCCTATTTGCCAAAGGAAGGAGTCCTTTCCCTTACCTCTGGCAGCCGGGTCATATGGCTTTCCTTTGTCATATCAAAATGCATGCCTGCCTCCAGGCTTCCTCAGTGTGACAAGTACTTGTTATACATTTCAAAGCCCCTACTCTAGCTTCCTGGTCCTTCCCTCCCCTCAGTTACTCACCCTCCTTATACCCCTTTATTCTCACTGTGCCCTCTCTTCCCTGTTCTCTTCTCTTCTCCCTCTCTCGCAAATAGCCCTGGCCAGGTCCAGTCTTCTGCGGGCCGTGTTCTGTCTACTTATTTCTTTCTCTGCTCTGGACTCTTCCAGATGCTGTGGTTGTTCTCTCTCTCTCTCTCTCTCTCTCTCTCTCTCTCTCTCTCTCTCTCTCATCTACAATAAAAACCTCCCCCTTAACCATACTGTGGAATGTTCATGTCATCAGTATCCTTACTGCACCCCTCCTTGCATACAATTTTATTATTTTTATGTGTATGGATAAGTGAGTGCAGGTGCCTACAGAGACCAGAAGAAGTCAGATCTGGAGCTCGAGTTACTGGAAGTTGGGAGCCACTCACATAGGTGTTGGGAACAGACCTTGGATCCTCTGGAAGAGCAATAGGTGCTCTTAACCACTGAGCCCTTTCTCTAGCCCAAGAACTTCTTTACTCTTCTGTAGCTACTAGAAGCTAGTATCAGACGAAGTAGAAGAAACCATGGCCCTGGGATGACAATGAAGCCAGGGGGACTTCACCTGGGTGTCATGGTTAATCCCCCCACCCCCACCCCATTCTCTGCACTGGAGATGGCTAGCCTGGCCCAGCCCTCCACTGGGTGGTCCGTGCCTCAATCTAACTGTACACCTTGCACTTGGGTGTAGAGTTGGGATCATTGGTATATGCAGAGTTCTGTCAATTCACCACCACCCCCCTTGGTGACTCTCATTATTCCCTCCTTTCCACGCCCTCCCCCCAACTATCGCTCTAGCTGTGTGTGCTGTATTCCGGCTTGTATTCTGTCTGAACCCCTTGTCAGGGCATGAAGCCCCTTTCCCTGCAGCCCAGCGCCTGTGTGCCCCGGATCGACTTGCAGCCCTCCTAGTGGGCTGTCTTCTCAGCCTGGAGCCTTTGCTCCAGCAGTCCCCTCTCCCTGCACTCCTTCTTATTCACCATGGCATGGACAACTTCTTCAGAAGGCTGCCCAGGCCCCTCCTCCTGTGGGAAGCTTTGCCTTACCCACTTGCTTGGTTTCTACTGTGTTTCCCCAAAATGCATCGCTCTTTCTGGTGGCCTCTGATGGCTTTACATAAGACAGAACTCGGGGCCATGCCTTGAAGGCTGACCCTGGCACATTCCTTTAGGTTCTTTGCTTATTTATTGTGTGTTATTTTGTGGTGTGTATACGTATGTGTGTACATGTGTGTATACAAGTGAACACGTACATGTGGAGGCCAGCCCTCCACACTAGGTGCCCTTCTCCATTGCCCTCTGGCCCACTGTTTCAGCCAGCCTGGCTTGCTCACAAGCCCCCAAGATTTTCCTTTCTCTGCCCAACTCATAAGCACGTGCAGTTGTGCCTGGCTTTTATGTAGACCTGTTTTGTTTTTGAGACTCACTGTGAAACCCTGCCTGATCTAGAACTTGCTATTTAGCCCACGTTGGCTTTGAACTCATAGAGATCTGCTTGCTTCTTGACTTGGCTACCATACCCAGCTGCACTAGAGATCTGAACGTAGGCCCTAATGCTTGCACAGTAAACATTTACCCACTGAATCATTTCCCCAGTTTCAATCTCCCTTTATTGAAAGCCTATTGTGATACCCTGGGTCTCCTTCTCCACAGTCCTTTGCAATAACGGGAAGAAGTATTAGGGTTTGAACAATATCTTCCATGGGTCCCAGGCTAGCCTCAAAATTGACATGTAGCAGAGGAAGATTTTAAACTTCAGGTCCTTTTTTTAAAGATTTATTTCTTATGTATACAGTGTCCTGTTTGCATGTGTCTCTGCATGCCAGAAGAGGGCATCAGATCTCATTACAGGTGGTTGTGAGCCACCATGTGGTTGCTGGGAATTGAACTCAGGACCTCTGGAAGACCAGTGCTTTTAACCGCTGAGCCATCTCTCCAGCCCTGACCCTGATCCTCTTTTTTATTTATTTATTTTATTTTATTTTATTTTTTTGAGACAGGGTTTCTCTGTGTAGTTTTGTTACCTGTCCTGGATCTCACTCTGTAGTCCAGGCTGGCCTCGAACTCACAGAGGTCCTTCTGCCTCTGCCTCCCAAGTGTTGAGATTAAAGGCGTGTGCCACTACTACCTGGCATCTGATTCTCTTGCCTCCATCTCTGGACTGCTTGGATTAAAGATGTGCTCCCCATACCTGTTTTGTGCAATGCTGGGGATTGAACCCAGGGCTTTACATAAACTAGTCAAGTTCTCTCCCAATTGAGCTACATCTCTAGCCCAAGGTCTTTAGCATATCTTTTTTGGGGGCCACAGTTTAACCCTCAATAGAAGAAGAAAGTAGGTGGGTGAAATCTGAAGCAGAATGCTTTCTGGTCCCGAGAAGCAATCTAGCACTAGTAAGTTCATTTCTGGGAAATGAAAGGAATTGAGCAAAGCTGGATTGGAGAGTGACTTCGAGATGTGGCTGGGTCAGACATGTTCGGCTTCCTAAGCCAGATGGGATGGTCCTGTTAGGTGAGAATGGAGGCCCATTCTCAGTGCCATGGACAGCATGTATTCATCTAGCTGATTCCAGCTGGGTGCAAGGCCACATAACTCCCAGAACAAGGGATGCTGGCTGGGAGGACCATCGATGATTGGAGGGCTTAGCCATCTCTCTCCCTTATTGTTACTTCAAGTCAGGGTGAGGAGTTCTTCCTCAGAGCACTAGGAAGCCAGGCAGCCAGAGTATTCACGCAGAGTATTGCCAAGACAACCTTCTCACAAAGACTCCTCTGGACGGAGTTGGGTGTGTGTGTGTGTGTGTGTGTGTGTGTGTGTGTGTGTGTGTGTCCCAAAGCAGGTGGTTGCAGCAGAGTACAGACTAGTTTCTTGTCAATTGATACAACTTCCACCTTGTAAAATCCCGGTAGTGGTGGTGGTGCATGCCTTTAATCCCAGCACTGAGAGGCAGAGGCAGGTGGATCTCTGTGAGTTCGAGGCCAGCCTGGTCTACAGAGCAAGTTCCAGGAAAGCCAACGCTACACAGAGAAATCCTATCCTGAAAAATAACAAAACAAAACCACCACCACCACCATCAAAAAACCCAAACCACTTCTACCTTGTTAGATTAAGCCAAAACAAGTGAACAACAGACAAAACTCAAACTAGAGAAGGTGAGAAAAATTTATGTAATTCATGAGCTGAGGATGTTGTTTAGCATGCAGGAAGCCCTGGATTCCATCTCCAGCACTTCATATAACTGGTGTGGTCCTGTTACCCCAGCACTTAGGAGGTGGAGGCAGGAGGATTAGGAGCTAATGGTTATTTTGTCCCTAAATAAGGAGTTGAGAGGTTGGGGATTTAGCTCAGTGGTAGAGCGCTTGCCTAGCAAGCGCAGGGCCCTGGGTTCAGTCCTCAGCTCCAAATAAAATAAAATAAAATAAGGAGTTGAGACTGGCCTAGGTTATAGGAGACTTTGCCTTGTGGGGGTCGGGGGAGTGGGAGGTGGGGGTGGGAAGTGGATGGAGAACCTACCTGAACCCACAACCTTGAGCATGCCAGGCAAGAGCTTTACTACTGAGCTACATATGCAGCTCTACACTGCAGATTATATACATTATATACATAGATTGCTAAGCAGTATGAATCCTCAAAGCCAGAGGCTATGGGGGTAACTGAGTCCCTGGCTGAATTAACTGAATTATCTGGGCTGGAGAGATGGTTCAGTGATTAGGAGTACATACTGCGTATCAGGTGGCCGACAAGTGCCTGTAACCCCAGTTCTAAGGGATCTGGTGCCTTCTTCTGGCCTCCTCACTTATGTGTTTACACACACACACACACACACACACACACACACACACACACGATAACACACGATAACACACGATAATGTTTTGAAAAGATTCATTTAGGGGCTAGAGAGATGGCTCAGAGGTTAAGAGCACTGGCTGCTCTTCCAGAAGTCCTAAGTTCAATTCCCGGCACCCATATAATGAGATCTGGTGCCCTCTTCTGGCGGGCAGGGGTGCATGCAAACAGAACACTATAATAATAAATAAATAATTTTATTTTTTAAAAGATTCGTTTAGTTTTGCTGGGAATGGTAGCTCATGTCTTTAATCTCAGCACTTAGGAGGCAGATGGAAGTGGACTTCTGTAAGTTGGAGGCCAGCCTGGTCTACATAGCATGTTTTAGACCAGCTTCATGCCAGCCAGGGTTATATAGTGGGACTGTCTCAAAAAACAAAACAAAAGATTTATTTTCTGTGTATGAATGTTTTGCCTGTATGTATGCCTGTGTGTTACACATATACCTGGTTCTCACAGAAGACAGGGAGGGTACCAGATCCCTTGGAATTAGAATTAAATATGTTGAAAGCTACCATGTAGGTGCTGGGGATCAAACACAGGTCCTCTGTAAGAGCAGCGAGTGCTTTTAACTGATGAGCCATCTTTCCAGCCCCCTAAAGACAAACCTAAAGCCAGGTGTGGTGGCACAAGCCTTTCAACCCATAACTAGGGAGGCAAAGGGAGGCAGATCTCTATACATTTGAGATTAGCCTGGTCTACATGTAAGTTCTAGGCCAGCCAGGGGTACATAGTGAGTCTCCCCCCTGGCCACCCCCAGTAAAAGAATCTTTTCATCATAGAAAAGAATGCCCTTTCTCAAGGTCCATAATTTGGAACCAATAACAAGAATGGAAGTATTTGTGTGATTGACTTCCAGAGAGCCTCTTGCCCTGTGTCTGTCAGAAAGCCCCCCGCAGGCAACGCAATGACATTCTGTGCTGAGACCCTCCCTTTCTTGTTTCTTCTAAGCCATCACTTCATTTGAAACTCAGGATACTTTAGCCAAGTGAAGTGGCATGAGCCCACGGTCCTGGACCTCGAGAAACAGAGGCGGTAGGATTAGAATTTAGAGTCATCCTGGGCTAATGCAAGCAAGTTTGAAGACAGCCTAGGCTACATGAAACCCTCTCTCTCTCTCTCTCTCTTTTTTTTTTTTTTTTTAAAGATTTATTTATTACATATACAGCATATATGACTGAAGGCCAGAAGAGGGCACCAGATCTCATTACAGATGGTTGTGAGCCACCATGTGGTTGCTGGGAATTGAACTCAGGACCTCTGGAAGGGCAGTCAGTGCTCTTAACCTCTGAGCCATCTCTCCAGCTCCGAAACCCTCTCTTAAGACGAAGAAAAAAGGTTGGAGAGATGACTCAGAGGTTAACAGCATAGGCTGCTCTTCCAGAGGTCCAGAGTTCAATTCCGGGCAACCACATGGTGGCTTACAACCATCTATAATGAGATCTGGTACCCTCTTCTGGCATGCAGGCAGAACACTGTATACATAATAAATCTAAAAAAAGACGAAGAAGAAGAAGAAGAAGAAGAAGAAGAAGAAGAAGAAGAAGAAAAGAAGAAGAAGAAGAAGAAGAAGAAGAAGAAGAAGAAGAAGAAGAAGAAAAAAACCAGGAGGTGGTAATCCCAGCACTCAGGAGGCAGAGGCAGAAGGATCTCTGTGATTTTTAGGCCAACCTGATCTACAAAGCAAGTTCCAAGATAGCCAGAACTGTTACACAGAGAAACCCTGTCTCGAAAAACAAACAAAAAATAATAAATAAATAAAAATAAAAAATAATTCATCCTAATATGAAATCTAATTAGGTCAAAGTATTCAGAATACCTAGTCTGGCTACAATCTCACTTGTATTACTTCAGTGTTCTATTATATAGAATATATATTATATTCTGGTTCTGGTATATAAAATGTGGGTAGCTGCATAAAAATAAAAATATATATATTAATTTCTATCACTTGGTAGCCCAGGCTGGCCTTGAACTCACAGAGTTCTGCCTGCCTCTGCCTCCCGAGTGCTAGGATTAAAGGCGTGTGCCACCACCGCCCGGCAATTTCTCTCTATATATTAATTTCTGTTGGGAGCTGAGGAGAGGATTCAATGGTTAAGAGCAGCTGTTCTTCCAGAGGACCCAAGTTTCCCAGTACCCCCTTGGTGGCTCACAACCTTGTTTCAGGAGATGTGACACACACACACACACACAAACATGCAGGCAAAACAGTCAGGTATAGATAAAAATCATATCTGAAAAAAGCAGGGTTTCTATTATTTTTAATTGTGTGCAGGGGTGAGTGTCTGCACATGCGTATGTACAAGTGAGCCCAAGTGCCCGCAGAGGTCGGAGGCTTAGGATCCCCTGGAGCTGGAATTAAAGATAGTTATGAGCCACATTATGTGGGCACTGAGAACCAACAGTCCTCTGGAAGAGCAGCAAGTGCTCTTAGCTGCTGAGCGACCTCTCCTGCCCTGCAAAACATTCTTTCAAGGTGCCAATAATTGCTTTGAAGCACTTCCCCCAAAGATGTCCTCAGAATTCACATCATTGAAAGTATTTCTGAACTGTGCTCCATGAATCCATGTAGGTTAAGTGAATGTACGCCCCCAGCTCTGTCTTGAGGCTGCTCCGTGTGTATGTGGACCTGTGCGTATGGTGTATGCGTGCGGAGGCCAGGGGTTTGCAAGACTGGGCGTCTTCCTCCAATGCACCCCTCCTTATCTTTTTCCTGTTTGTTTGGTTTTGGTGCTTCTGGGGATCCATCACAGGGCCTTAGACTTGGAAGGCAAATCAACTGAATTACATTCTCAGCCCCTCTCCACCTTATCTTTTGAGACAAGGTCTCTCACTGAACATGGCGTTTATCCGTTCACTGATTGGCTAGACTGGCTGGCCAGTGAGATCTGGGGACCTGCCTGTCTCCACTGCTCTAGGGACACAGATAAGGGTTGCCATGTCCAACTTTTTACTTCTATTTTATGTGTATGACTGTTTAGCCTGCATGCATGTATGTGCACCACATATGTTGATGGTGCCCAAGGAGGTCAGAAGAAGGCATCAGATCCCCTGGAATTGGAGTTACAGATGGTTGGGAATTGAAACTGGTCCTCTGTAAGAGCTGAGCCATTTCTCCAGCCCCAAGGCACTCATTTTCTGTTTTTGTGTTTTGAGACATGGTAGGGCCTGCGTGTGGAAGTCAGACAAAGGGGTCAATCTTCACTTTCCTTCTCACTGTGTGGCCCTGGCTGGCCTTGAACTCACGGCGATCCATCTGTCTCTGCCTTCAGTGTGAGGATGAAAGTCTGTGCTTCACACCCAGCTTTTTCACCTGGGTGCTGGGGATGCATGCTCCAGGCCTCCTGTCTGCGCTCTACCAACTCAGCTTCAGCTCCCATACTCTGAAGTGACTGGACTTGGAGCCTGGTTGTCGTCATTGTTTGGGTGGCTTTTCTCATCGGCCTTTGTGGCCATAACCTTGGTCCTCATTGCTGTTGGGGAAGGATGAGGGTGGTGATGGGGAGAAATGGCTGTGAGTGAGAGGCTTCCTAGCGAGACAGTGATGGTTAATCTTTTCAGCTCGATTGGACAGAGACTTGCCTAGGGAATTAAGCAGAATCTGGTGTCTGGGAGGCAGGCAGTGAGAACCAGTCCAAAAAAAAAAAAAAAAAAAAAAAGGCCAGGTGGTGGTGGCCCTTGCTTTTAATCCCAGTACTCAAGAGGCAGAGGCAGGAGGATCTCTGTGAGTTCGAGGCCAGCCTGGTCCACAGAGTGAGTTCCAAGAAGGCTCCAAAGCTACACAGAGGAACTCTGTCTCTCTCTAAAAAAAAAAAAAAAAAAAAAAAAAAAAAAAAAAAAAAGCAAAACAAAACGCTGGGCATGGTGACACTTTTTCACCTCTAATTCCAGCACTCAGGAGATAGAGGCAGGCTGATCTCTGTAAATTTGAGTCCAGCCTGGACTATATAGAGTTCTAGGAGAGCCAGGGATAGGTAGAGAGATCCTGTCTCAAAAATAAAAAAATAAAAAAAGTGGAGAGGGCTCGGTGGGCAAAGTATAAGCATGAGGCCCTGAGTTCAGGTCTCCAGAACCCACAGCTGAAGCCCACAGCACGAATCTGTAATCCCAGCACTACTGCATGGACAAGGGAGGAGACAATCTCCAGAAGTTTGTGGGTCCATTAGCCTGGGAAGACGAAGCAGGGAAGGAGACCCTGTCTCAAACCATGGTGGAGAGCTAGTGAGAAAACCGAGTGGCCTGTCTGTGAAAGCCTGGCGGCAGAAGTTCAATCCCAGGAACTCATAGAAAAATGGAAAGAGAGAACGACTCTCACTCCACCAAGTCTTTTGACTACCACACTTTTTTTTTTTTTCCCCCCCGAGACAGGGTTTCTCTGTGTAGCTTTGCGCCTTTCCTGGAACTCACTTGGTAGTCAGGCTGGCCTCGAACTCACAGAGATCCACCTGGCTCTGCCTCCCGAGTGCTGGGATTAAAGGCCTGCGCCACCACCGCCCGGCGGTTTGTTTGTTTTTTGAGACAGGGTTTTTCTGTGTAGCCCTAGCTGTCCTGAAACTTGCTCTGTAGACCAGGCTGACCTCAAACTCATAGAAATCCATTTGTCTCTGCTTTCCAAGTGCTGGGATTAAAGGTATGAGCCACCACTGCCTGGCTTGACTAACACACTTTGCAGACACAAATAAAAATATTTTTACTGGTTGTGGTGGCTCACACTTTTAATCCCAGCACTTGGAAGGCAGAGGCAAGTGGATTTGATTTAATCTCTGCACTTGGAAGGCAGACAGGTGGATTTCTGTGAGTTCAAGGCCAGCCTGGTCTCTACAGAGTGAGTTCCAGGATAGTGAGGGCTGTTACACAGAGAAACCACGTCCGGAAAAACAAACAAACAAAACAAAACAAAACACAAAAAAGGAAAGTGAAGACTGACACTTTGACATCTACATGCAGACCCTAGCACATTTGTGCTCATACTCAAACATTTTTGTGTATGCACGTATACACAGAAATCATGGGATAACTCAGGCCTTTAAAGCCTTGTGGTTAAAGCTTAAAAGAGAAGTAGCCCTCTTTAACAACACCTCATACATGATTTAACAGTATTTTCCCCAAAAACAAATTGTTAGACTAGACAGGGTGGCACATGTCACCCCACCCCCCACCCCCGGATACAGGGTTTCTCTGTGTAGCTTTGGAGCCTGTCCTGTATCTCACTTTGTAGACCAGGCTGGCCTAGAACTCAGTGATCCGCCTGGCTCTGCTTCCTGAGCGCTCGGATTAAAGGCGTGCGCCACCACCTCCGGCGAAAGAGATCTTGTTTTTGTTTTTTTTTGTTTTTTGTTTTTTTATAAAGTCTTCTAGCATAAATGAAATTAAGCCAGGCATGGTGGTGGTGCAGCATAATCCCGGCACAGAGGGGGTGAAAAAGGAGTGTTAGGAGGTAAGGCCAGTCGGCCCTGGGTTCGGTCCTCAGCTCCGGAAAAACAAAAACAAAACCAAAAAAAAAAAAAAAAAAAAAACAACCCCCAAAACCCACTCATCGTAAAAAAATAAAAAATAAAAAAAAATAAATAAAAGCAAAACTAAACATGAATGCGATGTTAGGTATCTATCGGTGTTAAGCTGAACCTGGGAACCTCACAGTCCAACGGTCACGCCGCCAGACCAACACGGACCGCACCAGCCAGCACCACTGGAAGAGGGCAAGAGCACCGGCCTCTCCGATCACCGAGGCTTAGGAGGCCGCGCTGAAGGCCTCGGATGACCCTCGCACCTCTTATCTTGGTGCTACTTCCAAGATAAGAGTCGGCTACTTCCTCCAGGCGAGCTTGAATTTAGGGACTTCCTCCGGCTCATTATCCCCTTTTGAGGGGCCGGGGTTGTTAGTGTTGGATGGGGTGTGCAGAGGAGATGACAGACTACCGTGTTTTGCCCCGCAGCAAGGGACACTGGAGGAGCCTGCCGGATGACCGGAACTGTACGCGGTTCTGACTCGCGCGCGTTCTAAAATGAGGACAAAGCCCGCCCGGATCTAGAGCGCGCGCGCGGCGGTAGCCAATAAAACGCCAGGACAATGGTGAGTGGCGGTTGGCTGCAGCCAATGGGAACATGTCTTGTTACGAGGTGGTCCCCGGCTCCGGCATTATAAAGAGCTCCACGAGTTGGCATTGTCAGGCGGTGGCACCGCGCGGGAGGGAGCTCAGGTCTGACCCGCGGTCTGTGTGCGGCGGCGGCCGAGCGGAGCGACACCGTCGGTGGACGCGGACGAGTCCCCGGGGGTGCGAGCGTGAGCGCGGCCAAGCCCGCGGCGCCTTCCGCGGCGAGTAGGGCCTCGCGGCGTCATCGGCGGCGAGGTAAGCGGCCGGGCCGCGGGCGGTGGGCGGGAGCTCGGGGAGTGCCGCGGGGCCTTGACGTGCCGTCGCCGCTCGTTGCAGGAGCCGCTGCGGCCTGGCCGACCATGTCGGACGCGGCTGAGGAGCAGCCCATGGAGACGACGGGCGCCACCGAGAACGGACACGAGGCCGCCCCCGAAGGCGAGGCCCCGATCGAGCCCGGCGCTGGGGCAGCGGCCCCCGCAGCCCCGGCCGCGTCTGGGGGCGGAACCACGGCCACCCCGAGCGGGAACCAGAACGGCGCCGAGGGTGATCAGATCAACGCCAGCAAGAACGAGGAGGACGCGGGGTAGGTGCGGCCGCGGGCCGCCGGGCCGCCGCCTTTGTTCCGGGGCAGCCTTTTGTTGGCGCCACGCGGCGGGGGGAGGGGCGGGTGGCCCGCCGAGCGGTGCCTGGCGCGCTCTCCGGCGGGCCCAGGCGCGGTTACGCGCACTGGAGTTTGCAGGAGTTTGCGGGGTCGACTTTGCGGCCGCCCTGGGCTGCTCGCGCGGTGCTTAGGCTGCAGCGGGCCTCGAGGCGGGAGGCCCCGGAAGAGGAAAAGCGGTCGACCTCGAATCGGGCTGCGAGCGCTGCGTCGGGGCTGCGTGGGCGGAGTTGGCGCGCGGCGGGCCCGGCCTAGCCTGCCTCGGGTCGAGGGGCGGAGTCACGGCCTGAACCCTAGGGCGCTCTTCGGGGGGGGCCCAGGAAACTCAGAGTTCCTCGGCACCGGTTCTTGGGAGGCGGGGGAAGAACGGAAAAGGAGCTCGCTTAGATTGAGGAGTGCAGGACACGCTAATTTAAACTTGTGATGGGTCATGGGTCACGTTTGTGACCAGGTTGGCCTTATTTTCCCCCACACAGTGTGTGGCTATGCAATCTCGTACAGCTGCTGTGAGTTCCGGTTGAGTCGGGATTGCAGAGTAACACACACAGGAGGGATTAATTTGAAAGGGGGCGCCCTCGCAGACTGGCCCATAGGGCGGTCGCTTTGCAAGCCCTTGCCAGGAAACTGTCCGAGGCAGACTTTTGTAAAAATCATAGCCCGCTCCTAAGATTTGTGATCGTTGTCTCCCTTTCAGAAAAATGTTCGTTGGTGGTTTGAGCTGGGATACCAGCAAAAAAGATTTAAAGGATTATTTTACTAAGTTTGGAGAGGTCGTTGACTGTACAATTAAAATGGATCCCAACACTGGACGATCAAGAGGGTTTGGGTTTATCCTGTTCAAAGATTCCTCCAGTGTGGAGAAGGTAAGCTGGGTGTTTAGCAGCAGTCTGTTAGGGTTCTGAGCCCTAAGGAACTTATGTGCACTGCAGTGTTTGATGGGACAGAGCTTAAATTCCTGTTTTGGGGATAGTACAGATTAAGTGGGTTATATGTGAGTGAGTGGTTCTGGAGGATTACAGTTCATATTATTTTAAAAGCTTATTGAGTATCCTGCAGGAGGGCAGTGAGCTGGGCAGGAACTAGAGTCGCCCTTCAGCCCTCCCTTATTGCCTTTTTTATATCCCTATGCATGGGCTTGGTGTTAAGTATTTTACTATGGGGATTGCAAGTCCAAGATTGCTGTGTGCATAGGTGTTTTTTATATACAGTTTTTTTTTGGGGGGGGGGGAGACAGGGTTTCTCTTTGTAGCTTTGCGCCTTTCCTGGAACTCTGTAGCCCAGGCTGGCCTCATACTCACAGAGATCCGCCTGGCTCTGCCTCCTAAGTGCTGGGATTAAAGGCCTGCACCACCACTGCCGGGCTTTTTATATAGTTTTAATGGGGATCTCAAATCCTAAATCTCAGGAAAAGTGAAAGTGCATGCATTTATGCAAGAGTAGAGAGGATTTCAGCACTAGATTACCCTGTGTTTGTCACTGCTGCCTTAATGAAAGGAGGTGGGTCTAAAGTTGGGACTTCTGGTTAGGAAGAGGGAGTGTAGAGCATGGACAAAGGCTGGTGGGGGTTGGTTTATAGGAGTTCATCTGTATGGGGAAGTTTGGACAGCATTGGATTAGGAAGTCAGTTAAGGCCCATTTTGTGTAATTGTGTTGGTTAGAACCTGATATAATTCTGTTTTACACAGGTCTTAGACCAGAAGGAACACAGGCTGGATGGTCGTGTTATTGACCCTAAAAAAGCTATGGCTATGAAGAAGGATCCTGTGAAGAAAATATTTGTGGGAGGTCTGAACCCTGAAGCCACAGAGGAAAAGATCAGAGAATACTTTGGCCAGTTTGGGGAGGTGAGTATGGCTTCTGTTTCTTCCTGGTCTTTGTTGGCCTTGCCTGGCTGGAGTATTAGTAGGGTTTAACTTTTCAGTGGTCTTTTCTTAGCAGGTTTATATGTTCTGGGGTACTAGAGGTTTACACCTGAGCTTTGCTTATTATGTTTTCACAGATTGAAGCCATTGAGCTTCCAATAGATCCCAAGTTGAACAAAAGACGGGGTTTTGTTTTTATTACATTTAAAGAGGAAGACCCTGTGAAGAAAGTTCTGGAGAAAAAGTTTCATACTGTCAGTGGAAGCAAGGTAAGGTCTCAGAACGCTGCCTTACTTGCCTTTGGCTCTTAGAGATATAGATTAGGTTGGGTTCCTTCCTATAGTAAGACCTTAGTGTTTTTCTACAGTACACAATGCTGAATAAAACCAGATGGTCTAGTTCTTTAAAGAGAAGCTGGGCTGGAAACAGCTGGTTCAGTGGCTAAGAGCACTGGCTCTTCAGTAAGACCCTACTCCATTCCTAGCACCCCTCATGGCTTATAACCATCTGTTATAAGCCTGTAACCACAGTTCAAGGACTCTGCTCTCTGGTGGCCTCTGTAGACACCATACACTGTATGCACAAGCTGCATTAATAAAAACCAAAATGGGTGGTGTATGTAAGGAGGCAAAGGGGAAGCCAGGCTCCTGTGAATAGAGCTGTTGACTAGATTCTTTGGTGCTCGATTTAGTGTTAGGGATGATAGTGTACAGTCCAGGGATTATGAGACTTGAAGTGGTCTTCCAGAAGGAAGATTCTAGAGCTCAGAAATTTTCATCTGTAGTGATATTTTTCCTGCTCCAGAGCTTCTCCCATTTGGATGTGCCTTAGTCAACCCTACTGTAGGCAAAAACCTAAAAAACTCCCTGGGATCCTGGAACTGACTGTAAATGTGGAGTCATGTTTAGTGGAGTGATAGATTTTCAAGTTGGTTAGGAGGATAGGTGTGGCTCTGAGTTGAGCTTACTGGAGAACTGGAGTAGCAGCCAGATAAGGTAGGGTGAGGCTCCAGGAGAGTTCTCTCCCTCTCATTGGAAGTTTTAAAAGCTTGGGCTGGGGATTAAAGCAGACAGTTGGGTGGGGCATTCTTAGTTATTCCAAGGACAATGACTTTTTTTTTTTTTTTTTTTTTTTTTTTTGGTGCGCCCTAATGTGAAGTAGTAGGAAGAGCCTTTTGAGCCCTCTGTGGGAGTGAAAACTGCTGTTGGTGGGCCTTCGAAATAAATACTCAAATTACTCAGTGTCCTGCACCCCCTTTGAGTTAGGGTTTCTTTGTATAGTCCACGCTGTCCTGGAACTCACTTTAGACCAGGCTGGCCTTGAACTCACAGGCCTCCCACTGCCCAGTTTACTCAGTGTCTTTAATTCAGTAAGATAAAGTGTAAGGCGTAGCGTGGTAGGAGAATAATAATAATATGCATCTTCCTGCCCCCTTTGGAGACAGCATCTCACTGCTGTCCTGACAGGACTGGAGCTCCCTCTATAGAACCTGCTAGTCTCCAACTTGAAGACTCCTGCCTGCTTCTGCCTCCAGGGTAGCTGGGATTAAAGGCATGTGCCATGCCTAGCTCGATTTTACTTTCATGGTTTTTTCCAGACAGGGTTTCTGTGTGGTTTTGGTGCCTGACCTGGAACTCACTCTGTAGACCAGGCTGGCTCGAATTCACAGAGATCCGCCTGGCTCTGTATTCCGAGTGCTGGGATTAAAGGCGTGTGCCACCGCCTCCTGGCTTTTTTTTTTTTTAATTGGGAGTATGTCAGGGCTGTCTTTAGAAGCATACACTATTAAGTAGAAGCATTTATGTCTCCTTCAAAGTTTTCATGCATAAAAGTGAGTCTCACTGGGTCCTATTCCAATTTAGATGTGAAGCTGATCTCAATGGACCAATGCTCAGAGAGTAGGGTGGTAGGCAGTATGGCTTCCAACAAAGCCTGGAGGTCAGTTTGCCGTCCTGTTAAGGTATTTGAGTAGGATGAATATCTTCTGTAAAAAGAGAAGAGTTAAAAAGCTTAGTACTTGCGGCCCTTAGGAATTCTGACCTTGCCCAGTATGGCTAGCTCCTCCAGTTAACCTGTTTGCATCCCTAAACTTTTGGTTTGCTGTGGCTGGAGTACATAGAGGTCTTTGCAGCATCCCAACCGTGAGCTGTCCCATAGGACTTGACCCAGTGTCCTCTTGGCTTTTAGTGTGAAATCAAGGTTGCCCAGCCCAAAGAGGTGTATCAGCAACAGCAGTATGGCTCTGGGGGCCGAGGAAACCGCAACCGAGGGAACCGAGGCAGTGGTGGAGGTGGAGGTAAGTGGAAGCTGGATGAAGACTTTCCCTGCCTGCAAGGAGCTTTCTGTGCCTGTCTTGGGATTGCCTCTTGGTGTTCTGTGTAGTCGGGTGGGTGGGCTGGGTGTGAAGTGGGTACAGCTCAGGAATAGGAGTGGTTTTCCTGGGTGGAGGCTGTGTGCTTGTGCTGCTATGGCTCATGGCTCCTTGGAATGAAAGAGCCTTCTCCTTCTCATTGTGCAGCTTGGGGCCCCAGGCCAAGGGGGCATTTACATTGCACTGGGAGAATGATGGGGGCACAGTGGATTGTGCTTAGCTTTGTGGCTGTCCTGAGTCTTGGTACACACATACCTGTGGGCAGAAAGGCAAAGCTGTGCCAGGCGCTTAGCTCCTTCCATCCCAGGCCCCTCTAACTCCAAAGCCTGAACTGCATCTTTTTCAAGGCAAAGCTGCCAAGGGAGGGTGGAGGTGATCAGAGGGTGATTTTGAGTGTGAGTAAGCTTCCTATACTCCCAAGTGAAGTTACTGGCCTCCTGGACTGCAAGGCTGGGCCTAGGGCCCTCTATACCAGAACAGTAGCCTCTTGGCTTCAACTTGAGTTGCCATAGTAACCCCGCCACCCAAAGGGCAGGATTTCCTCCATCCTAGCTCCTGCGTGTGCTAAATGGTCCATGGGCCCCTGTGCCCTGCTCCCCCCCACAGGTCAGAGTCAGAGTTGGAATCAGGGCTACGGCAACTACTGGAACCAGGGCTACGGCTACCAGCAGGGCTACGGGCCCGGCTATGGCGGCTACGACTACTCGCCCTATGGCTATTACGGCTACGGCCCCGGCTACGACTACAGTAAGTAGGAGAGGGAGGCCCCATCTACTTCCTCCTAGGGGAGGCAGGTCAGATAGTGCAGGGGCCGCTGCAGCAGGGGCTTTGGAGTCAGACAGGCCTGGTTCAGGCACTGGAGCTACCCCATGGAGCTCTACTCCAGTTCCTTCTCAGTAAAGTGTGAGAAGCTGGTGTTGCTGTGCAGAGGTTACATTGTGAGGATGTGGTAAGCGCCTGGCACTGGGTAAATGTACAGTGAAGTAGTAGCTACAACATTGTTCTTATTTCTAGGTCAGGGTAGTACAAATTACGGGAAGAGCCAGCGACGCGGTGGCCATCAGAATAACTACAAGCCATACTGAGAGGCAGCAGGAGCGGCCGACTGACGACCGCACACGCTTTGTTTGGACGCGGAGTGAACACAATTATGTACCAAATTTAACTTGGCAAACTTTTATGGCCTGTCCCATGTGCATCTTATTTAAAATTTCCCCCGGAAATCACTCTCCTGTTTACTATTCCAGAGCTCTAGTTGTAGGCAGCGTGTGGCGTCTCAGAGGCCAGAGTGGCTTTAGGGGGCTGATTTTATTATTACCAGGTTACCTTGTACTAGATTGGAGGGTCTGCTTCCTGCTGCCGCTCTGCAGCCTGGACCTGTGGACCCTGGTTGTAAAGAGTAAACTGTATCTTAGGAAACCAGTGTCACCTTTTCACCTTTTAATTTTATATTATTTGTGTCATACATTTCCAGTAATGGAAGTGTTAATTTTACTGTACTTTTTGGTACCTTTTGGGAATCTAATGTATTGTAAGGTATTTTACACGTGTCCTGATTTTGCCACGACCTGGATATTGAAGCTATCCAAGCTTTTGAAATAAAAATTAAAAAACCCCCACGCCTGGGTGAGTGTGGGATGCTCTGTGAGACCTTGCCCAGTGTTGGAGGTGCCAGATACTCCTGGGACTAGGGTCTCCTGTAGCAGGGGTCCTTCAGCTGTTTTCCTACCTGACCTTTTCAGTCACCATTTTGTTCCTGTAGCCTCCATATCTAGAGAATGTTTTATCACATTTGCTCCAAATCCTTAGTTTCTATCCCATTATCCAGCAAATGCAAGTTGTAGCACTGGGGACTGACTTCCTGGTGGAGGTGGGAATAAACAAGTCCCGCTTACCGGGAGGGTGCTTGACCGAGTTTGGCTGGATCCTCAGTGTCTCGCAACTTCTTACTTTTTCTTCCATGTCTAGAAAAAAGACCCACAGATGACCACCAGTCTACCCTACATGATTCCCCATTCTCTACCTTCAGTTTCTAGGGTGCTTGGGGTTATAGAGATTGGGTCCACCTGTCTATCCAGGCTTGTGTCCCACCATCTCCCTAATGCAGATGGTCCCATGGGTGAGCCCAGAGCAGTCCTTTTAGTTAAGTCTAATCATTGATGTTCTATACACAAAGAACTCTTAGAGCTGTGCCAGTTTGAAACATCCACTAGGAATTGGGCTTAACTGGTTAACACTTAAGTGCTGGTTTTCTGTCTGGTGAGATCTGAGCTTTGTATAACAACCACATTGGTATACAGTTATTTACAGTTTAGTTTCCTTACATAAATTGAGGGAGACCTTGGACAGCTCTTGACCTTGAGTGATTTAGAGGTTATGAGGAGCATTTCATTGCAGTCAGCCATTTTAGTCCCTCAGCGATTCAGGGTGCCCCTAGCTTGAAGATAAAATGAAGTTTTCTAGTCATTAGTATTTAGGGCATGCATAAGCATGGATTAAAGGTAGGCACTACCCACCACTGCCCTGCCTAATGTGAGGACCTTCCTCCTTTTTTTTTTTTTTTTTTAAATAGAAGGCAGCCCAGGATTATCTTGAACATCATCTTCCCCTGTTCACCTACCAAATACTGGGATCACAGGTGGTTGCCAGCATGCCCATCCTGCTGGTGCAAAGACTGGTTATTTTCATGTCCAGCCCTCTGTTTCACATTGATTCTGCCTTTTAGTGCATGTAGGTAATGGTTACAAAAGCCATGCTTTTGAGCTTTCTGACATAGAAGATAGTTTGGAATGTCTTGTTATGTTCCCTGGTGCATGCAGGGAGGCTCTAGCTACTGGTCTTATATATTTGTGGTGTTGAGGATCAAACCCAGGCCCTGATACATGCTATCTAGATAGGGGTTCTATCAAGTGTACCGGTTAGAATGTCATCCAGCTTTGCTACTACATGTTGTGCATTGTCCAGGCTAAAGCACATTGGAGGCTTGAACTTCAGGACGTTCCTCCCAGGGCCATCAGTGCTCAGGAAAATGTAGTTCTCCTTCAGCCTGTAAGAACAAGACACTTTACAGCCTTAATTCTTTGTCCTGTAACTGTGCCTGAAGATAAAAGTGATCAATTAATTGGTCTCCACCCAAGGCACACTGTCCGTTGTGCTGAGCCTGCCACTGTCTGTTATGTAGCCCTGGTTGTCCTGGAACTTGTGTAAGACAGGCTGGCCTCCAGCTCAGAGTAAGCCTCTCTTCCTGAGTGCTGGATTAAAGGTGTGCGCCACCTTTCAGTTCCACAAGGTTTTACTAAGTTGCGCAGGCTATTCTTGAATTCATTTACCTTGTGGACCAGGTCTTAAAGGCTCTGATTATAATCCAGCTACCATATCACCATGCCTACCCAGCTCATTACCTCTACCTAGTCCAGGTGCTGGTGGCTTGAGGGGTACATACAAAATGATTTCATTCTTTTTGATTCCCCAGTCTGTCCCAGAAAGAAAAAAGTGGGGTTAGACCCAGGGCAAAACCCAGCCCTGCTTGGGGTGGCTACAATTAAGAACTTGAATTTACAGTCCCCGATCCCCACTGGAGTGGATATGCTGGCTGAGGCCAGTTACTATTGTGTAGGTAGATGAACACATTTTACAATGTGAATAAAGAAGGCACATTCAAACCCAGGGTTTTTCATGGTTGGAGTAGGTCTGGTAGAGGGGTGGGTGTCTAAGATGGGTTGCTACAGGCTTTCAGCCAAGGATTAGGGCCTAGACAGCTGGAGAGGCTAATTGCTTGAGACTAAACGGACCCACAATGTTTCCTATTTGGGGAAGGCAATTTAGGAAATACCTGGAGACCAAGTATTCTGCCTCTTCAGTTGCTGGTGTCCTCAAGGTCTCATCTTTGATCAGATCCACACCGATAAAGAGCCCAGTGCCCCTGAAGGAGGTGACATCTTTACAACCATGGTCCTTGCCTCACTCTGCCCTGCCCTCAGCCACCCCCTTCACCCTGGAGAGTGATCCTGATGTGGGCTGGAGAAAGGCTGGGGATCTTCAGAATCCCAGTTCCTTCTAGAGAGTGGATGTAGACATTTTTATCCCAAGGTAGGAAAATGGAACAGTGCTGAACCCCTAGCAGGTATTTGGTTAGTCAAGTCTGTTGCATCCAGAACCTTACCTGACATCCCCAATAATAGGATGCTTGGCTTTCTGCTGGCTGAGGTGCTCCATTAGGAAACTGCCCACATTACTGGCATGAGCTTGGAGCTGTTCTGTTTCCAAGACATCCAGGACTGCCAGCCCCACAGCACAGGACACTGGGTTGCCTCCAAACTGAACCAGGGGACAGCAATGTCAGATGCTCTGCCAAATGGACCACGATACCATGGAATTGCCACAAAAAGACAATTGGGAAGGCTATGGACCCAAAACCTTTAGACTTGGGGCTGTCCTCTTCATAAACTGGTCTCTCCTGGGGGTCTTCAACCCAGGTTAGGTATAAGGTAAGCAAGAGAAAACTGGTCCAGCGCCTCCCTTGGCCTCTGTGGGCACCATGCATGCACATGGTACACAAAGATGCACAAATCTTTTGAAAAGCTAAATAAGCAGAAATGGGGATTGGCTCGGTTAAGAGTTCCTGCCTAAGCTGGGTAGTGGTGGTGACACCTTTAATTCCAGCACTTGAGAGGCAGAGGCAGGTGGATCTCTTGAGTTCGAGGTCAGCCTGGTCTACAGAGCTAGTTCTAGCATAGCCAAGGTTACACAGAGAAACTCTGTCTTGAAAAAGAGTTCCTGGCAAACTGGAAGCCTCGGTTTCAGTCTTAAGCACTGAAAAATCAGGGGTGGTGGTGTATGTCTGTAATCAATGAGTTAGAGGCCAGCTTGGACTCAGTGAGACCCTTTCTCCAAAAAATAAAATGTGTTGTAACTGGGGAGATGAATAGTAGGTAAGACCACTTGCCACCGCAAACATGAGGACGTGGGTCCCCAGCATTGATGTAAAAGGCTGGGCAGAACTGCATGTGTCTAATCCTAGCAGTGGAGGTGAGAGGGTGGAGGCAGGTGGTTGACAGGAGGGAAACACTGAGCTTTCATATTCAATAAGAAACTTTCCAAGTAAGAGAAAGCCTTAGAAGACAATCGGCACCCTCTCCTGGCATTCACATGTGCATACATACCACACAGTGCAAAATAAGATGGATTGTAAGTGCCTGCAGAGATTGACCCAGAACCTGGGGAAAGGTGAGAGTGAGAGGACCCACTCCACAGTGTGCTCCTCTGACTGGTATGTGTTCTGGGGAACACATGTAGCACCCCTCCACATACACAGCATGTATATGCAAAGTAACAAACCGCCAAAGTCATAAACCCATCCCACCTGCAGGCGGAGGTATGATTGTTTTAGCCCAGGAGTTTGAGGGTAGCTTCATGAACAGTGTGATCCCCACCTCTAGTGCCAAAAATGAAAAACCAGAGCCTCAAACTGGTTGAAACAAGCCAACTTTCAAAAAAAAAAAAAAAAAAAAAAAGTGTCTTTACAAGACAGAGGTACAACAATATTTGAAAAAGCTACAAGAGTCTGATAGCTTAGAATGGATTGTATTTGTCTTTCAAGATGTATGCTGAAATCATACTCTCATTATGATAGTATTAATAGGACTTGGCTGGGTGGTAGTGCCTCATGCCTTTAACCCCAGCACTTAGGCAGAGGCCAGCCTGGTCTACAGAGTGAGTTCCAGGACAGCCATGGCTACACAGAGACCCTGTCCTGGTGGGGACAAAAGGACTAGTGGTAAACACCTGTATGTCAGTAACACTCAAGAAGCAAAAGCAGGTGGATCTCCTGAGTTTGAGGCCAGCCTGGTTTACACATTCCTGGCCAACCGTTCTTCAAAAATGTGTGTGCAGGTACATGTCCATATGGGTGCAGAGGTTAACCTAACCTTGGATGTGGTGGATGTTCTTCGGAGACATTCATCTTGTTTTTTTGAGAATCTCTCATTAGGATCTGGAGCAGACCAATTAGATTCTCCCGGCTGTCCAGCAAGCCCAGGAATCCAGTCTCTGCCTCCTAGCTCTGATGTTACAGGCCTGTGCCACTAAGCCTAGCCTTTTATATGAGTTCTGGAGATTGGACTTGGGCCTCATGTTTGCAGGGCAAACTATATTATGGACTGAACTGTCTTGTCAGGTCCTGTTTTTTTTTTTTTTTTTTTTTTCTCTCTCGAGACAGGGTTTCTCTGTGTAGCTTTGCGCCTTTCCTGGATCTTGCTCTGTAGACCAGGCTGGCCTCGAACTCACAAACATCCGCCTGCCTCTGCCTCCCAAGTGCTGAGATTAAAGGCATGCGCCACCACCACCCGGCCTTTTTTTTTTTTTTAATTGTGTGGGAGGAGAACAAGACACAACCTAAGGGATATAGCTTAGTGGCAAAGTATTTGGGCTCGAGCACTGCCCTGATTATAAAGATGTCTTTTTTGTGGTGCTGGGATCAAATCAAGGGCCTTGTACCTGCTAAACATGTATGTACTCTACCACTGAGCTACACTTCCAGCCCACAAACATCACTGTAGACAGATAAATATAAACATTCTCATATACTGGGCAAAATGCTTAATGCCCTATGTGTATTCAACTGTATTGCAAGTCCCTCTCACCCAGGATATTACTATTATTATTACTATTATATTGCAAGTCCCTCTTACCCAGGATGATATTATTACTTTTTTTTTTTTTTTTTTTTGGTTTTTTGAGTCAGTGTTTCTCTGTGAAACAATCCTGGCTGTCCTGGAACTCTGTAGACCAGGCTGGCCTCTGCCTCTTGAGTGCTGAGTTTAAAGGCCTGTGCTACCACTGTCCAGCATACCCAGGATATTAAGTCAGCTCTTTTTACATATGATTTTTTTTTTTTGGAGGTTCAGCAGTCTTTCCCAAGTATAAGCAACAACCATTAAAAAACAAAACAAACAAACAAACAACACCAACAAACTAGACAAATTGGATCATCTAAAATGTATTTTTTGAGGTAGGGCTTCACTAGGTAGTGTAGGCCCTAGCTGACCTATAACTCACTATTATGTAGACCAGGCTGGCCTCAAATTCAGCAGTCCATTTGCCTCTGCCTTGCCTAGTTTCATATAAGATGGTAAAAATTTTCAGGCCAGTGAGATGACCAGGGAGCTCAGTAGGTAAGAGACAGATGTGCAAGTCTGATGACCTGAGCTTGATCCCTAGAATCCAGGTACCACGTAGCACAGAGGTGCACGCCTTTAATCCCAGAACTTGGGAGGCAGAAGCAGGAGGATCTGAATGAGTTTGGAGCTAGCCTGGTCTACAGAGTGAGATCCACCTCAAAACCAAAACAGATGATTGATAACTTATGTTTTCGTGGTTTCTCATAAATATATAAAGGAAGTGAAAACTGCTGTCAACTGAATGAATATATTCACAGAATACACTATTGGCAGGACACTAAGTTTAACCTAGATATGTGTGCTTGCATGGGTATCTCTCACACAAACACACAGACACATGCATATACATAGGAATTTCCACAAGCACTACCAACTAAAGAGTGGAAAAGACACAACCTATCATTTCACAGAAGAGGGAGCACATGGACAGTAAGCAGAAAGAGGACTGTGGAGAGGCCCAGCAGGTAAAGGGTCTTGTCTACAAGCATGATCTCTGGAACTCACATTGGTGGAAGGAGAGAACTGATTCCAGCAAGGTGTCCTCTTTTGTGTGTACACAACAAGGTACATAAAAATCTAAAACTCTAAAAGACATGGAGATGCTTCACAAAACCTGACTTTGGGGAACAGCATATCAAACCCACATGGTTTGATATGTGCCTTTTATTTCTCCCTTGACTGGTAAAATTTTAAGTGTTGATGAGAAGTAGAACATGGAAGTGAACTGTAATCCTGGCACTCAGCTGGCACAGGACGATTGCCATCAGTTTCAAGTCCCATGGATTATGTATTCAGTACCAGGCCAGCTAGGGCTTTTCACAGTAAGACCTTCTCACAAAACAACAAACCCCAAACAATACACTACTGGTTAGCTGTTTTGACTTGTGACATTTCATTATCTTTTAAAATTGAGTATGGACACACCCTCTGGCCCAGCAATTCCATGTCTGGGTTAATTTGTAACTGATCTTTCTGCACATGGAGAACAGACTGTATGTAACAGTACATAGTTGTACTGTTCACAAGAAACAGGGAACAGCCTCAGAGCACATCAGCAGATATGGAGGAGTCAAGTGTGGATGTTATAAAGCAGGGAAAACAAGCGAGTGACATATAGATGGTTCTTGGTAATATAATGTCAGGTGAAAAATACAGAATCCTTAGAGTTAATGTGCATTATGAGAGAGTTCAAGTAAAAGCAAAGCGCAGCTGAGCAGTGGTGGGGCATGCCTTTAATCCCAGCACCTGGGAGGCAGAGCCAGGCGGACCTCTGTGAGTTTGAGGCCAGCCTGGGCTACAGAGCAAGTTCCAGGACAGGCACCAAAACTACACAGAGAAACCCTGTCGAAATCAAAACCAAAACCAAAACCAACCAAACAAACAAACAAACCCCAAAGAGCTACTGGAATAAAGAACGTGGTTTTGGAATCACCGGTGAAGGGACAAACATCAGGACAGATGCAAATCAGAGTCAGGATCCTCCTTTTTATCTGAGGTGACAGCTTCTCAGGTTTAGTAATCAAACAGCTCGTGAGATAGCTCAGCGGGTTAAGGTACTTGTGGTCAAACCTGGTGGACTGAATTAGATTGCCAGAACTCATGATGGAAAGAGCAAATGACCTCCACACACGAGTAGCTGCATATGCACTCATACACAAATAAATAAATAAATGTAAAAACCCTAACAAAAATGGTCAAGTAGCCAGCTAACTAGAGGGGTGCTATACAGAGAGAAGGCCGAATTTAGCTTATGCACTTACGCCAGGGTCAGGCCCCACTGGGTCACCCGCCTTCCAGGTAACAACCCTCCCTCCCAACTGGCTAACTACTGCGCAGCTACAGACTTTGCTCTTGACTTCTCTGTCTCCGTTACTTGTCCCCCAGCCCTGTGTCGACTTCCTGCCTGGGATGTCCCTTCTATTCCCACAGCAGACCATGATATTCTGTGTCCACTAAGCTAGGCTCTCCAGTGTCACAATCAAGTCTAGCAGTGTTGCCCTGACATCCAGCCCACCCAGGGCAGAGGCTGTTTGTCACTTGGGCAGAGTAAAGTCTGCTGAAAGCACCAGGGCAGATGCCATTTCCCTTGCTCAGACTGACCCTCATTGCCTATCTGACATCTTGCCAAATGCTGACTTCCTTAAAAATTCAAATGGCTTTTTGTGGAAATAATGGTGAGTCCACAAGTCCGTTCCTGCTCCTGGCCAGATCCAGTCTCCTGACTCCACCTTTTTCTCTACACTGATGGCCAGGGATTTTTCCAAAGGGTACTTTAGAGTTCATCTCTCTCTGAAGGAAACCCTTCCTTGGGAGTCAGAGGCATGGCTCAGTGGCAGAGCATTTGCATAGCACTAATAGGCCTGCATTTGATCACCAGCACTTTGAAACAAAAGACAAAAAAAGCAGAGCCAGGCCGGGCGGTGGTGGCGCACGCCTTTAATCCCAGCACTCGGGAGGCAGAGCCAGGTGGATCTCTCTGAGTTCGAGGCCAGCCTGGGCTACCAAGTGAGTTCCAGGAAAAGGCGCAAAAGCTACACAGAGAAACCCTGTCTCAAAAAAAACAAAAAACAAAACAAAACAAAACAAAACAAAAAAGCAGAGCCAAACAACACACCCCTTGCATAGTTTGGCCATGTTCAGGAACATAGACTTGTTTCTGTGATGGGAGGAGGCTCTGGCTGAGGACTGAGCCTGTTCCCACCTTACATCTGCAGTCTCAGCTACCAAGCAGGCTGTGTGGGAGCTTCAGTTAGGGAAAAACCTTGGCCTGTGCTCCAAGGACAGGGAACCATCCTTCCTCCACGACATGATGTGGACCTCCTGTCTCCAAGCTGACCAAGACACTCCCTCCTCTCACTCAGGTTCTTCAGCTTTCTAACTCCAGCATCTGCCACAGGTAGGCAGCTTCTGCTGGAAGGGAAGGGAAGTGCTCTTGCACTCTGTGTGTTTTATACAGCTTTATCTGTGACAGCATTTAGATTGATTTTGAAAGATGTTTTACAGTATTAAAAAAAAATCTGGGGGCTGGAGAGATGGCTCAGAGGTTAAGAGCACTGACTGCTCTTCCAGAGGTCCTGAGTTCAATTCCCAGCAACCACATGGTGGTTCACAACCATCTGTAATGAGATCTGGCGCCCTCTTCTGGCCTGCAGACATATATGCAGGCAGAACATTGTATACATAATAAATAAATAAATCTTTAAAAAAAAAAAAAAAAAAATCTGATGTGGGCCAGCTGAGGCAGCACACACCTTTGAATCAGTACTTGAGAGGCAGAAGCAAGTGGATCTCTTGAGTTTGAGGCCAGCTTGGTCTACAGAGTGAGTTCCAGGCTAGTCAGGGCTACACAGTGAGTCACTATCTCTGTCTGTGTCTCGGTTCCTGTCTCTTAGACACATACACGCACAGACAGACAGACAGACACACACACAATAAACAAAAACCTGGTGTGTAGCTTCCTGGAGGATAGCATTTTAGAAATCTGTGTGCTGGGCACAGTGAAAGCCCTGAAGCCTTCACTAAGGACGTGGTGACCGAGTGACAGCTAACAGAGCCCTTGTCCTCAGCTTTACTCACCGTGTTGAAGTATTCGACACCAGTGGCTTCAAATGCCCTTGACACGGCTTGGGTAGTGGCCACGCAGGCAACAGGGTGACCATTGCCGATGCACTTGCCCATGGTGACAATGTCAGGGACAAAGTTTTTCCCCTCCAGCTGGAAGGCCCAAAAGTGCTTGCCTACTCGGCCAAAACCAACCTGGATCTCATCGGCGACAAAGAGCCCTCCAGCCCTGCGAATATGCCTGTGGAGGAGAGATGGCAGACAGAACTATGGTGAGAGACTCTGGAAAGTCCTGGGGTGTTGAATCTTCCATTTGGGCAAATGGCTGGCCTTCTCTGGGCCATTATTTCTTTAAGGGTTTTGTTTCAGAAACTGCAGGCAGGCAGGCAGGCAGGCAGGCCAGGCTATAGTTGGAATTTGGAATAGATCTCAGGAAACCCAATTTAAAAATTAAAAGACTGCCCTCCCTTGGGCAGAGCCTGCCCCTCTACTCACTCTGCCACCTGGGAGAAGTAGCCAGCAGGGGGAATGATCTGCCCACCCACACTCGGCAGGGACTCGGCGAAGAAGGCTGCGATCTGCGGATGAGACAGAGGAGTTCAGTGTGCCTTGCTAATACAGGCAACGCCCCTTCCTTTGGATGCTATGTCACTGCTGAGGGTGTGACTCGCCCCCTTGATGCCTCCATCCTCTTGTACTGCACCAGTCAACTAAATTCCCACCTCCTAAACCTTCTCTTCCCAGTCCCCATGTGGTGACTGGCAACGGGCTCACCTCCCTTAGAACAAAAATGTGGCTTCATCTTCACCTATACCCTCCTTCAGTGTGTCTTGCTGACACCCATTGTCTCATGGCGGCCACATCTGAGTCCACCTCTTGTCCCCAGCTACTGCAGATGCAGTTTTATAGCTACCTCTTCCTGTCTCTCATATTGCCCTTGGGAGGATGCTTCAACGCAGACACTGAGATCATCATCTCTGTCCTTCTTAAAACCCTTCACCCAAGCATGTTTTCCCCACTGTGTTCCCACTTAGGGCTGCTTTGGAGGGCTCATGGGACTACTGATGGAGTGGGAAGTTGGTTTACCTATCTATCTATCTGTCTGTCTGTCTATCTATCTACCTACCTACTTGTCTGTCTATTATCTATCTGTCTGTCTGTCTATCATCCATCCATCCATCCGCCTACCTATATCTAGCTAGCTATTGGTCTCTCTCTCTCTTTTTTTTTTAAGATTTATTTATTTATTATGTATACAGTGTTCTGCCTGCATATATGCCTGCAGGCCAGAAGAGGGCACCAGATCTCATTACAGATGGTTGTGAGCCACCATGTGGTTGCTGGGAATTGAACTCAGGATCTCTGGAAGAGCAGTCAGTGCTCTTAACCTCGCCCGCTATTGGTTTCTTGAGGCAGGGTTTGTGTAACCATGGCAGTCCTAGAATGAACTCTGAGGACCCTCAAACTCAGAGATCTGCCCACCTCTGCCTCGAGTGCTGGGATTAAAGGCGTGTGCCACCACGCCCAATACCTAATTGGTTCTTTTGAAGTGTTTGTGGAGCATTGGAGCCTCTCTGATAGTTCTGCTAACCTCTCTGGCACCACAGCCTACTTTTCTTTTCTAAACACTTGGTTTGCTGGTTCCTCCTTCCGTCTTAGAGAGCCCAGTTGCTAGCGCCATGGGCCTTGTTCTCCCAGGGTATACACTCCTGTCTGCCTCTCCTCGGCATCCCCATTGACTGCCCTGGGAAGGCAGCCTCATGGTCCCTGTCTCTAGGCTGCCCTAGTGAAACATAACCGGCATACAACTCAAGACAGAGGACAGCCTAGTCCTCGGGTATGCTGCCTACTTGTCTAGGCCCATCTGACAACCTGCTCTACCTGGCCCCAGTCACAAGGTTCTCATCTGCGTGTAGGTTCCTGTTCAGGAAGCTCTTCCTTTCCTGCCTTCTGCCCTCCCTGGAATGGCTAAATCTTACCTTTAACCACATAACTCCATAGTAACCTCCTCAAAGGAGCCTCCTTAGATCTACACTGCTCCAGCCTGGGCGCTGGGGTCCATACTAAAACTAGGCTGGACATTAACGAGCCTCATTGCCTCTCCACACTAGATTCTCAAATCAAAAATCAGGGTCCTATTCTGCTCTTTGGTTCAGTACTGGAATTGAGTCCAGGATGTCTCATACACATATCCTAGGCAAGCTCTCTGACATTCTCACCGCACCCCCACCCTCCTTTTCTTTGAGATGAGGAACCAGTTCCAGCCCTGATTGGCCTGGAACTCCCTATATAGACTACACTGGCCTTAAACACAAATAAATCTACTTGACTCTGCCTCCTGAGAGCTGGGATTGAAGGTACTGCTACTACACCAGGCTTCCCACTTTTTTTTTTTTTTAACTTTTAAAAAAATTTTCCAGGGTTGGACAGATGGCTCAGTGGTGGTTGCTCTTTCAGAGGACCTGAGTTCAATCCTCAGCACCTACATGGTGACTCACAGCCATCTATAACTCCAGTTCCTGGGGATCCGACATTCTCTTCTAACCCCCAGGGGCACTGCACACACGGTAGACAGATATACATGTAAGCAAAACACCCATACACACAAAATACTAAAATGATTTTAAAAAATTAAGATGATTTTGTATAGAGTTTCCTAAGTTGCTCAGGCTGGTCTTGATGGACAGTCCAGGTAGCTAGAATAATGCCTACACCACCAGGCCTGGGCTCATTCTACTCTCCAACTGTCTGGGCTCTCAGAGGATTTGACATGGGTGTGGTTACCTTCCTGCCCTTCTCCTGTGCAGTGTGGATCACATGCTTCACCTCACTGGCATAGGCCTCTGCTGGATTGGGGTGGTCTTCTCGGTAAGGGCCCCGGTAGGTGTCTGGGAGAGGAGCCTGTAGGGAGAGACATGCCATGTCGGCTAGGTTTGGGGGTGGAAACTGACGTGTTGCTGATGTAGGTGTGCATACCACATGGACCCATTCCTTCTGGCCATCCAGGTCCCGGAACTTGTAGGGACTGATGTCGATCAGAGAGCTCAGGTGACCGTGGTAAGCACTAGGGAGAAAGAGGACGTGGGCTTAGGCCCTGCTGGTGTTCATTCCCTGGATCAGCCCGAACCACTGTGTACCACTTTTGAAGACAAAACATAGGGGAAGGGCAATCTTTCTTACTCAGGTACCAAGTCCTTGAGCTGGGGATGAGTGCAGGCTTGAGTGGCTTCCTGCAAGGCCACTTGCTGGCATGCCACAATTCTAGTCACCTGACCACTCTGGGTTCAGTTTTCTCTTCTGTAAAGTGGGGGCACAGGGTTACAATACATTTCAAATCTTAACTGGTCTCTAATGGCCTTTGGTCTCTAGTGCAGTCAACTGAATCTCCAAATGCTGTGGGGATGATTTCACTCCCCAGCTGCTGTTCTCTCAGAAAGGTGGACTGAAGACCTCCAGGGAAGTGTCACTGGGGTCCGGTTTGTATGTCACACTGGTTTCCAGTGGCCCTGTATCTGCCTCTTCTCCGATTAAGTCCCCAAAGTCAGAACCCTTACAGGCCGGTGGAGCCCAGGCTCTGGAGAAGCAGGGTTGTGAGTTGTACTTACTGGTCCAATACCACCACATCCTGGTGTCCTGTGTACTGGCGAGCCAGTCTCAAGGCCAGGTCGTTGGCTTCTGACCTGTGACAGAAAATACGGGCATTACTTGGAACACCACCCAAGCGCTTCCCATGGAGAAGGCTCCTTCCATCATTGAGAGCATCTCAGGACACCATTCCCTTGGCAACATCTAGTACCTTCTGTGTATCAGGAGCAGGGCAAAAACAGGAGGGGCCCTTTTAAAACTTAGATTATGGTACATCTGTTTTGTTTTTTTGAGAGACAGGGTTTCTCTGTATAATAGCCCTGGCTGTCCTGGAACTCACTCTGTAACTCTGTAGAGTAACAGGCTGGCCTTGAACTGCCTCTGCCTCCTGAGTGCTGAGATTAAAGGCATATGCCATCATTGCCCAGCTCTGATCTATCTCAAAAGACAAACAATGAAAGCCGAGTGATCATTTCTGTAAGTATCAATACTGGGTATAGGGTTCTGAAGAAAACCTACATGAGGCTCCATGTAGGTAAGAGGGTGTTATGGGGTAAAATGTGTTCTCCTAAAACTACTACATTGAAGCCCTAACTCCTGGTACCTCAGAATGAATTGCATGTGGCTTCATTTGGAGGTGAGGCCTTTAAGCAGGTTAGTTAAAAGGAGGACTTGGGGCAACCCCAGCCCAATCTGATTGATGTCCATATGAGAAATGGTGTGGATTCACAGAGAACCAGGGACATTTGCACAGACCCTGTGAGGTGGATTCACAGATCCCAGGGTGTTTGCATAGACCCTGTGAGGTGGATTCACAGAGATACCAGGACATTTGCACAGACCCTGTGAGGTGAGTGGGAGTCACGTGCTAGGTAAGGAGCGAGGCCTCAGAGGACACGGACCCTGCTGACACAATGGTCTTAGACTTTTAGCCTCTAGAACTTTTGAGAAAGTAACATTATTTTTACTTTCTTTTTGAGATAGGCTCTCTCCACATAACCCTGGCTGTCCTGGAGCTCACTGTGTGGCCAGGCTGGCTTCAAACTCACAGAGATCCCCTGCCACTGCCTCTCAAGTGCTGGGATTAAAGGCACCACCATGTGTGGCCTGAGAAAATACATTTCTGTTGCTTAACCTCCAAGTCTGTAACCTTTTGTTATGGTTACCTTAGCCACAGTGGGGTCAGTGATACATCTGCAAAGAGGTAATGCTTGCCCTAAATCCTGAGGAAGATTCTAGGACTCTGGAACAGAACTACAGACCTTGTTCTGTGTGGTATACTCAGGCAACAGAGGGAAGGAAGCCAGCCAAGGAAGCTGGGGCAGAGAAGTGGAGAGATATGCAGGGCGGTGTTCTCAGGACTGAGGAGGAGCCTGGCTGTCTCTTCAGCAGCATGCAAAGACAAAAAGAGACTATGAAGCAAAGAAAGGGTGTGACTCTGGTCTCATTTTAGGAGGCAGCCTCTGGGTGTTTCTAAAGGGAATGAGGTAAGAGTGAGGAGGCCCTGCAGGCTGCCTGGGTGAGAGCCATGGGGATGAGCTAAAAGAGATGACCCTGGGGCAGATTAGGGAGGACTGCATGTGGAGTTTCTTCCAAGCACACACAGGTGGCCCATGCACTTGAGAGGCAGATGCAGGTAGATCTCTATGAGTTCGAGGCCAGCCTGGTCTACAGAGTGAGTTCCAGGACAACCAGGGCTGTTACATGGAGAAATCCTGTCTTAAGAAAACCAAAAAAATACAAAAACCCAAAAAAACAGTCAGGCGGTGGTGGTGCATGCCTTTAATCCCAGCACTTGGGAGGCAGAGCCAGGCGGAACTCTGTGAGTTCGAGGCTAGCCTGGTCTACAGAGCGAGATCCAGGATAGGCACCAAAACTACACAAAGAAACCCTGTCTTGAAAAACAAAACAAAACAAAAAACAAAACCCCAAACAGCAAAAACAACAGCAACAACCCCCCCAAAAAAACCCAAAACAAAACAAAAAACAACCAACCAAAAAAGAAAACAACAAGAACAACATCAAAATAAAAAACAAAAACAAGCACAAACCGAAAAACCATACAAAAACCCAGGTCCCCTGGAAAATCAGCCATTGTTCTTAACTGCTGAGCCATCTCTCCAGCTCCAACATCTGGGTTTGTGAAACAGATTTTCAAGTCACCAGCACATGGATGACTTTTTTGTTGTTGTTTTGAGACAGGGTTTCTCTGTGTAACAGCCCTGGCTGTCCTGGATCTCGCTTTGTAGACCAGGCTGGCCTCACAGAGATCCGCCTGTCTCTACCTCCTGAGGGCTAGGACTAAAGGAGTGCACCACCATGCCCAGCTCATGGAATTTAAAATTCCAAGCAGATAGATGAAATCAGAGGGGGAAAAAAGGATGGGACCTGCCAGACTGAACAGAGGAGGAGTGGCACCAGCAGCTGGTAGACACCAGAGCCTGGAAGCAAGAGGAAAAAGCCTCTCTAGGGAGAATGACAGCCGTCAAACTGCCGAGAAACAGGTAAAGGGAGTTGGTAGCATAAAGTCACTGGAATCCACACAGAAGGACTTGGTGGGCCAGGCGGTGGTGGCGCACGCCTTTAATCCCAGCACTCGGGAGGCAGAGGCAGGCGGATCCCTGTGAGTTCAAGGCCAGCCTGGTCTACAAAGTGAGTTCTAGGAAAGGCACAAAACTACACAGAGAAACCCTGTCTCGAAAAACAAACAAACAAACAAAAAAAAAAACAAAACAAAAAGAACTTGGTGGAGGGAGACACCAGGAACTGCCTTCCCTGTGCCCATCTCCCTGTTCTTTACAGAGGGGTCCCAGTCTAGGCTCTTCCAGCTCCTAACCAGCTCCCTACTTCCTCCCCTCCCCCACCTTTTAATACTGTGGTACTAGGGATGGAAAAGCCTTGTGCACACTGCGTAAGCGCTCTACCAAGTCCCTGCAGCCTCTTACCTGTGAAATGAAGATAGTAAATTCTACTGCTAGATTCTTCAGGAGACTGAAGCCAGTAAGGGGCAATGGCACCTGCGGCTGCTCCTATAACCCAAATGCTATCTGTTGGAATGTTCTTTAGACATGTGGTGATCATCTTCCTGATTCTGTCATGGCTGCCACTCCCAGTGCAAGGGCCCTAGCCTCTCTTCATCGCCCCATCAGGATAGCATCACTTTCCTGATTAAAACCCTCTATGGGGGGAGGGCGGCTGGAGAGATGCTCAGCTGTTAAGAGCGTCGGCCGGTCTCGTAGAGGACCTGTTTTCAGCCCCCACATGTAAACTCACAGCTGTCTGTACTGCGGTTCTAGGAGATCTGAAACCACTCCACGAGCATCAGACACGCACACCATGTATAGACATACGTGCAGGCAAACATATTAAAAACATCAAACACTCACACATATTAAAAACAAACATCGCTGGGGGGTGGTGGCGCATGCCTTTAATCCCAGCATTCGGGAGGGAGAGCCAGGTGGATCTCTGTGAGTTCGAGGCCAGCCTGGGCTACAGAGTGAGTTCCAGGACAGTCAGGGCTACACAGAGAAACCCTGTCTTGCAAAACAAAAAACAAACAAACAAACAAAACCCATCAAAAACACTACCACTACCAGAAAAAAACAAAACCAACCCTCACCCTATTCCCTATAGCGTTCTAGAGGTCTTAAGAGAAACACACCTTCCCCCACTTGGTTAAGGGACCACTCACTCTTTCCTCTTTTGGGTCACCAAGCATGCCTTGCTCCTTCTTGTTACAGGGCCTTTGCCCAGGCTGTGCCAGGTGGTGACCAACCTTGACAAGAATACTTCGGGGGTGGGGGACAGCCTCCTCCCTTAGCTACCACCTCAGGAGCCCGTAGCATCTACACAGAGGCACAGTCCCTCGCTGCTTCTGGGCCTCATTACTCTGTATTCTTGCTCCAGAAAAGGACCCTTCCATAATGTCACATTTCTCCGAGGAACCATTTGATGCCCCTTAAGCCTGCTGAGCCACACCTGAGGGCTGAATCCATGAGGAAGAACTAAAGAAATCCGTGACTTCACTAAGCCTCAGTGTGCCTGGAGGGGAGACAATGGTGTCCTCTACAGAGGAAGAACCTGGAGCCCACAGGAAAAGCTCCAGAGTCTACAACCAGGAAGCTCTGAAGCCTCTCCCTGCGGTGGGCTCCACGGCCCCAGGCAGCTTTACTATGCTGCACCCACCTGGGTGACTTTCTTCTTGGGGTTTATTTTCAGTGGGGCATGGTGGCCGCAGTTCACTTACCCAGAATTCAGGAAATAAAACACAGAGAGCTCCTCCGGCAGGGTCTCCGACAGCCTCTGGGCATAGTCCACGATGTTGTCGTGCAGGTATCGGCTGTTGGTGTTGAGCACCAGGTTCTGGTCATGTGCGGCTTGGACCACGACAGGGTGGCAGTGCCCGACTGCAAGAGGGCCACCTCCATCACATGGGCGACTCTACTCAGCCAGCCCCACCAGATCCCCCTTCAGCTCCATCTGCAGACCCCTCCAGGGGGCATGAAGTTAATGAAGACAAGGTGGAAAGAGGGGCGTGGACTGGGGGAGCACAGAGATGATGTTCTGCAATGGAAGTTCTGAGAGAGATTCCAGCAGAAGGAAAAGATGGTTCTGTAGAAACACTTTCTAGAAAAACCAATGTTTTTAGAGGGCTATCTGGAGACCTTCACCTTCGGCTGGAGGGGAGTGGTCAGAGGGTCCGGGGTAGGAACAGAGAGCAGAGTTAGTGAGTGCTTATCAAGCATAGTCAAAGCAGTTTCATAGTATTAACACAATTATCCAAAACACCTGAGTCAAGCTAGGTGTGTTGCTAGTTGAGTTTTGTCTATTGGCCAATGAACAACAAGGCTCTGAGGACTAAGTAACACCCCACCCCCACTGCCCACCCCCGAGACAGGGTCTCTCTGTGAAGCCCTGATTGTCCTAAAACTTGTTATGCAGACCAGGCTGGCCTTTAACTCACAGAGATCCACCTGCCTCTGTTGCTTGAGTGCTGGGAGAGTCGTGGATTTTAACCTTTATCTGCCTCCAATGTACCTTCTAACTCACAGCCTTCCTTTCCGAAACATCAGCTCTGGTGGCCCCAGTTGGTTGAATTCAGTTTCCTGTAGTCCCCCCACAACAGTCAATGGGGCTGAAGGCCTGCTGTCATGACCCTGCACAGGGCCAAGATCATGCTGCCTTGGTGGTCATGACTGGGCAGGCTACATGTCCAGCTTGCTGTGAGTTCCAAGTGGAACTTGGACCCTAACACCTGAACCACTAACTCCGGCCTGGTTTAGCCATTTCAGGCTCCTTCACGAAGATTGGGGGACGCTCTGCCCACGGATGGTAGTTCTGTTCAACCCGGGCTGCCAATCAGATGTACAGCCTCAGCCTCCTCTCCTGCCCCACCAAGGGTGAGGCGTCATACTGACCATGAGCCACGTTATTGATACAGTCCAGGAACTCCCGCCCTTGCTCATCGTACAGGTACTGCCCTTGGCCTCGGATAATCTTAACAGGATCTTCAGGAAAAAAGAGTCTGCAGGAAGAGCTGTGGGGACAGGCAAAGAATGATGGACAGCCTTATCTACAGACCCGAGTGGGAGACTACACTCATCTTCCTCACTCCTTCCCAGTTTCTGGAAAGGACAAAAGCTTGCCTCCTCATTACATGAGGAGGAGCAGGACTGGGCAGAAAGTTGCTGAGACAAAATTGTTTAAGCCTTGGTGGCCCTCTCAATTTTGCTTGCACATAACATCGGTTCCTCTAGTCCTGGTGAAAGATGCTTTCGGAAATGCCCCATGTTAGGAGCTGGGTCTTAGCCCTTAACATTTCTTGCCATCTCAGGGGCCCTACTGCCCCTGGCTGGGGTGGGTGGCTAGCTCCAGCCACTGCCTCCTCGCCACGTGGAACTGCCTGTGACACGACTGCCCACCCCGGGCTAGGCCCAGCTCCTCTTGCAGGCAGCTGCCAGGGGCAAAGCCCGCACCCCGGGGCAGGGGACGTCCCGGAGCCGCGGGGTGGCCCACGGCCGCTTCTAATAAGCTGAGGCTGAGAGAGGCGGGGAAGTCAGGGACTCGGGGAGGGCGCTGTGCGCGCCTTCCAAGCCCGCACCCGGTACCTGAGCAGCCGGCGCCTCAGGTCCAGAGTGGCCGCCTTGGCGCGCGAATCCGCGGCCATCTCGCCACGCTGCCAGTCAGGGCCCAGACACTGCGCGCTTGGCCCCGCCTCCGCCGCTACGTTAGCCCCGCCTCCGCGTTAGTCCTGCCTCCGCCAGTCACGTTAGCCCCGCCTCCGCCGCTACGTTAGCCCCGCCTCCGCGTTAGTCCTGCCTCCGCCAGCTACGTTAGCCCCGCCTCCGATTTAGCCCCGCCTCCGCCGCTACGTTGGTTCTGGTCTGGGCTTCAGTCCCGGCCCCGCTCCCAGGAGCTCCCTTCCTGGCATTCAATTATTTAAGCAACCCCCGAGCAAGCTCGTTTGTGATTCACGCCGCCGCACGCGGACGCTCTGCGCTGGCTCAGGGTCGTACCTCGCCCTTCTCTCCCACCCCTGAGATTTCCCTCCCAGGAACGTGTCCCCGGGTCGCCCTGTTGAGCGGGACTCTGGACTGCGGCTGGGCACGCCCAAGCAGGTTGCCCTTTCTGCTCTTTAGAGCGTGACTCCCTGTGAGGGTAATGACTGGCACCTTGGAAGGACGCAGCCTTTCCCGGCCTGGTCACAGGAGAGCTCGGGGCCACGGTTGCGACAGTCCACAGAGATTACTAGATTCTTGCTAGGCCCAGGCATGGTGAGCTTGACATGTCGCTACACGAAGAGTATCTTGCAGAGGGGCAGATGGGAAGAGGGTTGGGAAACTTAGGAGTTCTTCCTTACGTACTGTCCAGGAAACAGGCCCAGAAAAGAAAGAGTTTTGCTCCGAGACACACAGTAGGCCTGCTGCAGAGGCTGCATTAAATCAAGGCCTCCTGAACCTAGCACACTGACTGACAAGAGGCCTCTGCGGTCGGGGAGCTGGGAGAGCGGAGGTACTCCCTCGAGGGTTGGGCGCTGGGACAGACTACCTCGATGAACCCTGGACAATGGCTTAGGACTGCCCTTCAGCAGGCTGCGGTAGTCTTGTCCACATGCCAGCCTTCTGCCCATTATCCAAAAGCTCATTTCTTCTCTTCCCCACAAAACGGCAAAAATGCTCACAGCACGTATTAAAGAACTTTATATTCTTGCATTTCTTGTTTTTATTGTGGTAAAATATACATAAAAAACATTTTGAAGGGTACAATTCAGAGGCATGTGTACATTCCCATCCTGTCACCACCACCCGGCCACAGAGCTTTCTTCCATCTTCCCAAATTGAGTGGATTGCGTGTTTTCAACCATAAAACTACCCAAGAGTCCATCTTCCTTCCTGCCCCTGGCCCCAGGCCCCAGGCTAAAGGTCCTCTGTCCATTTTCTGGCGTCCGGCCTTCAGGCCAGGAGGGCACAGACTGAGAGGAGAGAAGGGGTGTGAGCAAGACTTGGAGGTAGAGGGGAGCATGGGGTGCAAGCCTGTCATGCCAGCCCTGGGGAGGCTGAGGCAGTTAGAGACCAATCGAGGCTCCATATTGAGACCCTTTCTCAACAAGCAAGCAAACGTACCCTGCCCCCACCCCTTGACTCTAGGGCAGAGTTTTCTCAGCTGGCATTCTCTGGGAGCAGCTTTACCACTGGACGAGAGTGTCCAGGATTTCAGGTGTATGCTAACCTCGACTCTGTCCACTCAATGCCAGGAGTGTTCCCCACTCCTGTGATAACTCAAAGCTTCCTCTAAGGATGGGAATGGAGTCAGTCAGCTTCTCTCAAGCCTCAGGTCCATCTGTCCAGGGGGACAGCCATCCTGGTGGTTACTTTAGTTGCCATGGGACACGGAACACTCAAGGACTCAATAAACAGACTTCTCTCTTCTAGAATTGTTATGACTTACAGAGAACTGTCCCTCTTGCCAGGGAGACCCAAGGCCTCTCAGTCCTTGAGGCTTATTGGTGAGGCAGGGCATTCCCCAGAGTCTCATCTGGGACCTTGAACAAGTCATTCTCTCTGTCCTCACTCCAGGCTGGCATAGGACTCAGTGGCTTTGTATGTCTGATTGCAAGCATATAAGGTATGAGGCCACAAGGGGGCAGCAACGGGCCGAGAATGGTCCATTGCAGGCAGGCTGAGAAACGAACACCGGCTTTCCACCTCTACCAAGCTCTACCTGCTGCCCACCCATTGTCAAGGGACTGCCCAGCAGATTCCATGCACAGCCAAACAATTCGGAAGATAAATTAGGTGACTTCCAAGAGCATGGGTCCAATCCCAAGCCTATCACTCCAGCCTGGCTGTGCATTCCTGAGTAGATGACTACTCACTCTGAGCTTCAGATTTCCTATGTGTAAAATGGACATAGTGATACCTACCACCGCAGTCCCTCTCTTTGCAGGACTGATGAGGAGATCAAGTTCTTAGGTGGAGAGAGGAGTGCATTGCTAACTATAGTGTGTGGTGGGCTGGGGAGGCTATTCTGCATCTCCAAAGCAGTCATGGACACCAGTGAGCCACATTGGTCATTTTGGCCCACTACATCTGTCTTCTTCTTTTTTTTTTAATTTCTGGTTTCCCCAGTTGATTCTGTCAACTGGCAGAGAGCACGGTCTGCCCCCTTATTGTCAGCTCCTCAGGGACAGAGGTAGGGACTTGACATAACCTGTGTGTGGCTGGGTCCCTTCTGCTAACTAAGGAATCTATGTGTATGGTCTGGTAAGTGTACTGTTCTGTAGACCCCAGTCCTTGGAGGAAAGAGGCCAGAGAGACTGTTAACACAGCCTCCTGCTTTTTTTCTGCGTGCAGAGAAAGTGCTTTTGTCATCTGTGAAAATGGGCACGTTGGCTGGGCATCTGTCTTCAAGTTGTTCTAAGGACATACAGAGGGAAGACACGGACCCACTAGGCAGGACTCTGGTTACTACTAGGACTTGGAGAGGATACAGCGGGGACAGCCAGCGCAGGTACCTTGGGGTGTCTGACCTGTTCTAGACTCTCTGTGTATTCCACAAAGCTGAATATACTGAACCACATTTGAATTGTGAGCATTACTGTCTCAGGCTACAGATGAGTGGCAGGAGGCATTATTTAAGATGCTATAACAAAGGCTAAGAATGTAGCTAAGTCGGTAAAGTTACCTAGTGTGCATAAAGCCTTAGGTTCACTTCCCAGCACTGTAAAAAAAAATGGGCATGGTGGTGCACAGCTGTAATTCTAGTCCAGAGACTCGTGTGTGTGTGTGTGTGTGTGTGTGTGTGTGTGTGTGTGTGTGTGTGTGAAATTTAAGGTTATTCTCAGCTACATAGTGAGTTCAAGGCTAGCCTGGGCTACATGAAAAAGCTGGTTTTATTTTATTTTTGAAGGGCTACAACAAGAGCTACTCTCCCATATTTACTCATTTAAATATGACATTGACACTTTGCTCATTGAGAGGTGGGTCTGTCTTCTTCCCCTTCAATTGGGATTAAACTCTGACTCTGGCAGCAAGTGACAGTATGTGACTTTGGAGGCTTCATCATAAAAGGTGACACAGCTCTCTAGGAATCCTGCTGCCATGCTGTGAGGAAGCCCAGGCCATTCCAACAAGTCATAGGTAGGCAGGTGTCATGGCCATCGGGATCCTAGCTGGCAGGCACCAGTCACCAGATGAGGAAGAGTCCAAGAGAGACCCACCCAGCTGGTCCTCTGAATGCTTAGAACTGAGAGAATGAATATTTTGAGGCAACAAGTTTAGAGTGTCCTTGCTTCACAAGCATAGCAGAAGGGCATACAGGGACTTTGTGACATGTGACTGGTCCCAGGATTTTGCTGACATGTGTGGGTCCAGGCCTTGAGCCTATACCCTCCTATCTCCTAACCCTGAACTATATCCTCTGGATTCTGGGATGGCTCTGCCCCCAGGGAAAGCCCCGTTTCCTCTTCAGCAGGAACCATCAGGATGAACTCAGCTGGAGGTGACCAGGGAAGTCTGCAAGCATAGCCACCCAGACACACGTGTGTGGTTTATTCCTCACGGCACCTTTACGCGGAGAGGGATGTGAGGCCGTGGCTGGAGCAGGTAGCTAGGAACCTTTGTTAGAGGTGTTGAAGCCCCTTCTCAGGGGACAGGGGTTTCTGTCACAAGCATTTTGCTCAGGCTTGCAGGGACCAGCCTTTGGGTTCACGGTGTCTGTACCACCTACGAGGCCAGTTTCTGCCAGGCTGACCAGAGTTCTAGGTGGGAGACTTGGGGCCAGTGAGCCCCAAGTTCTGAGCAGGAGGCATATCTCCTCAGGGCTGACAAAGCCTCCTTCTGTTCCTGCTCTGGGTGAGGTGATAAGGAGACCGGAAGTAGCAACTAAAGCATCTGGGTCTCTTTACCCTACAGTCAGGGGTCACTGAGCGCCTGCAGTTGGCCCCACACTGAGGTATTCACAGAGCCCTGCCGTTCCCGAGGCCCGAGGATACAAGCTCCTGTGACAGGGTGGCTTCTGGAAGCCTACTGAGCTTGGGTAGAGCAAGGCCCTCTTGGGTTCCTTTCCATCACCTTCTTCCCGAGTGCTGGATTCTAGGGATCTTCGCCTGCCCTGTTGAACACAGGGTCCCAGTGCAGCTAGCTGCCCGTGGCCGGGTCCAGAGGCAAGAAGGTACAGCAGTCATCCAAGGGGGTCTTGTTGGACAGTGAGAAGTCGGAGCAGTGGGGCTTCAGGGAACAGTTGTGTGTCTCTGCTAATCAGGTGATTGCAGGCCCAACCCGGAGTCTGTCCAGCCTCACCTGAGCCAGGCGTTTGCACCTTCGTCAGCTTCTCTAGGAAAGGCAGGCCCTGCCGGGGCCCCTTTAAGCACGAGTTTCCCCAGAGCAGCCTGTCTGTCTGCTTTCCTGCGGGCTTCCTGGGCAGGTTGTCCGGAGGCTGGTTGGCACACTCTCAAATGTTACAAGGCCACCGTTGGCACATCCCATAAAGAAGATCAATATATTACTGTTTTGTTTTTTACACAAGTTAAAAACATCCAGACGGATCTGTACAGGTTGGGAGCCATGTCTGAGGATCACTGGAAAAGGAGGGAGAGATGCAAGGTGATGAAGAGGCCTGGAGAGGTCCTTGTCACCCTCACCAGCAACCTCTACCCTGACAATTTCTTCAGGAACAAGTGTAGCCCACTTTCAGTGGGGCAGCTGGGATAAGTCCCAGGAGGATCCCCAATGGTTTTGAATTGGTAGGGCCGGATGTCAACCAAAACCCAGATGACCAGCAAGGCAGATGACACATGTCAGCTAGGACCAAGCTCCAAGCCTTGGCCATGTGACCACAAAGTCCCAAACATCGTTGGAAAACCTGACTGTTCAGTCACTGTGAGACAGTGGTACTGAGACTCAAACCTCTGTATGATGGTATCTGGTCCCCATGGGTCATCTCTCTTCCTCTAACTCTCCCATCCCAACTCCTTCAGGCCCACCCTTGAGACACTTTCCTGAAAGGTACCTTATGCCAGCAGCCAGGCACGGGCAGCCCGTCAGGGCCCTGGAAAAAAAAAGGAGGTTTAGGTGACGCAGCAGGAGGCTGATGGCCTGTCAATACCTCCCCACCCTTCCTGGGACTTTAGGGAGATGGAGCCAGGGAGTTGCTACTTGAAGTCACTGGACTCCACCGAAGCAGGGTTTGCCCATCTGAGGACATAATGTCCCCTCATTGCACTTGTCCTATCCCTCTCATGGGGCTTTGTGGGCAGCAATGGGACTCTCTGATGTAATGGGCATTGTGCTAGACATTTGCCAGCCAGAGGAGGGTGTGATCTTCTGAAAAGGGTGGCATGGCTTCCCGCCTGTTGGAGTGCCATCCTGGGGCCCTGAAAGCTTCCAGCCTTTGGGCAGGAATGCCTCCAAGAGAGTGACAGTGTAGGAGGTGACATCTCTCCAGCCCTTCCCGGCCACTGTGATTGGATCTGGGAGGCAGACAAGTGTCATCAGGATGAACCCCGGGCATCGGAGATGGGGTTGTCTGGAAACGTCAACAATGTCCACCCAGCCATCAGACATGAGCATGGATGGGCTTCCTCAGGGAGCCTGGAGGGCTGGAGAGCTGGAGGTGAACAAAATGTCAAGTCCCCGGGGGACCCTGAAGCAGAAACATTCCACTCTGTTCCAAAGCACAGGTATAGGGAAAACACATGGGACACACTCCCTGAGCCCCTTCCAAGGACATGCTGGGGTTCAGTTGGGGGACCAGAAGGTGAGGAGAGGAGAAGGGGGGTAGAATGCACCAGAAGGCAGAAAGGAGGAAGAGAGGGCGCAGAGCCAGCAGACCAAGGCATCCCGGAAGGCACAGCATCGCACACACAGCACACTGCAGCCAGACTGCGTACCACAGGGCAGGGCCCGATGCCCTTCACAAGGCCCCGGGAGCCCGGTGCCCCTCGCTTGCCTCCACATCGAGGATGTTCCTGTGTTAAAGACAAAGGCTTGCTCACGTGGAAGAAGTCTGTCCAGACTCTGGGGAAACAGGGTTGGGTTCTCCCCGTCTCCGCTGTCTGGGGAAACAGGGCTGGGTTCTCCCCGTCTCCGCTGTCTTTTTGTGTATGTCTGTGTGGGTGTATGCATGCACTTGTGTGCACATGAGTGTGGAGGTCAGGTGCTCAGGCACCTTTTGTTTGAGACAAGGTATCCTGGAACTCTGCCAAGTAGGCTGGGCTAGCTGGCCAGTGGGCGCCAGAGATTTGCCTGTCTCCACCTCGCCAGCACATACCACCATGTCTGACTTTCCATGTGGGTTCTGGGGAACTGAACTCAGGTTTTCACACTTGCAAGTGGTTCACTATTTGAGCCATGTCCTCAGCCTCTGGCTGTCTGTTTTTTGAGTCAGAGTCTCACGATGTAGCAGAGGCCTCCAACTTTCCATCCTCCTGCCTCAAGCTCCTGAGTGCTGGGATGAAAGTCTTTATTTTCTCTCACTAATATCTCAGACCCACCAGGGGGAGAGGAAGGTAACGAGGGTTGGAGGAACTCACTGGAGGCCAGAGGACCGAGTAGACATCCCTGACCCTGGGTCAGTTTGCATACTCCCCAAAGCTGACAAGGGTGCCTGGGAGTGAACATCTGGACGTCTCAGTGTGGAGACCCAGGTATTTCATTTTCCTGTCCGTTTTGAGTACCACTTATAGGCCCTGATATGTAAACTCTCCAGCTTTCTACGAAACAGGAACTGAACTGTGGGAGTTTCACTACCAGGTCTGGTGGGTTATCAAGAGCTATTGCCATGAGGAAATGAGACAGATATGTGGGGAGGAGGGAAGGAAGGGCCTGTGTGTTTACAGAGGGGACTAGGGAAGAGGCTAGACCAAGCCGCAGGGGAAAAAAAGATACCGGAAGGAAAGATGCCGCAGGAGAATAAGAGGCCTAGGAAAGGTAGGGTGGTGTGACTTTTCTAGTGACTGAAGAAATCTCAGGCCAGCCTGGTCTCAAGTCCATAGGAAGTCAGAGATCCCAGTGAGGTCTTAGGCAGCCATGGTCAGGGTAGGGAAGGGGGGCTGGTCACTCACTGACTTTGTGACACACACACCAAGTCTGTGTGTCTGCTGGGCTTCCCTCCCCAACTCCTAGCCCCATCCCAGGGCATCCCCAAATTCCTGATGACTCTGGAAAAAGCCAGTTTTGTTCCTGTCCTGGCTCCTCTCAACCTCTACCCAAGGTTAGCCTGAGATGGGTCTCCAGTCAGCTCTGCCTTGAGGCTGAATAAATAGAAGTAACCCAGGGTGGCAAATACTTCCTGGCATCTTTCAGCCACACTGGTGGGAGGATCAGATCCACAGCACGAGGAGCTATGATGCTGGCAATGGCACTATGGCTGTTTGGAGCTCCATCCTGCTGAGACACCTACCACAGGGCAGGGCTGGTCAAGGCCTGGTGGGCCCGGTTCTCCCTTCTGGCCTTTCACTCCTTTCCGGCCAGGAACCCCTCGCTCCCCCTGCATAAGAAGGAGATGGTAGGGTAGCCGTGATTCCCAGGCTTGGGACCCCTCCACCTCCCAGTGACATGCCTCAGGACCCAGCAGCCAACCAGGCCCAGCTTTCGGTCCAGTCTCCCCCTCCCTTCCTGCTTGCCCCATCTCCCTTCTCCCTTGCCCTCACCTTCTCTCCACGTTCACTCCGGTCACCCTTTTCTCCCCTGGGTCCAGGGAAACCCTGACAGATGAAAAGTGAAGCCTGAAATGAGGGCCGAGCCTGCTTCTCTGTGACATGACACCCCCACTCCTCTGTCATCTATCACCCTCCCTCGTCCACACGTAACTGTGGCACCAACTGCCAGGCTCTGACTGTTAGCCTGTGTGCATGCTGGGTACTAGGTGGGCACAGGAAAAGAGTACGTTTAGGGACCCAGCTCTGTTCCTGGCTGGAAATCCTCCCAGAGGTTTATCCAGGACTGGTGGAGAGGAGCTTTTTCCTCCTGTCACAGACACAGCTGATACTGGCTCTGGTTTGGCTGGGACGGAGGAAACCTACGAAAGTCATGTAGCCATCTTCAGCAGCCTGAGAGAAGGTTACCTGTGCTCTCTGCCCTTGGCTCAGTTTCTTCTATGTTCATCTCTTAGTCTAAGGTCCATCTACTCAATCTCGTGACTAAGCATCCAGTGGAGCCCAGGCTGCGGGCTGGATGCTGGGACAGAAATGGACTTGGTGTGTTTCCTCCCTTATGTCTTCTGGGGCAGGCTATGGGGGGCAGATGAGGATCTTGCTCAGGCACAGACGTATAAGACAGATGTGGCAGGGCCACAGGGGATAGGCTGTTCTGATAAGGGATGGGGACTACAGGAAGTTGCTGAGGAAGTCACCATCCAGCTGGGTGGAACAGGGCTGGGGCTTGCTAGACAGAGAAAGCTCTTGGATACCACACTGACTCCAAGAAAGCTCTTGGATACCACACTGACTCCAGGCCTCCCGGGAGGCAGCTGAGGCCACCCCACAGCTGCACAGAGTCTCTTTAGCTTCACCCCATTAGCCTCCCTGGGTCCAGAGCCTGAATGGGGTTCAGCATGGTTACTGTCCAGCTATGTCTCATCAAGGGAAGGTGACCCTCCCAGTCAGGAGCCTGGCTGGTCCCTCTCTTCTGGCCCATGTTTGCTTACCATGGCAACAACACTCTCTCTTTACAGTCTAGGGCATAGCCCAGAGGCCTGGCAGCTCTACATCAGTCCCATTTCCCTCCCCAGCTACACGACCTTCTTGCTGATCACTCCAGCTCCAGGTGACAGGGGATCAAGCCAGGCCAGAGAGCAAGCTGCATTCCTATAACCCAAGGATGGCTAGGGTTGATTAGAGAGCCAAAGAGATTTGCTCTGCACCAGTAGAAGGAGGCAAATCTTCCTACTGATTTGGGTCCAGGAGGATACTTGTTTGGAGGGACTGGCTGAAGCAGCGTTCTGGTGATTCCCACAGTGGGAAGGCAAAGACCAGAGAGGGAGAGGGCTGGGGGGTGTTGACATGCCTGTGCCCTGTGTTAAATCCCTAGACTTTTCTGGTGTGGGTCATTTGAAGCAGTTTGAACTATTTTTTTTTGTTTATGCTGTGTTACCAAAGGCGGCCTGATGCAATCAACGTCAATGCTTCCCTTTGTCTCTTCACAATACAGCCTTAACAAGGTCTCATTACTGGTCATCAATACACTGCAACAGCCTCATTACTTCTCGTCTCACCTCCCTTTTACAGTCATCCGCCCACCCATCTACCCATCCATCCATCCATCCATCCACCCACCCACCTACCCATCTATCCATCCATCCATCCATCCAATCATCCCTCAGCTATCATTCCTGTCCATTAATCCATTTTCACCCATCCACTCACCATCCATCCATTAATCCATTCTCCACCATCTTTTCATCATTCTTCCTTCAGCCACTACCCATCCATCTAACCCCTTCATCCATCATCCACTGTCCATCTAACTGACTGTCTGTGTCTATCCATCCTCTACCGTCTGTCAACCCATTAGCCCATCCATCCATCCTCTACTCATCCACCAAGTCTGTCAATTTTCCACTGACCCTTTGCTGTCAACCTATCATTCATAGGTTGTACTCCAGGTATGTCCATAGTGACATCTCCAGAGTACTCCAGGGGATGTCACTGGACTTTGCGCTGAGGGCATAGGGAAGCCAGTCAGCAGCAGCCCTGGGGATGGGCCACAACTTGAGCTAACCAGATTGCTATGTGCATGGGCAAATTGAGAGCAGAAGATGTCCACAAGAGGGCCCAGTCACTCACAGTGAATCATAAGGAACTTACATCGAGTCCTGGCTCTCCAGGTCTGCCCTGAGGAGAGATACAGAGGGCGTGTGAAGGGGGTGGAGATGAGATATTATGTACTCAGATGTTGGGGAGTTCAGCCCAGTGGCTGGTAACAGACAAGAGGCAGGGCAGGGTGGTGTCACAGAGCCATAGTAATTGGTCCTGTGAGGTCCAGGGACTCAGCAGGGTGCAGAGGATGAGCCCCCCCCCCCCAACTGAGTGACATGATGGGTCCCAGTGGGCAGGGGTCTCAAGGTAAGGCAGTTACCTTCTCTCCTTTGGTTCCTGGCAGCCCAATAAGGCCCGGTGGGCCGACTGGTCCCTGGGTGGAAGAGGAGAGGGTCAGCAGGCATGGTGGGCATAGGACGCAACACCTCTAGGGAAAACAAAGCTCGTGACACTCACAGGCAGGCCGTGAGGGCCTCTCTCGCCCGATGCACCCTTGTCTCCCTTGGCTCCATCCAGGCCCTGGAAGTGAAAAGGAAAACCAGTCAGGAGAGGGGACGGGGCAGGCAGGACAAGGAAGTGTGGGTCTGTGTGGAGACTAAGGTGTGCGTGACAGGTGGAAGAGAGAGAGACGCCAGGCAATGTCAGGCCTGGCCCCGGCTTGCTCCGTGATAGAGTGAGTCACATGTGTGTACATTTTCCCTTCTTCCACACACAGGGCCCCCGTGACGGTCACCATTATACCACAGAAGCAGTTTGGCTGACCAGACTTGAACCAGGACCCTCAGCGGATATCTCTTCAAACAATGGTGTGTTGAAGCTTGGGACAAAATAGGATCAGAAACAATGCTTGGTCGCCACACCAGATCAGGGTTCTGTGACTCAGAGTCCTCCACAGGGCCTCTGAGCTGGGGAGGGAGAGATTAGATCCTGTATGACAAGAGGTGAGACCAGCTAGTCTTTCACCCTGTGTTTGCCTCCCTTGGGGCTGGCGCATGGCACAATACACTTGAGGTTTTCATTTAACAGACGAGAACATGACATGATGAAATGCACACCAAAGCCAAGACTTCAAGTCCAGGCGGTGGACAGTCAAGATGCAGATGTGTATGGGCAAGAGCTGGGGAGGGGACAAAGACGGGGGAACACAGGGAGGTGGCAATGGGCAGTGGGTGGCAATGGGCAAGGAGGCTGATGTAGTGGGAGATGGGCTGGAAGAGGGATACAGTTGGGGTGCCTAGGCAGAGGGAGAAGGAAAGGGCAGAGCCCCAAACGTGGGACGGAGCTGCTCTGGGGCCACTGTTAGGGCACTGGCAATGTACCAGCTGAGCAGGGGCCTCACTCTGTCCATTAATAAAACTTTCTGAATGAACAGGGTGCGTCTTCACTCACCTTGGGACCCTGGATCCCCTGAAGGCCCTGGAGGAAGAAAGCAGATCAGTAGGGCTATGCGACTGAGTGGAAACTTTTAAGGCAAGACCCTCTTGAATCAGGCTAGTCACTGGCTCCTGAGGCCTGCCCGGGGCTCTGGTGTGTCCCACTGATGTGCCCTGCTCCCTGCAGAGACAAGCCTTTCCTCCCCTGGGCCACCCCCACCCCAGACCCCAGGTTCACTAACCACTCGGTATCCCAGCTGCTTTAGGTTAAAATGTCCTTACCATGGGGCCAGGGGGGCCAGGAGGACCTGGGGGTCCTGGCTCCACTATGATCTGGGCCTAGGAAGGGTTAGAAATGGATTAGTTACCCTATGCCTGTTACCTCTCATCTATTCACCCTCTGGAGCTCCCCACGTTCTCGCAAGCACTCCTGGGTGCCACACGCTGAACCCTTGGGCAAGGCTCCTTCCTGCCCCCAGGAGGGTGCAACTCAGTGAAGGCCCCTCAGTCTTTGGGGTCTCACCTGGAAGTGGGGTGGAGGACAGTCTGAGGTTCCATCACTCCCCCTTTCCCACTGTCCTGCCTTGCGTCAGGTAAAGTGGCTTCTCTGTAACCAAGGCTCAGGGACCCCACAAGGTTTGGGCTTAGTGTGGGGGACCCCCCCCCCCCAGTCTCAGTTACCCCTTACCAGGCTCTCTTGTAGGTGGTCAGATGCTGACTCTCCTTTCTCTCCCTTGGGACCATCAGCACCCTAGGGCAGAGTGGCCTGTGAGCTCTCGTTCATCCTGAGGTCACCTGCCTCCCACGGGGCTCCGTTGCCACCCTCCCCTCCACAGCAGTGATGAGTTGGCCTCTTTGGTTTTTTATCAGTTTTCCCCAAATCACATGTCCTGCATAGGGAGCAGAGTAGTATGTCTACTTTTTTTTTTTTTTTTTCTTTTTTTTTTTTCCAGACAGGGTTTCTCTGTGTAGTTTTGGTGCCTCTCCTGGATCTCACTCTGTAGACCAGGCTGGCCTTGAACTCACAGAGATCCGCCTGGCTCTGCCTCCCGAGTGCTGGGATTAAAGGCGTGCGCCATCACTGCCTGGCGAGTAGTATGTCAATGGCACAGACCAACTGTGTCTCGTGGTGCAGAGGCTGAGGGTTCAAATCCCGGTGCCGCCTCTAGTTGAGCCATCTTCAGAAATACACAGGGAGGCTGAGAGGCAACGTAGCTTTTCTTTTTCTTCTCCCCCCCCCCCCCCCCGTTTTTTTCTTTTTGGTTTTTCAAGACAGGGTTTCTCTGTGTAGCTTTGGAGCCTATCCTGGAACTCACTCTGAGATCTGCCTGTCTGTGCCTCCTGAGTGCTGGGATTAAAGGCGTGTGCCACCACATGCGCCAGGCACAAATGTAGCTTTTCTAATGAGGCCCCAGGAGCAATAGAAATGCTAATGAATCAGGGGAGTTTCAGCTGCTAGCCTTGGTCCTCTCCAGTTCATGCTGTCACGGGACTGGAAGCTTGTTACTCATGTTAGCGGTGAGGAAACCCAGACCGTGGGAGATTCCACTGCTGTGCTGGGTTCCAGGGCTGAGAGGTGGGCCAGCTTGGGTCACTTAGCTACCCAGCTAAGTGGATTCTGCCAGGCTGGGCCTCCCTACCTCACCTGCAGGGCTCCTGTGGGGGTGGGGAAGTCCTTCTGCAGCTGAGGTTGTATAGGCTGCAGGGCATTCATGTGAGGACGCCCCCACACTGCCAACATCAGCAAGTCCCCAGGGTGGGGCCCAGCCAGCCACCTACCGGAAGGCCTGACAGGCCCATCTCTCCTGTTTCCCCTTTGGGCCCAGCTGGCCCAGGCTCTCCTGGGTCTCCTTTTGGTCCTTTGGGACCCTAAAAGTCACCAGAAAAAGGAATCAGTGGGGAATGATGGGCACTCTCCTTTCTCCTGACCCTTGTGGACCCTTCAGCTTAGCAGGCTTGACCATATACCACACCTGGTTTTTTAATTTGTTCATCCATCCATCCATCCATCCATCCATCCATCCATTCATTTCTATCCCTTCCCGTCTCTATCCTCTTTTTTTTTTTTTTTTTTTTTTTGGCTATGAAGCCAAGGATGACCTTGAGGTCCTGATCCACCTACTTCCAGTTTCTAAGTGTTGGGATTACACACCTAACTCTACACTCCACTTTTTGCCTGTGAGTCTCCACCTCTAGCCCAGGTAGCTGGGAACATTGGTTGAACACAATAGGGGAGCTATGTGGGCACCCCACCCCTGCATTCCTGTATGCTTGGGGCAGCTTATGAGGTAGGGGTGGATAGGAAGTATGTGAGATTGGTGTGTTTCCTCTGGGACACTCATGAGGCCAACAATTATTTTTAATTAAAATTTTCATTTATTCCTGTTTTATGTGTATGGCTGTTTTACACGTGTATATGTCTGTGTACCACATGAGTGCAGTGCCCACAGAGGCCAGAAGAGAGTTGGATCCCCTGGGACTGGAGTTACAGATGGTTATGAACCTCCAAGTGGGTGTTGGGAACCAAACCCAGGTCCTCTGCAAGAGCAGCAAGAGCTCTTAACCCCTGAGCCATCTCTCCAGCCCCACCCTACCCCCACTTTTTTTGTTTGTTTGGTTTGGTTTTTGGGTTTTGATTTTCTGAGACACGGTTTCTCTGTGTAGGCTTGGCTGTCCTGGAACTCCTTCTGTAGACCAGGCTGGCCTCAAACTCACAGAGATCTGCCTGCCTCTGCTTCCTGAGTACTGAGATTAAAGGTGTGTGCCACCACTGCTCAGATACCAGCCCCTTACTTTATTTATTTATTTATTTGTTTATGTATGTATGTATGTATGTATGTATGTATATATGTATGTATGTATGTATGTATGTATGTATGTATGTATGTATTTTGTGGTGCTGGGGCTTGAACTCATGGCCTCATGCATGCTAGGTAAGTACTCTACTGCTGAGTTCCAGCCCTCAGGAGGCCAACTCTGTGCTCATGTGTCTTTGAGTGACAGCGTTCCTTTACTCAACCAATTATGACAGGTCCAAGATGTTCCTCCTACTAGGGATTCAACAATAAAGATACATCCATCCACACCTGGGGAGATGCTCACCGATGTCTACATAGTAACACACACACACACACACACACACACACATACACACACACACACACACACACTACCCAGTACGACTTTGACATAGAAATGAAAGGCTCAGAGACCTTCTCTCCATCGATTCCTGGGGCGCCAGGCAATCCAAGTTCACCCTGGAAAGGAACAATTGTCAAAAGGAATTATGCTTTCCTCAACAGCCAGTGGGTTAGTGGCCCAAGGTGGGAGCTACTGTCTCCCTGGTTAGCGCACAGCCCCCGGGGTTGGGTCCCTTCAGATAGACTTCCAGGAGGGTGCCCACTGTCACCCTTTGTGTATTCAGCCTGAAGGGCAGCTGGAGTTGGTAGCTGTCACTGCCAGCTGGGGTACTTAAGATTAGGACTGCAGGGTTCAGTGGCTTGTTCTAGGTCACAGAGTCCAGGGATGCTAGTGTCAGAACCAGACCCTGCCCAACCTGGGCTCTTGGTTCTGAGAAAAGGAGTGATGAACAGGTATATGCCACAGAATGGCTGTGTGCATCTGTGGGCCACTGTTTGTCCCAAGGGCTCCATTCTTCAGTTCAGGCTCTGTTCTCAAAAGCTAAGGTCTAAAGAAGGGGTGCAAGTTGTTCAGGAATGGGCAGGACCCCTTTCTCTGAGCCCCATAAGTCAGGCTAGTATGCCAGGAGGAAATTGGGGTACACATATCAGGAGAGGAGAGGGGAAGTGGGACCTAGAGATGAATGCTTGGGGGTCCCATAAATGCAGCTACACTAACCTTGGCTCCAGGGATCCCTGGTGGCCCCGGAGCTCCCTGTGGCCCAGGAGGACCCTGTATGCAAAAGATCAAGCCAGTTACGGTTAGACAAGACCCTCCACCACCTACCAAGCCTTCTCACCTCAGGTCCCCAGCAGCTTACTTCCCACCCAGTCAAATCAGCTCTTACAGCATGCAGCTTGGTTTGGCCTTCAAGTCTACAGAGGGGCCAGTGAGAGGGTACTGGCCATTGGAGGAGATACTGGTGTCCACGGCGGGAGGGGCCTCTGCCCTCAGAGAAGTTCTCCTCAAGCATGACTTCCTTTATAACACTCCCCTGCTTAAGATTTGGCAGTGGCTCACCTTTGACCCTCAAAATAAGCTGAAGTCTTTTTCTAGCCTTCAAGACAGGCCAAATATGCAGCCAGAACAACGGCCTGGTTCTGCCACTTCTGCTGGGCCTGTGAACTCACTGACCGTCTGGATCTGTTGTCTGCTGTCCCAGAAGTCCCCCAGTCACACGGTAGACTGTGTGTCCACACTGTCTCATTCTAAGCTCTTGTACCAACACACTCAGATGGCCAACTCATGCCCTCCCCCAGAGGCCACATCTTACACAGCTCCTCTGACCTTGTTTCAAGTTCTCCTCTTCTCAGCCAGCCCCCTGCTTATCGATGTCCCTGTTGTGATGGCTCTGGGCTTATTTCCTCCGCCCTTCCCACCTTCTTTAGGGCCAGACTCAGCACTCATGTCCCAGGGAGCTCCCGGCCTCAAGCCCTCCCCATATCAATGCTCACACACTTACACAACTCCGCCTGGCCACTCCCAGTACACTGGTAGTTTGACATCCTTACACTCAAGAACTAACTAGAGCTCCCATTGCCCATGACATCGAGTCCTCTTCTTACTTTGTACCCACGCCGACCTCCTGGCCCCCTGAATGAGGATTCTACCATATGTTTCCCATAAGCCTGGGATATACCATGCACCTCAGGCCCATATCACACCACACTACACCACATCACACCATGCAGGCCAGTGTGGGCCATAGTTACCATCAACTTGTACTTCCCAGAGGCCTGTGGAAGGTAACTGGAATTGATACTTAGGCAGGGTCGGGCACTAATGCCCACTTCAGTCTCTGACGACTACCTCACCCCATCTTATATCCCTCCCTGAACCCAAGAGCAATTGGCACTGTCTCTTTTTGGCCTGGTGCCCAGAGACCACATGAGTCCCAAGGCTCCTTGGTCAGCCTTGTCCTTCTTGTCTCCTTACAGTAATTATTAGAAGCTCTAGCTCTCCTGACAGCGGTACCTAGAAAATCCCCAGAGGCACAGTTGGGTTTGGTGAGAGGGCTTTCCTTTTTTGCCTTGGCCCGTGGGGAGCTCAGGGCTCTCTGAGTCACATTCACAGAAAATCTCTCAGCACTGTGTGGATCTCCACACAGGACCAATTTCCACATTAGGTGCCTGAGGAAACCCAGGTCTCTCTGCTGTATTGTCCTTGGTCCCATAGGTAAGACACAGTGAGCCACTGCTCCCTCAGAAATGGACATAAAGGGTGCGTCCAGGGCCCCATGAGGAACACTCTTACCTTCAGGGCATCTAAGATCCGGCCATCATAGTCGATTACCACTGTGTCACCTTGTTCTCCCTTGAGGCCTGGGGGACCCTGTGGCAGGAGAGGAGAGCTGCATCATGGGTGACATGGCAGGTCTTTTCGTCACATTCAGAGATGAGGAGCCCAAGAGTTTGTCACCCAGGTCACAGGCATGCCTGTGCACCACCATCATCATAGCATGCCGTTCGTTCATTAAAGGTCCCATGAGGGAAGTGGCAGGGAGCCTGGGGCCAGCTGCAGAACACGCTGCCACCTGACCGGAGGGAGGGGCTGCCTATGGTCTGCCTTCTTGTGGATATTCAAGTCCAATGAGGTCCAGTTCTCAGGGAAAATGGAAAGCCCAACACTATTGTTTTATTTTTTGGGACAGGGTCTCACTGTAGAGCCCTATCTAGCTTGGAACTTGCTATGTAGACCCTGCTGGCCTCTAACTCAGAGATCTACCTGCCTGTACCACTATGTTCTCTCTCTCTCTCTCTCTCTCTCTCTCTCTCTCTCTCTCTCTCTCTCTCTCTCTCTCTCTCTCTCTCTCTCTGCGTGTGTGTGTGTGTGTGTGTGTGTGTGTGTGTGTGTGTGTGTGTGTGACAGGATCTCTAGGTCAGGCTGGCCTTAAACTTAGTATATAAGTTAGGATGACCTTGAACTTCTGATTTTTCTCCACCTTCCAAGTGGGGAGACTACAAGTGACAGGTGTGCACTACCACGCCCAGGGCTCCATGTATACTAGGGAAGCACTCTAGGGTCTGAGCTACATCCGCAGCCTACAAAGCCTCCTTTTGATGGGGAGACTTTTAAATGTGTCCAACTGAAGCAACCCAACTGCTCCAAATCCCTTCTAAGACACTGTGTTGACCAAGGGAGGCTGATTCCACCTTATTGACTGAGTCGGGCAGGGGTCTCTCCATTAAACCCAGAGTTTGCTGATATGGCTAGTCTTGCAACCAGCTTGATCTGGGGATCCCCTGTCTCCGCCTTCCATGGAATTACGTGTTGGCCACCATGTCCTCCCACCTGTTTGTCACACTTGCTTGGTAAGTGCTCTAGCTGAGCCATTTCCCCAGCTCCTCAGCTCCCGGAGCACAGGGGATACGTGATGGTCTGGGAAAACGTAGCCAAAGATGGGACACTATAGTCAGCAGAAAGACATGTCCACACCAGGCGGGAGAGCTGTCTGGGGAATGCAAGGGAGACGAGAAGGGAGAGGCCCCTCACTCTTGCTGACTTCTATTTTGGTCTCTCGCTGGCTGACACGTGGAAGTTTTCATTATAACAGACAAGCTCATCTGCAAAAGGAGCTGTACTCTTTCTGAGAAATGTCACATACGAGACTGCTAAAAATTTCAAATGAACTATGCCTCAAGTCCAACTGCCTTGGGGCCTATGTATAAGGAGTCCTTTGATGTATGTTTTCTCTCCTAACTCCCTTCTCCAGCTGCAAGCCTTCAGTGTACAAAAAGAAAAGGTCTCTTCAAGGACAGAATTTTGTGGGTAAGGAAAATAAAATATTCCAGTACATGGTTTTTCCTAACGTCTAAGTTTAGCCCTAGACTAAGTAGCTTTAAAATCCCAAATCACATATCTAGCTGAACTACTTAGGCACATCCCCCTCTTAATACCCGCACTTGATTCTCTTCAAGTGCACGTCTTTCTGCTTCATAAACAAACTCACTAACTTTGCTTTGCTCTTGGGGCTGGAAAGATGGTTCCGTCGTCAAGAGTGCATACACACTGCTCTTGCAGAAGACCTGAGTTCAGTTCCCAGCACCCACATCAGGCAGCCCACAACCACCTGTAATTCCTGCTCCAAGAGATCTGATGCCCTCTTCTGGCCTCTGCAGGCACTGCACTCACATGCACACCCCTCCCCCCACAGGTACATGTATATATACATAATTAAAAATAACATTTGTGGTGGATGTCAAGGACCAGGGTGAACCTGAGTAGAGTTCCTCAGGCTCTGAGTGGGGCTCCTTACGTTAGACTGCTGGCAGTATTGAGTTACATTTCCAGGTGCTGGTGACACATGAGTTAGTTACAAAAGATCTGGGGGCTAGAGGCTGGAGAGATGGTTCAGTCGTTAAGAGCACTTGCTTTTCTCGCAGAGGGCTTGAAAAAGCAAGACCATTCCAAAGCAGGCAAAGTCATGCCTAATGATAACTAGAAGACCAATGTTTGAATATGTAAAGAAGATTCTAGAAGAGTATACAGTTAGCTGGGAAGGGAGAGAGCTCTTACTTAACAAGTGGGATTCTTCCCTTTATACAGCCATATTTTAATTTTCACTATAGGCATGTGTTATGAAAAGTTTTACAATCACCAAAAAATTTAAGAAAAAAAGATGCCTAGGGCTTGTTGCTTCACCAACCCTCTGGGACCCCTGCCGGGGACAAGGGACTTCTGAATCCCACCATTGTGGCCAGAAGGAATGCTGCTTACCCGGGGCCCTGTGGCTCCATCTGTGCCTGGGTAGCCGGGTTCCCCCTGTGGAGACACATGGATGTCTGCTGGTGTGTGAGATTCTTATGCTCCATCTCACCTCCATCCCCTCTTCCCCAAAGAGGCCAACGCCCATGTGCTGGGGCCTCATAGCCCGTGTAGAAGAGCAGCCTTCTACACTGAGTAGTGGTGGAGATTCTGAGGCCCAGGAGCCCAAGACTACATGATAGCTTACCCCAGAGCTGGGCCTGAATGAGGCCTTGTTGCTGGCTCTGAACCATGGACCACCCTCCCTCAGACCACCCTGCTTGTGAGTCAAAGGGGACCCCTGGTCCAGGCCCTCTGGGACTTGCAAATTAAGAGGTAAAATCACGTTGTCCCCTGGTGACTGGGTGACAGTGTCAATGGGGCCTTCAGGTACTAGGCAGAGCATTGTGATATCACCTTCAGTCCTGGGGCACCGTCTGCTCCATTCTCTCCTTGGGGCCCCACATCCCCTGGCTCACCCTGAAATGGAGAAATTATCAGTGAAAACAAGCAGAGGTGCTAGCCTGGGGCCACTGGGCCTTGTGCTCAGGCCTCCTGGTGAATGTGGCCCTTCCGGGCTGGGGGATGGAGATCAAAGCTCTCTCTAGCCTGAGGGGTTTACAGGACCACGACCATCCCCTTCTGGTCTGGATCTTGGCACACACCTGGGGTCGCTCAAGAGACTTTGCAGGTGCACATGTGTGTGAGTGCACATGTATGTGAGTGCACGTGTATGTGTGGAAGTCAGGGGGACTCTGAGTGTCACTCTGTTAGCATCATGTATCTTCTGGTCTTGTTTTTGAGATAGGATGTATCTCCCTGGCTTGGAACTTGCTACATAAGTTAAGCTGGCAGCCAGCAAACCCCAGGGAGCTGATGGTCCTCCTCCTCAGTGCTGGGCAGCCACCATGCCTGCTTTCTTAAATAAATAAATTCCCTTTTTGAATTTAGCTTTTGAGACAGCTCTGGCTGTCCTGGAGCTCACAGAGACCCGCCTGCCTCTGCCTCCCGAGTGCTGGGATTAAATGAATGTAGCACCACACCTAGCCCCCGCCTTTAAAAAAAATGTGGGTTCTGGGGATCAAATTCACATCTCTGTGCTTGCAAGGCAGACATTGGACTGACAGCCATCACTTCAGTCTCTTGGGCTTCTTCTGAGTCAGAGTCTCACTTTGTAGCCCAGGCTGGCCTCAAACTCAGATCCTCCTGCCTCAGCCTTCTGAGTGGTGAGATTATGGGTGTGTGCCACCATGCTTGGTCCAAGAGACAATTTGGAGGCAGGCTGGCTAGGAGCTTGGTGGCTGTGAGGAAGGGTTTGGGGCACCAGGTGTGAAGATAGCATCCTATCCCCAGCTTGGCACTAGGCAGGGCGTGGAGAGACTAAGGTGGGATCCAAGAGGACTTAGGGTAGGGGAGACAGACGGTCTGGATGAGAAGCCACGCTGCTGCCAAGGTGTCCAGGGCCCACTGCTTCCTCCCTCTGGCCTGTCCTGGGAATCGGCCCATAGCCCCGTGAAGTGAAAGGGCCCGGAAAGGGGCATCTCTGGTTAGATGGCAACTTTGGAGGGTGGAGGGCAGCAGACTTTGAGGAAGAGGGTTGTGTACTTACCTTGGGCCCCGGGGGTCCAGGGAGTCCTGGCTGGCTGGGCATCCCATCATCCCCCTGAGAAGACAACAGCTGAGGCTGAAGCCACTGCACGTGGACACGTGGGCCACACTCTTGAGTGGTCCAGCTGGCCCCTACCTGCTCTAGACTCACGGCACACCTGTCTGGTCCAGGCACTAGTGGCAGGTACTCCCCGCACTTAGCCATCTAAGGCAGGGCCTGAGCAGAACCATCTCAGTCCCTACAACAGCCTAGAACCAGCTTCAGTAGGTTTCTGCAGACACAGGGGATGGACAAGTGAATGGGAGCAAGTTCACCAGTCAACAAAGAGCTGGTGAGCATTCCTCAGGGACCAGAGCACACACAGTCCCTGATCTGTGGACATGAGGGTAAAAAACAGAAGGCACTGTGCCTACCTAGCACATGGGGAGGGACCTAGGGACAGCCAGCCTTCTGGAGCATGGGGCAGCTTTGCTGAGACTTGCATGGGAAGAGGCAGCCAGCTTGTCACAAAGCAGAGAACATTCCAGGTTGGTGCTTGGTTCTCAAACCTACATGTTCAGTGATCCAGAAGGCTGACTAAAGAGACCCCACCCACACCCCAAAGTCTCAGGTGGGTCTCGGGTGAGCTGCAGTTTGCTTTCCTTCCCTCTTCCCTCCCTTCCCCTCCCCTTCCTTCCCCTCATCCCCTCCCCTCCCCTTCTCTCCTTTCTCTATCTTCCCCTTTCCCTCCTTTTGGGGTCTCATGTAGTCCAGGCTGGCCTCGAACTCACTATGTAGCCAAGGATCACTCTCCTGCTTCCACTTCTGGAGTGCTAGGATTACAGGTGTGCACCACCACACCTAGCTTACCCTGTGCTGCAGGGTTAGACTCAGGACTTTGTGCTACTCGGGCATTCTGCCCCCTGAGCTACTTCCCTAGCAACCAGAATTTGCATTTCTGACAAGACCCCAAGTGATGGTGACAGTGCTGGGGATTCGAACTTAGGTCCTCATGCTTAAAGAGCAAACATTTTAACCCACGGAACCATCTCCCCAACCCCTAGCAAAGGAGGTTTTTAAGACAGTGAAATTACTGTTAGGTATGTTACTGGAGGGCACAAGCCACTACACATTTGTCCCACAACAGCACTAGGCACCCTCCTGTGGACGGTGGACTTTGGGGGACAATGTGTCAATGTAATTTCTTCAATTGTGACACATGTACCACTCTGACAGGGGATGCCAACAACAAGGGAAGCTCCATGAACTACACATATGAGAGGCAGAGGTGTGGGGGTGTGGGGTGTTGTGGTGGGGTGGGCAGGGCGAGTGTGTGCAGGCCATACAAGAAAGCTCTGTACCTTTCCTTCAATTTTGCTGTGAATCTAAAACTACATAGAAAATAAAGTATTTTTAAAAACCAGAACTGGGCAGTGGTGGTGCACGCCTTTAATCCCAGCACCTAGGAGTCAGAGGCAGGTGGATCTCTGTGAGTTCAGGGCCAGCCTGGTCTACGAGCAAATTCCAGGACAGCCAGGGCTACACAGAGAAACCCTGTCTCAAAACAACACTACCATCAAAACCAACCAACCAACCAACCAACCAACCAACCAACCAACCAACCCCACAAGCAAACAAAACAACCCCCAGCCCCCAAACCAAAAACAAACACAAACCCCAACAGCCAAGGTGTCTCGTGATTCAGCCCTCACAGCTTGATGTGAAGTCAAGGCAGGAAAGATAGGCCATGCCCCCATTTAACAGGTGAGTAAACTCAGCCCTACAGATGCAGTAACCTGTCTCTCCTTTGAACTGAGTCTCTTAACCTCTCTGCCTCAGTCTCACTGAGGGAAGTTGGGAGAAGGTGGGGAGTGAGGCGAAGGAGCAGGAGGGGTGCTGAGCACGCACCTTGGGTCCTGGAGGTCCCTTGGGGCCCTGGAACAAGAGAAGGGAGGTGTTACAAGGGGAGTGAAGGCAGGAAGGTCAGGGTTCGAGTTCAAGGTCATCCTTGGCTCCATAGTGAATTTGGGGCCAGTCTGGGATACATGAGACCTTGTCTCAAAAACGCCAAATCAGGGCTGGTGAGCTGACTCCACCAGTAAAGGCACCGGATGCCGAAGCCTGGCGATGATCTTAGTTTAATCCCTGGTCCCACACAGCGGGAGGAGAGAACCAACTTCTCCAAGTTGTCCTCTGATTTCCATGTGGGTGTTGTGGTGTGTGAGTGCCCCCACACAGATACAACCATGCACGTGTGCGCGCGCACACACACACACACACACACACACACACACACACACAAAATCACAAAAATATAAAAAAACCCCAAATAAAACAAAGGAAAAGAAAACCAATACCCAAAACTAAACAAAATAAAAAAGAAAAGCCAGGGAGCTGGAGAGATGGCTCGGCGGTTAAGAGCACTGGCTGCTCTTCTATTGGTCCTGAGTTCAATTCCAGCATCCACATGGCAGCTCACAACTGTCTGTAACTCCAGTTCCAGGGGATCTGACACCCTCACACAGACACAACAACAATGCACAGAAAACAAACAAACAGAACAACAACAGCACTACCCCCAGACCCCCCAACAATGAAGGATCTGAAGCCCTTTCAGGGCTCCAGGGGAACTGTGCACCCATGGGGTACACAAATGTATGTGCGGGCTAAAGGTCCATATACATAAAACAATAAAATGATAATAAATGAAATAAAAAAGAAAACCTAAACCCAAACAACAAAACATCCCTCCCCCCCCCCCGCACCAAAAAAACCAACCAAAAAAAAAAAAAGAAAAAAACCCAAAATTCTGACACATCCAAAAAGTTGGATACACTTCAAGGAAACTGCTGTATGTGGGGGAAAAAAGTCATTCTCAAAGTTATCCATGCAGCCTGGAGAGATGGCTCCGTGGTTAAGAACGCAGCCTTCCAGGTACTCCTGGGGCTGTCTTGTCATTTTCCTCTTATCAAGGGTGACATCACATCGCAGAGGAAGAGGCAGGTGTGGCTAGAAGCAGAGATGCTGAGCCAAGTCCTAGGGCAGCCCCCTTGTGCCTCGAGCAGTGGCTGTGTGGGGCTCAAAAGGTGACAGAGGAACTGGGACTCTCATCCGGAAGGGAGGTTCTAGAACGCTGTCCAGGTTGGGGACACAGGGATGGGCACACAAGCATGTACATCTCCATAACCCTGGTGTGGGGATGTGAGGCGGGAGGGCTTATCTCGTCCACTTGATTAGATTCAGAATCACCATGGAGGGCTGGGGAGGTGGCTCAGAGGTTAAGGGCACTGGCTGCTCTTCCAGAGGTCCTGAGTTCAATTCCCAGCAACCACATGGTGGCTCACAATCATCTGTAATGAGATCTGGTGCCCTCTTCTGGCGTGCAGGCATACATGCAGACAGAGTCACCATGGAAACACACACCGGGTGCGTCTGTGAGGGCATTTCCAGAAAGGTTCAGCTGAATGGGGACGACCCACTAAAAGTGGGCACCACTGTCCCATGGACTGGGGGTCCTGGACTGAGTAAAAGGAGAAGGTGGTTGCGCAGCAGCATTCACAATTTTCTGCTTTCTGACTGTAGACACTGTGTGACCAGCTGCCTCAGGCTCCTGCCACCACGGCCTCCCCCCAACGATGGACTGTACCCTCAGCCTATGAGCAAAAATCAGTCTTTCTTACTTGAAGTCTCTTTTGCCAAGCACATTGCCATAGCAATGAGGAAAGTAGCTATTACAGTGGGAAAGAGGCTTCCCTCCCCTGGAGCCACAGCCCTGCACTCTAGCCTTGCAAATACCCTGGACACTCACCATCTCGCCATCTTGTCCAGGTTCTCCTTTGGGACCCTAAGGAGGTATGTGAAAATAGCAGTGAGTGACCCACAGATGCCACATTAACTGAGCCTGAATCTCATGCCAGGACATGGGCAAGGGTTCTAAATAGAGCATCCAAATTCACCTTCTTTCAGCCCTGAGAAGTGGTTGTTATAATGTCCCCACTTCACAGATGAGAAGGTTGAGGCTTTGGGAGTTATGCACCTATTGTGACAGTGAATAGATGGGCCAACTGAGAGGACCAGCCCTGATAGGAGCCCCTGGTCATCTAGTAGAGTCTCTGCACTGGAGGGAAGGACAGGTTGGAGTCTCTGGGATGAGAGAACTATTTTCTGTGGACTGGCCTCACATGGCCTTGGGGAGAAACTGAGGCTCATTAGTTAGTACTGAGGGAAAGGGAGCAGGGAGAGGAATAGGGGTTGGTGGAGAATTGCAGATAAAGGGCTCACCTGCGGGTCTCTGGGTCAGAGTTGGGGTGAGGATTTAGACTGAGCTTGCAACTCAAGGTTAGGGTCCATGGGTCTTTTCGGGTCAGACTTGGGTTTGCGGTCAGGCTCAGAGGCGGAGTCTGAATAACAGTCTGAGCTGGGGCATGGGACAGAATTTGAGGTCAAGGTCCTGATTAGGGCTAAGGAGCAGATCAGCTGCGGATGGAGTTAGAGTTGGGTCTAGGTTGAGTGTGTGCATTGGGTAACGGTTGGCGTTGGGCCTGCTAAGAATAATGCTGGTTTGGAGCTGGCTCTGGGAATCAGGGTTCGGCGTGTGAGCCGATATAGGACCAGCTCTTGGAGACCCCGGTTCCACACGCCTTCTCTTACCGCTGGGCCTTGAGCTCCTCTGGGGCCGTCTTTCCCAGTGTCACCAGGAGGGCCTCGGGCCCCAGGTGGTCCGGGGGGCCCAGGAGGTCCTGCAGCTCCATCTTGCCCTTGGGCTCCCTGAAAGACACATGGTTTGACTTGACCCTGAGGGTGAGGCGACGGTAAGGTTCTAGCTTCCAGAAAGGGGCTTTCTTAGATGGGCAACCCTTGTGCCTTCCTTTTGCCCAGCCCTTGAGGCAGGCACAAGGCTTTGAAATTGGGCTCTGGCTGCTTCTTGGTAGCTGCAGGAGGGGACCTTGGTGGAACAGACCCAACAGGACCTAGTTGCCACCTTCTCAGCATCTGAAGCCTAGATCTGTTGTCAGGAGGGGAAATGGCCCGTGCTGGGTGGGTGAGACAGTGTCTCCTGCAAGAACGTCCTACTTGGTCCTCTCTGGCTGCATTAAAAGGGGCAGACATGCATAAGTGGGCATTTATTTTATGCTCACACACAACTGCATGTGGCTATTTGGTAGCTTTCTTTGTAACTGCCTGAAATGGAAGCTCTCAAAATATCCCTCCCACAGGCGAGAGGCTGAGCTCCATGTCATATTATGGCATGCCACTCAGCAGTAAACAGAAAAGGAACAGGCAAAGCCCAGCACTTGGGAGGTTGAGGCAGGAGGACTGCTGTAAACTTAAGGCCAGCCTGAATTACAAAATGAGTTCCAGAGCCAGACGGTGGTGACACATGCCTTTAACCCCAGCACTCCGGAGGCAGAGGCAGGCAGTTCTCTGTGAGTTCGACAGAGTGAGTTCTGTGACAGCCAGGGCTATACAGAGAAACCCTGTCTTTAAAAACCAACCAACTAACCAACCAACCAACCAACCAATCAACCAACCAACCAACCAACCAACCAAACAAACAAACAAACAAACAGCCAAATCAACCAAAAAAACCAAAATGAGTTCCAGACCAGCCTTACCTACAAAGTGAGATCCTGTTTCAAAAACAAAAACAGAGTATATAGTGATCCCAGCATGGCACCCGGGGGCAGAGCCAGGAGGAGTTCAAGGTCATCCTTGGCTACATAGTGAATTCGAGGTCAGTTTGGGATACATGAGACTCTGTCTCAAAACATCTAAGCCAGGGCCATTGAGACTGCCGAACTGAAAAAGGCACTGACTGCCAGAGCCTGGTGACCTTGGCTTGATCCCGGGACCCACAGAGTGGGCAGAGAGAATTGACTCCCAAGTTATCCTCTGGCCTCCATGCTTGTGCTGTGCTGTGTGTGTGCCCACACATATTTACATGCACACAAAAAATACGTTATTAAAAAATCCAAACTGTAAAGTCCAAACCAAAACAAAGGAAAACAAAAATTAAAACAACATACCCCTCCCCGCCCCCAAAAAAAAGAAGAAGAAGAAATACATTTTTTTCTTTTGATTTTCTGAGACAGGGTTTCTCTGTGCAGCCTGGCTGTCCTGGAACTCACTCTGTAGACCAGGCTAGGCTCGAACTCACAGAGATCTGCCTGCCTCTACCTTCTGAGTGCTGGGATTAAAGGCATGCACCACCACCGCCCAGTTTAGAAATACATTTTTGATACATGAAAAACCTGTGTACTATAGGGAAACTACGCTAAATGAAAAAAAAAAATCCCCCAAAGTTATACATGGACCTAGAGAGATGGCTCATCGGTTAAGAACACTTACTGCTCTTCCAGAGGACCTGGGTTCAATTCTCAGCACCCATTCCCAGCAATGGCAGCTCACAACTGCCTGTAACACCAGTTCCAGGGGATCTGACACCCTCTGGCCTCTCTAGACACTGTATATACATGCTATACATCAATCAAGCAGGCACACACACATATACAAGTAAAAATATTAAATCTTAAAAATTATTTTAAAAAGTTATCACTGTATGATTTCACACACCTGATATTCTTTTTTTTTTTTTTTTTTTGTTTTTTGAGACAGGGTTTCTCTGTGTAGCTTTGGGGCCTTTCCTGGAACTCACTCTGTAGCCCAGGCTGGCCTTGAACTCACAGAGATCCACCCAGCTCTGCCTCCCGATTGCTGGGATTAAAGGCATGAGCCACCACTGCCTGGCAAAATTGTTTTTTTTTTCAAAAATTTTTTTTTTTTTAAATTTTCAAGACAGAGTTTCTTTATGTAACAGCCCTGGCTGCCTGGAACTCACTCTATAGACCAGGCTGGCCTCAAACTCACAGGGATCTGCCTGCCTCCTGAGTGCTGGGATTAAAGGCATGTGCCCGGCACCTGTTATTCTTGAGTGAGAAAGTTAAAAACTTGGAAATTAGTGGTTGTCAGGATCTAGGGGTGAGGGAGGGAGGTGATCCTCTATAGGAAAGGAGAGCATGAGGGATCTTTGTGTGGGTTATATGAGTCCATATAAGTTAACACTATATGGAAGAAAAAATACCTGCACATACACACCCACATCCACCCCCCACCCCCACACACACTAGGTTTTCTGTATCCCAATAACAGGTTTCTCCTCCACACAGTAAGCCAGATCAAGCCGAATTGAAAAAGTAGAACAGGTTTATTTGAGCAAAGCCACTCCCAGGTGGGTTCTCCAGTCCCAGAGATTGAGGCTGGAGAAGTCACGCCCGAACTAAAGCAGGGAGGTTATACAGGCGAGGGCTGATGATGACACTACAAGATGGGTTTGTGCCCAAGGATGGTCAAAAGCTGCGGTGCTTAGGTGGGGACTTGGGCTGCTGGCGGCAGCAGGGCAGGAAGTTGCAATAGTCACCAGGAATACAAAACTGGGCTTTTTGGCGCCTTTTCTTTGTTGGAGATTCTCTGAGAGGGCAGGTTTGGAGAAAGAGAGAGAGAGAGATGGAGCTTTCCAGATCATGCAGGGGTGAGCTGGAGGTTCCAAATGAACAACACACACACTCATTCATACACACATCTGTGCACACTCATACACGCATGCACACATGCAGTCAAGCACACACATTTGCACACACTTATTTGCAGATGCTCATACACTCATGCACACACAGCTAAACACATACACTCACATACGCTTGTGCTCACACACTCACGTTCAAACACAGACACTCGTGTACACACAACCATGTGTAGACTGAGGAAGTCTGAGTAAGGCTGGTGGTTTGAATCACCATCGGCTTCCAGATTGACAGGTTGGACCACAGGGGTGCATGATGTCACCTTAGGCACAACTGCATGAAAGGTACACAGGGACTTATTTACCACACGTGCAAGTGAGTTTACAGTGACAGGCAAGTAAGGGTGACACAGTCTACGTCACACAAAACCCCTGACTCTCTACCCTGTGTTAGTACCAGGTCAGACCTCAGGCGTGCCGAACCCCCATCACGGCCCACCTGCACGGCACAGGTGATGGGCCACGGTGTAGTGGCTCCCGACTTTCTGGCAACCAGGAAAGGAAGAAGCCTTATGTGAACCCTGCAAACATTTCCTGTAGAGTGTAGATGGTCTCACACAGCCTCTCTGAACTGCTGGCCGGGCCAAACTACCTCCCATCATGCAGATGAAGTGCCTGGGGGCCGGGGATGGTAATTGTTTACTTAGGGCTACTGAATTAAGAAAAACTGAACCTTCTCCTGCTGCCAGGGCAAGTGGTCTTTTAAAAAATTATTTAAAATTTTTTTTCTTCAAGACAGGCTTTCTCTGTGTAGCCCTGGCTGTCCTAGAACTCACGGAGATCCACCTATCCCTGCCTCCTGAGTGCTGGGATTAAAGGCGTGCACTACCATGCCTGGCTTTATTTTTAGTTTTTTTTAAAAAAAGTTTTAAATTTTCATTTATTTAATGTATGTTTATGTTTTTTTCCCCCTGCATGTATTGCCTGGTGCCCATGGAGGTCAGGAGAGAGCATTAGGTTGCCTGGAATTGGAGTTAAAGATGATTGTGAACAGCCATGTGGGTGCTGGAAATCGAACCTGGGTCCTCTGGAAGAGCAGCCAGTGCTCTTAGCTGATCAGCCATCTTTCCAGCTTCTATTTTTCGCTTTTTTCCCCATTTTGTGTGTGTGTGTGTGTGTGTGTGCGCGCGCGTGCGCTCGCACATGTATTTACAGATACATGGGCACACACATGCTTGCATGCATATGTGCCTGAGGTCGATGTCAGGAATCATCCTCAATAGCTCTTCCACCTATTCATTGAAGCAGGGTCTCTTAATCAGAGCCAGAGCTTGGTAGATGAGGCTCGTCTTGCTAGACAGCTTGCCGTGGGATTCTTCTGTCTGCCTTCTGAAGCTGGAATTACAGGTGAGCTGCCACACTCACTGGGCACTTTGTTTCTGTTCTAGGGGTTCAAACCCCGTGCCAGAATGGCAACTGGTCTTTTTCAGATATTCTTTTCCATCTGTGTCTCCTCCCTTACCAGGAAAGAGCTCACCTCTCTGGCAGACTATGTTTCACACACGTATCACTCAATTTCCTCAGTAAATGACTGGCAGCTCTCTACGGCTACCACTCAGATTTCCTGCTCAGTATGGCATGGCCAGGGCCCTGATCAGAGAGTTTTAAGTCTAGGCCCCAAATCAGCATTGCGATTGGATATCCGGTCTCAGTGAAGATGAGTGGACATCCCTATTTCATTCAGGACTGAATCCAGAAGGATTCAACTCTCTCTTCTGCTGTTCATTTGCTCATAGCTCAGAGGCTCCGGGTTGGGCACTCCTGGCTTGGACTCAACTTATCAAGACAGAAACGATTTTTGACTCCTGTACAGGCTTTTGTTTTCTGAGACAAGGTCTCACTAGGTATCCCTAGCCCTGGCTGGTTCAGAGCTTGCTATGTAGACCAGGCTAGCCCTGAACTCACAGAGATCTGCTTGCTCTGCCTCCTGCTACTTGGAGTAAGGTGTGTGCCCCCTTATTTTTTCCCCCAACTATCCCCCCGTCTCTCTCCAGGATTGGATGGCTGAGGTCTGGCCCTGAAAACACAGGGTGAGTAAGGGTTGGGGAACACAGCAAACTAGCAGGCCAGGCCCCCTCACTGGGACAGTCTACCTTGAGGACACGGAGATTGTACCCACGATGATCTCTACTTATAAAGCCTGTGTTGAGCCGTGGGAAAACCATCTAGATGGCAAACAGGTGGTATGGTCAGAAAAGCAGGAAAGGACTGCAAAAATCACAAGGCAAAGCCACCTAACGCAGCCCAGAGAAAGGCAGTTTATGGCTGAGTGTGCTGAACCGAACCAACACTCATTTTTTTCGACCCCCTGTGACAGAATAGAATAGAATGGAACAGCATAGCATAGCATAGAATAGCATAGAATAGAATAGTACAGCATAGCATAGCACAGCACAGCACAGCATAGCATAGAATAGTACAGCATAGCATTGCATAGCACAGCATAGCATAGAATAGTACAGCATAGCATAGCATAGAATAGTACAGCACAGCATAGCACAGAATAGTATGCAGCAGGTGTGATACTGGATGGAGCTCCTAAATAGGTGGGACAGCTGTCACTTCCCCGGCTTCTTAGAAAGCTGCTCCCAGCTGGGCGGTGGTGGCACACACCTTTAATCCCAGCACTTGTGAGGCAGAGCCAGGTGGATCTCTGTGAGTTCAAGGCCAGTCTGGTCTACAGAGCAGGAACCAAAATTTACACAGAGAAACCCTGTCTCGAAAAACCAAAAAAAAAAAAAAAAAAAAAAAAAAGAAAGAAAGTAAGCTGCTCCCAGAAGCCTCTCTAAGAACCCAGTGCCAAATAGGGAGGAAGCCCCAGGATGCATGGAAAGCCACATTGGCTGCCTCCCAGCTGAGGGGGAACAGACACATCAATGATAAACTTGTGAAGGGCGTCATCACCTGGGCCCCCAGAACACTCTGCCTGTAGCCATAAGAGAGCCACCTTAGTTAACTCCAGGGACCCTGAGAGATAAGGGTGAATTGTCCTTTCAAGCCACAAAGCCTTTCTGTAGGGGAGGGGAGTTAGTTCACAGATGGCTGGAACAGCAAGGCAGGAGGAGACAGGATATCCCTGGGAAGGCAAGGAGCTTTGGAAGAAATGGTCTATTTGGGGAACTCAGGACCAGATGGATCCTGATCATCGCAGGCTGGGCAACTCTACTGGGAAGATTAACTTCCACAAATCCCAGCTGAAACCAGCATTTCCCTCCAGCAGTCACACGGTAAGGGAAATATCCTTTCTTTGACTTCAGAGAAATTTCACTGCCTCTGTGGCCCTGGTCCTGACCTCTGTCAGTGACCCAACAGGGCACAGCTCTGCCCATCAAAACTCAGCCTGTCTCATCCCCCTGCCCGCTCCTGCTCTTGTTATCACAGCAAACCCCCTGTGACGTAGGCCCCACTATTGGCATTTTATAAAACCTGGGCTCTGAGCCTGCAGAGCTGGGTCTTGCTTGCCCACCCTGACCACAGAGCTCCAGCCTGTGTGCTCTGCCCTTTCTCCCCCTCTCTTCATCCGCCAGCCAGAGACAGTGTTCTGGGTCCGAGCAGCTCACACATTCTTCACCCAGTCCCGCCCTAAGATGACAGACTGTTGGTGTGAGTCAGTGACCTTTGCACCAATATGTTCTGGGGCCCCAAACCTTCTTCCACATGACCCAGTCTTTCTCTGGGCAGCTAATGCCTACCTCTTAGTCTTTGCAGTCAGGGGACTCTGTCCAGAACATTCTGGAAATGGTGAGGACATCTTGTCTAGGGCTATTTAAGTGCTCCTCTGCGAAGACCCACTTTTAGGGACCACCTAAGACTCAGCACAAGCACTTCTAGGTTTCTGGACCCAGGGGACACAGGTAGGCAGGAGGGGACACCTGTCTCCTGTCCCCATGCTGAGTCCTGCTGTCAACTATTGACATTTATGGTTATGATGAATCTTCACAGAACTTGCTGTGTGTGTGCGCGGGGTGTGTGTGTGTGTGTGTGTGTGTGTGTGTGTGTGTGTGTGTGTGTGGCAGTCGGTGGTGGCAGCTGTCATACCCTCATAGTTGAAGGGTCTGAATTTCTGGGAAGAGTGACTTGTCAAGGTCCTGGGTCTGGGAGGTGACAGGGCTGAGCTCCGGGATCAGAACTGCTGACCTCAGGACCTTCACCTATTCCTGAGTGCCAGCTGTCTCGTGAGATGGTCAGCATCTGGTTGTGACCGGGGCTAACCCCACTGTCTGGCCTCCATGGTGACAAGCATGACAACCAGGACATCTGCCAGATACTGTCATCTATGTGGGAGGTAGCAGCCTCAATTAGGTGAGGGTACCTGGGGGCTGTCACGGTGGGTGGGGGACAAAGGTGGAGAGGGGAGGCTGTCTCCCTCGCCTTTTTCTGGGATAAGCTGTGGTCAGATGGGACTCCCAAAGAGATGCTAGAAATGCCTTATTATAGTAATATTAAACAAACCATGCGTAGTGGATGAGGGAGGTGGTGCTCCATTCTTACCCGCGGGCCGAAGTCTCCTGGTGCACCCTGGGAACCAAACACAGGGAAATGAATGGCCACTGATTACATTATTTCTCCGCATTTCCTCTTGAACATTCACTCTGTGCTTGAAAACAGCAGGCCGGCCTTATTTTAACTTCTCACTTCCAATGGGGACAGTGAGGCTCAAAGAGGTTAAGGATTACGTCCGAGGTCACACAGCCAGCAAAGTGAAGCCAGGCAGTTCCTCATCTATGGTTGCATCCCAGACATTCAAGATCCCAGACACAGTATGGCCTCTGGGTGGCTGCTCCCACTGTGTCCACTCACAGTTCTCGAACCTTGGACTAGGGAGAGATAATAAAGCCACGAGCTTTGAAACGGGCTATGTAGCAATAGATACAAAGGAGCCTGATTCTCGTTGATCTCAAAGCCCCAGAGTTGTTTCTATGGCTTTGATGACATCAGCCAGAAACAGCCAAGAAGATACGATACCTACCAGCTATACCAGCATCTCATCCACCCACCAACAAAGGACCATTCAGACCGTGTCCTCATGAGACCTCCCCATAGCTCTGTGAGGCTGCTTTTATACAGATGGACAAATTGAGGCCTTCGAAGCTGGGTAACTTGCCCAAACCACACAGTAGTGGATCTAGAATGTGGAAAGGAGACTCTGAGCCATCAGGTCCTGTGTCTTTCCACGGCTTTCTCAGCCCTGTTGGCAGTTAGGGGCACTGATTGGTTCGTTCCTGAGAGGCCACATTACCTAGGGATAGCTGCATGTGGCCTCTGAGACCCTCACTTAGTCCTGCCACTCTGAGCTCTGCTCTGGTCCTTCTTCCTCCAGATCCCTCATAATGTCCACACACGTCTCCTCTGCTCCTTTCCAAGGAACTTGGTGGGTCCTATGTTTAATGCCAAGTACCAAAGGGGCCATTTCCCAGAGCTGTTGGATCTCAGAAGCATACAGTCTCTTCCAGGGTAGTTGCTCTTTGTAGTCTAAACTCCATCTATTTATCAGTGGATGGGCCATCCATATTTATATCCATTTATTTACTCATCTACTTATTAACTCATTCATCTTTCTACTCATCTACCTACACATCCATCCATCCACCCACACATCTACCCACCTACTCATCCACCCACCCACCCATCATCCATTCATCCACCCACCCACCCATCATCCATCCATCCATCCATCCATCCACCCACCCATCCACCCACCTACTCATCCACCAACCCACCCATCATCCATCCATCCATCCACCCACCCACCCATCCAATTTCTTCATGAGGGGCTGCCAAGATAGCCCTCTGCCATTTGTGTCCCTAAAGGGGTGTCTTCCCCACAGATAACACCATCCACCATCACTATTCATACTCCAAGCCCTCCAGACACGCTGCTCACTGCAGAAACTGCCTTTGTTTTGTTATGCTGGGACACCAGAATCCAGACCCAACCCTCCCTGCATGCGGTACATGAACTTGTGGCCCTTTTTGGAGATAGGCATTGGCATTGCTTGCTTTACTCTACAGATGGGGAATTTGAGGCTTGGGGGTTGGGGGTTGACTTGCTCAACTTTCCCCTCTGGAATCAAGGTTAGAGTTGGCTGCTGGCATCCTTCATCAGCCCACGGTATCCAGACAGCATCCAGCTGCACTTACCTTTTCCCCTTTGGGGCCCGGAAGTCCCTGGGCAAGGAAGACAGAGAAAGAACAGGCATGAGTGAGGTGAGCTAGGCTGGCTCCACTTCCGGTTGACCCATGGCTGTGAGGGCAGAGGGATATGTGGGGCTAGCAGAGCCGTGGGCATCTGAGCAGAACACTACACAGGCCTGTCAAGCTGTCCCTGCTGCCTCCTGGAAGCTCCACACCTGTCCTCAGCATGATGGAGACGAGGGTTTGAGGGTCAGCAGCCGGGGTTCACAGGCATCCTCTGAGCAGAAAAAGGGTGCATACACTAGTTTTTCTCTCTAGAGGGCACACACATTCCATGCTTTGTCTCTGCTGGGGAGGAGGCCATTGTCCAGAATTGCCATCTAGTCTCCAGAATACTTGCCTTTAAGAGCAGTAGTCTCTTGAATTTTAGGCTCCATCCATCTACCCTTCAATAGGTCACCCCCCCACCTACCCATTTATCCATACATTCACTCTTTTCCTACCCTCCCATTTATCTATCTATGTACTCATCTGCTCATCTACCCACTCATCCATTTACCCATTCATGTGTGAATGCATACATTCATCCATTCATCTACCCATCATCCACCTACCCATTTATCTGTTCCATTCATCTATCCACTCATCTATTTACCTACTCATCTACCCATCCACTCATTTATCCATGCATTCACTCATTTGTTTATCCTCCCATTTATCCATCCATCCATCCATCCATCCATCCATCCATCCATCCATCCATCCATCCATCCATCCGTCTATCCATCCATTCGTCTATCCACCCATATATCCACCCACCTACCCATATGTCCACCCACCTACCCACTCATCTACTCAATCCCCATCCATGCAATCATTTATCCACTTATCTACCCATCTATCCATCCTTTCAACCACCCACTTATCTGTCCACCCATCCATTAATCCATCAATCTACCACCCACCTATCAGCACACCTATCTGCCTACTGGTTCACCCACACCCCATTATTTATTTAATTGTGCTTCTATTTCCTTGTGCACCTTGTTCATCTGCTGAGGATGCCTGTGGACCGTGGACTCCTGGAACAGGTATTGAGAACTTCCCAGCCTAATGCCTGCCCATCATGGAAGTCTTGAGAATGCGTTAGACATTCTGTGTCTAGGGCCTGTTGAGATGGACTTGTAGACTTTGACTGACTTGTAGGCTGACTAAATGCTGGGAACTGTGCTGCCCATGGCTCTCTATAACTTCCTAACACCCCCTAGGAGAGGATGCTTAGAGGTAGAAGGGGAAAGGCATCTCCACGGTTGCTCAGTCAGCAGATGGTGGAGATGGATTTGAATTCACATGACAAGTGGCTTTGTCTTGTTATACTATAGCTGCTGAACTAACTTCCCAGTCCCTTCCAGTGTCCCATGGTCACTCCACCCCCACAGTGGCAGCCTACCCCAGGACCATCTAGTACTGTTGTGGTGACTTACTGGCTTGCCGTCCAGACCCAGAGGTCCCTGGAACATGAGAGAGAGCAAGGGTTACACACAGGAACATTTCTTCCACGTCTTAGGACCCCAGTGCATTATATAGTGACGAGAAATCAAAGCCTGTCCTGAGTCCTGAGGTCAGGGTACATCCCAGGTGGCCCGGGTAGGGAGTGGGGGAAGGGCATTTGTGTGTAGTCAGCCACTCAGAATCCCCTCCTCCGATAAGAGAACCCCAATTCTTCTCTAAAGCCCTCCCCATCATTAAGTGGGACTGTTGAGGGTGGGCAACGACCATGCTTTCTTGTCAAGGTGACAGGTGCAGGCCTGGGGTGCAAGCTGAGCCATGAGCATCATGCCTGGGACTTCCAACGGTGTTCTCAAGGGAAAAGGGGCTCTTTTTCCCCAATGGGATTGAACCAGGGTTCCTTGGCCCCCCAAATGGCTTGAGAGAGAGAGTGCCACAGAAAAGAAAGCAGAGCTGAGAGTCCGAGAGAAAGACAGTGCCCAGGGCTCGAGGCTGTAGTGCTGTTGTGGTCCTGTACACTTCTGCACACTGGGGTTTCCCTGAAGCCAGGTTGGTGTGAGTAGCTGTCACTTAGATTGGATGACTCTGGAAGGCTGGGCATTCTGCTGTGGCATGGGACAGCGAGGGCTGAGAGAAGCTAGATGATACTGGGGCCAGGGCTGAGGGCAGGGTATCTTAGGACCGCCAGGCCCCCGGGGTGTCTGCAGAGGGCCACTGACCCTAAGACTGAACGTGTCTCATGCTGTCTCCTTCTCGGGCTAGAAGGATACAACATGTGGGGATTCTGCAGACCAGGGTTGCTTGGTCACTGCAAGGCCCTGTCCCCTGTCTTTGTCACTGCCGTCCCCTCATCCCCATGAGTATGTCACCTTTTTTTTTTTTAAAGAAACGTTTTAGTTTAACATGTACTTCACCTTTGACCCCAGGAGCATTGCCTGCAGTCCCACCCTTCTGAGTCTTCGCGTACCCTGTCCCCGCTGCCTGGCTCACCCTTCTCCTTTCTGCACATCTTTCCCTTTTTTTTTTCTTTAAGATTTATTTATTATGGATATGGTATTCTACCTGCATGTACACCTGCAGGCCAGAAGAGGGCATCAGATTCCATTCTAGATGGCTCTGACCCACCATGTGGTGGCTGGGACTTGAACCCAGGACCTCTGGAAGAGCCGCCAATGAATGCTCTTAAGGGCTGAGCCATCTCTCCAATCCCTGTTTGTTTGTTTTTGTTTTTCGAGACACGATTTCTCTGTATAACTGCCCTGGATACCCTGGAACTCTCTCTGTAGCCCAGGCTGGCCTCGAACTCACAGAGATCGGCCTGCCTCTGCCTCCTGAGTGCTGGGATTAAAGGTGTGCACCACCACTCTCTCTAGCTTGGTTACCTCCTCTTCCACTAAACCTTCCAGGTGTCTTTATATCCTGGAGTCAGGTCATTTGTCCCCGTTTCTGGCAATATAATCTGATGGCTGCATGTTTAATGTGTGTTCTACCTAAGTGTCTATGACAGCCAAGAAGAAAGTTTCCTCCCCTGACTCGAGCACACGAGTGAGGCCTGAACACGTGGCCAGGGAAGGCTTGGGTCGAACATTCCTCCTCAGAAAAACTGAGCTCGAGGCTGTGACTGCAGCTTGGTTGGTAGAGTGTTTGCCTAGCGTGCACAAAGCTCTGGGTTCAATCCCCAGCACCGCATCAAAACCAGGCACACCTGAAATCCCAGCCTTCAGAAAGCAGAGGCAGAGGGATCCATAATTGTAAGGTCATCTTCAACTTCATAACGACTTCAAAGCCAGCCTGCACTACATTGGACCCTGTCTCAAAATCTGAAATTTCAAGTAGCAACACAATGCCCAACCAGTGGACTCCTTCACGTGGTGAAACTTTGCTTTATGCACACAGTTATTTAACATATTTCATTAACAGCGGGCTCTGGGCATAAGGTATACTTGACATGTCAGGGGTTTTGTGTTTAGACTTGGGTCCCATCCCTATAATAGCTCATCATACATATGCAAATACAGGTTGAGTGTCCTTCATCCACGAGGCTTGGGACACATGTATTTTGAATTTTTCTTTTTTGCATTTGCAATGTTTGCATTTACATAATGAGATACCTTGGAGATGGTCCCAAGTGCAAACATGAAATGCATTTATATTTCATTCACATATTATCTGCATATCTTGAAGGTAATTTTGCATGATATTAATAATTCTGTCTGCTAAGAACAATGTCACACTGTAGAATTTTCCAGCTGGGTGTTATGCTGATAATCAAAAAGTTTCTGACTTTGGAGCACTTCAGATTTGCAGATGAGGGATGTCAACCTGTCACCCGAGGGAGGAAGGAGAAACAAACGGGACAGATAATGGATGAATCCTGACACTTCACAGCCAGGAAGGGGGCATGTTCAGCTTTGGGCTGGGGGTAGTGGAAATGGTTAGGGAGAGCCACTTGGGGAAATAATACTTGAGGATTTGGATCTAGTTTGGATGTGGTGAACATGAGGGGAGGTAGGCAGTGTGGGCAGAGAAGGACCCGACTAAATCGGAAACAGGGAGTGTTGGGGTCCTGATCTTTAGGACAGAGTTGACCCACAGCAATCATATTTATTTATTTATTTATTTATTTATTTATTTATTTATTTATTTATTTATTTATTTATTTATTTATTTATTTAGAGACAGGGATTCTCTGTGTAGTTTTGGTGCCTGTCCTAGAGCTCGTTCTGTAGACCAGGCTGGCCTCGAACTCACAGAGATCCACCTGCTTCTGCCTCCCGAGTGCTGGGATTAAAGGTGTGCGCCACCACCGCCTGGCAGCAATCATCTTTAGGACAGAGTTGACCCACAGCCATGACCTGCAGAGGTGGTTCTGGGCTTATCTCTGATGAGGCCCAGATAAGAAAGGTCTCTGAATTAATTCCCCTTCTGGGTGAGTGGTTGGGCCTCAGAGAGACTGCTGGGTGGAGGGTGTTTACTGGGAGTCAGTGGCCACTGAGGAGGAGGGGCTGAGAGGTAGGTAGAGGAAGGGACATCCTGCTTTGTAGTCAGAAGGATCTCCCTGGCTTAATGACATGCTTCTGATGTCCCTTTTGTCCTGGTGGGATGGAAGTGGGAAGGGGAGGGCTGAGTTGCTCTGAGCTGTGAAACTTCCTAGGGTGGAAACTCATCTCTCCTCTACCTGCCTCAGACTGATGCCCCGTGGTCCACTATCCTGTAGGCTTGTCCATTGGAAAGATTCCGTGGTCCAGGAAGTCTGAGAAACGTTTAGTTTCACTCTGTGAAGCAGGTTTCTTTCCCACAAGCCTTGTCCAGATCTTTTTCTAGTTTGTGGGTTTCCAGTCTCATGGGTGCCCCTGCCCCCCCCATCTCAGGGCCTGGCTGAGACTAAGTATAACAACCCAAGTATGAGGCTATATGGACTGTTTACAAAGTAGACATTCCCGTGGGCTGGAAAAGGGCTTAAACCTGGCTCTGGGTGCTTGCAAGAGAGAGGGGGAGTTGCCTCAGGGAAGGGCTAGGAGATGGTCTGGCTAATTCTTGAACAAATCTGGCTGTTGCGTGGTCAGGTTAGTTAAGGCAGGACAGAGTCCAGGCAGACTGGAAGGACAGAGCCCAGGCAGACTGGCTGGATGCATGCTCTTGGTGGCAGGATTAGGTCTGGGTATCTTTCCCATCAAGGCAATCCACCCCTCCCCAGACAATGGGGAACCAACCGTCAGCTACTCCCGCCCTTCCAGAATTCCCTGCATGAAACACTAAGGAGTAAAGTAGCTTGAGCCTCGCTCGGCCTGGGTTCAAATCCCTCCTCTGACCCACACTACCCCGCCTGTGGGAAACCCTTCTCCTTCCTGATCAAAGCCATAGGATCCACCAGAGGTTTTCATCACCCTCTGCCCTCCGTGAAACCCCACAGCTGTTTACAAGTCTCAGTTCTGCTTGAAGTCGCTTTTCCTCGAGGAGATCAGCTGGCTCCCGGATGTTTCTGGATGTTCGAGGAGCAAATAAAACCACAGGCTGTACATGAATCGAGAGCAAAGCCCCAGGCAGGCTCAGGCTCCTGCCTCACTCAGTGACCAGGACGTCCCAGGCCTTGAGCTTATCCATAAGGTGGGAGGCATGCTGTTCTCTCGGTGACAAGTTCAAGTCAGCCTCCCTTTCTTCCTCTCTTAGATCCACCCACGACAGGGGATGGTTACAGGCTAGCTGATACGGAATCGGTGTTTGAACTGGCCTTGGCAGAGGCAGTGCTGGAAGTGAACTTTCTGCGGCTTTCTGAGTGGGCAGGCTGTGCCACCTACTGACATTTTTTTTTTGTTTTTGTTTTTAGACAAGGTCTCACACTGCAGTCCTGGCTAGCCTGGAACTCACCATGTAGACCAGGTTGGCCGCACACTCACAAAGATCCGCTTGCCTCTGCTTCCAAAATGCTAGGATTAAAGCTGTGCGCCACCACTCCTGGCACCCTTTAAAAAAAAAATGATTTGGGGCTGGAAAGATGGCTCAGTGGTTAAGAGCGCTTGCTGATGTTGTTGCAGGGAACCTGGGTTTGGTTCTCAGAACCTACATAATGGTTCACGACCCTTGGTAACTCCAGTTTCAGAGAGCTGATGCCCTCTGGACTTGGGTGCCAGGTAGGTATATGGTACACATGCATGCAAAACTTATAAATAAATACATAAACAAACAAATAAGTAATATTAGGTCCATTTACAAAAATGATTTATTTTATTTTTAATTTTGTGTATGTGTACCCACAGAGGCCAGAAGAGGACAGTGGATCCCTTGAAGCTGCTGTCATAGGCAATGGTTCCTACTTTTACTGCCTCGTTAAGTTGGTCCTGAGCAGGGGCACATGGAGCCATCTTTTGAGAACTGAGAACAAGTATGGCAGGAGGCTTCCTTCCTTCCTTTCTAATTTATTTATTTTCATTTTATGTGCATTGATATTTTGTCTACATGTATGCCTGGGTGAGAGTGTCGGATGCCCTGGAACTGGAGTTACACACACTTGTGAGCTGCCATGTGGGTGCTGGGAATTGAACCTGGGTCTTCTGGAAAAGCGGCCAGTGCTCTTAACCACTGAGTCATCTCTCCAGCCCCCAGCAAGAGGGTTTCTGACAAAGTAAGTCTGGGTTGTGGGGTCTGGAGGCTCCATCCCTGGGGCCTCAAGATGATCAGCCACTGAAGGCTGTGGGAGCCCCCCACTTCATGTCGGAGATGGCAAGGGCTGGGTCTGATGCGTTTTCCTGCCTCCGCCAGGGCAAAGGTGAAGGCAGCGGGGACGGAGGTTATCTGAGCATTGGTTCTTTTTAGTTAAAAAAAAAAAAAAAGCATTTATTTATTTGTGTGAGTGTGTGTGCACGCATGTGGAGGTCAGAGGCCAACCTCTGGGCATTAGTTGTCTCCTTCCACTTGGTGAGTTTTGGAGGTTGAACTGGTCATTAGGCTTGACAGCAGGTGCCTCTACCCAGTGAACCACCTCTCTGGCCTTTTTTTTTTTTTTTTTTTTTACAGAGCCTCCTACAGCTGGCCTTGAACTCCTGATGTTTCCTGATGTTTCTTCTTCCACCTCCCACCACTAGGGTAATCATCATATGTCTGGATTGAGTTGGGTCCTTCTTATTGTGGCTCTCCTTCCCTGAGATGGACAAGAAGGGACCAAACCAGCAAACTGGCAATGTTCAGATGCACACAGAGCCACTCCACCCACCCAGAGCTGGGTGACTGTCTTGCTTTCTTACTGTAATTAATGCTGACAGCCCCTGCTGGGGAAATGGAGCCCTCAAAATGCATTGGGCCGGGGCCCCTGGATGAGGGGGCTTACCAGGATTATCAGTTCAGGACCTAGTAATTAAGCTCCAGATGTTGACGATTCATCAAATTACGAGGCTGGTGGGGTCTGAGGTCCCAGCCAGGGAAGTGTGCATTATTCCATGAAGGCTCCGTGAGCCTTGCCCCAGCCTTCGCCAGGGCTGGCCAATGGGCAGGAGTAGGGGGCAGCCCCCTCCAGGCAGGTCAGCCCCATATGGTTCTGATTTCTCAGGCCTGGCTGCTTGCATACACATGGACTGCAGTTCTAGTCTAGGTTTTAACAATTTCCCAAACTTGAGTTCCCTGCCCCGGGGAAAAGGAAGAAAGGGCCTCCTCAGTGTGGGGGTCCAGCTGCGGCCTGGGCCCTGCTAGTGGCCTACCGCTCTTTCCAGAGACCTTAGGTCTGGGTGCTTTGCAGAGTGGCCGCTGCACCCCGAGTCAGAGCGAGTTGTAGACTCACAGGCGTGTGGCAGAGGATGGCTATGCATACAGCCCAACATCAAATTGCAAACTTATTTTTTTTTTTTTGCAATGTTTTTGGAAGTTGATCACACATTCCCAAGTGTGAATTTTGTATTAGAGGTACAGATGATGGCTTGTGAGGTGACTCAGAGGGTGAAGGCACTCACTGCCGAGTCGGACAACCCGAGTTCAATCCCTGAAACCCACATGGTGCCAGGAGAGAGCTGGCTACCTCAGACTGTCCTCTGATCTCCACGTGCAGACTGTGGCGTGCACGGTCTCTCTCTCTCCCATACACACACAAATAAGTATTAGATATACAGATGATAATGTCACTGTCAAAAGCTAGAGATTTTGTCAACTAACAACCGTGAGGTTAAAAAATAACAAAACCGGCCGGGCGGTGGTGGCGCACGCCTTTAATCCCAGCACTCGGGAGGCAGAGCCAGGCGGATCTCTGTGAGTTCGAGGCTAGCCTGGTCTCCAAAGCGAGTTCTAGGAAAGGCGCAAAACTACACAGAGAAACCCTGTCTCGAAAAACCAAAAAAAAAACAAACAAAAAAAAAAAAACAAAACCAAAACCGACCACCACTACGACAAAAAACCTCAAACCAACCAAACTAGCAGCCAGGTTGGGAAAAAAACAAACAAAAAAACCCACTGACAGCTGGGTGGTGGTGCATGCCTTTAATTCCAGTGCTCAGGAAGCAGAGGCAGGTGGATCTCTGTGAGTTCGAGGCCAGCCTGGTCTACAGAGCGAGTTCCAGGACAGGCTCCAAAGGTACACAAAGAAACCCTGTCTTGAAAAAACCAAACCAACCAAACAACCAAACAACCAAAAAACAACTGACAAAACAACTGACAATTCACTTCACTCTGAGGAGTTTGGAATGATCTTGAAAAGCAGGAAGACCTCCCAGCCCCGGGGACGTGATCCTGCCTGCCCAGGACTGTACTGCCTTCTCAGCCTGTCACGGCCCCAGGGCCCTTGCTCCACTCTCTCCTGCTTCACATCCGCTGGCTGCCTGGGAGCGCGACCTGCCAGCTCTGTAGGGGCACGGGTGTGCGACCCTTGGCCTGGGTCTCTTTCAGCTGTGAGATTCTGAGCCACGGAAGCAGCTGGCTTCTATTTGGTGGAGAGGGCTTGCTCAGTGAGTAGCCTAGGTTGGCTGGAAGCAATTACATCTATGTCCCCATCACACACCATGGCTGGAAGAGGTGGTGTTTAAAGGACTAAGCCTTTGAACTGATCCCAAATATCTGCTTAAATTACTTATTCACCCATTACTGGTATTTGGTGGGGAGAAACATGATTGCCTTGTCAGGTATCAGGAAAAATTGCCCCTCTTTGGGGAGGAAGGGATAAAGGGCCTTGACTTGCAGTGGCTGTGGAGGGAATGGGGTATGGGAGTGGGGAGTGAGGTTGTGTCCGTCTGAGATGCTTGTGTGTTGAGAAACTAGACACAGCAGATAGGCTGGGGTGCCCTTTTAGCACCAAGCTGACCATGGTGTGGCTCCAACTCCTCAGTGGACCCAGGGACCAGTGACAGAGATGGTTCATGGTGGATGTTCTGTCTCTCCTTGTTCACCAGCAACCCCCCTAGACCTTATCCAGGCCAAGCCCCTGCTTTGCCCTTGGTCTGATGAGGCACTTGTTCATGTCCTCCCCTGACTACTCACACATGAGTTCCTAGACTCTCTTTTGTGCATTGGAGGTAGAATCCAGCATGAGACAATCCACCACCAAGCTCCTCCTCTAGCTCTCCCACCTGGAGGGAGCAGCATGGACCTTCTTTGATTTCCACAGACAAGGCAGGCAGAAAAAGCATCGCCACCAGCAAAAAGGGATTCCCAGCTTCTCTTGAACATCAGAAAATGCTGTGAGGATTGGGCAGGACCCCACTGAGATGCCCCAGGCCATCCCGCCTAAGCCCTCCAGGTCTCTAAGCTTTCTTCCTGGCATTTTTTTTTTTTTAAAATTTTCTTATCTGGCTGAAGCCTGAAAGGCACCAGTGAGCTTGTGAGCTCACGTTTCAGGAGCTGAACTGTCTCTCTGGTCCTTCTACACTCCCGAGCACATCTCCCTTCCCTCCCAGACCAGCCTCCACTATCTCCCATCCCTGACTTCCCGAGGATGGCATGCTGGCCGTGCCCCTGCCCTTAGACCTCAAGAGTGAGCGGCTCATTTTTCTTGGATGCCCATGTCCTTCTTTGGGATAGGGAAGTGGAATGGATGGGATGAGTCCCCTGGGACTCGGACATCAGAGGAGGGAGGGAGGGCACCCTCAATGAGGCTAGCCGCCGCTTGCTCCTCATCAGCCTGGCCCTGGGGGTGGGGCACATCCCCATTTGCCAGCCCCTAGCTTGTTTTTTGCTTTGTTTTGGTTTTTCTTTTTCTTTGAGAGAGACTTTCACTATGTAGCCCTGGCTGGCCTGGGACTCACTATGTAGACTAGGCTAGCCCTCAGACTCAGAGATCAGCCTCCTTAGGGTTTGGATTCAAGGCGTTCTGCTGGCCACTGTTTTGAGAAAGGGTCTCATATAGCTTAGGCTGGCTTTGAACTCATCATGCAGACAGGGATGACCTTGAACTCTTGATCCTCTTTCCTCTACCTCTTGAGTGCTGGGATTGTTGGTGGGCACCATCATGCCAGTTTTTTATGTGGTGCAGGGATCGAACCCAAGGCTTGGTTTATGTTAGACAAACTACCAAGTGAGCTACATTCCCAGCCCCCGACTGGACTTTTTTTTCTTATGTCATATGTCCATTCCTCGAGGCAGCCCTGACCCCTGCCGTAGGCTCATAGCTACCTGAACCCTGTTGGCACTGACCACAGTCTAACTGTGAAGCTGGTGCTTCTGTGAATTGTGGATCTTCCTCTCCATTAGTCATAGACTCCCCGGAGGTGAGGACCCTGGGATGTTTTTCTGCTACTACATCTGAAATGCCAAAGAGCCCTGAGCTGAGGACACAGCAAACATTTGTTGAACAATGCTTCTGACACAATGACTGTGATTCATTCCATGAACAAATATCCAATCTCCCACCAGCGCTGGTGTCATCTGTGAGCACTAGAGGGCGCTCTTGATCTGCTAGCTGCTGGTCCCAGCCAACTCTGGCCACGGTGTTACCTCGTGGGAGGCCAGTCAGGACACTCTGCAGCTCTGCTAGCCTCAAGGACTCCCCGCTGCTGGACTGGGTGACCATAGAATGACAGAAACTGTCATTCACTGAACCCAGTGTGAATGCCCAGTCCTGGGGCTTCCAGGAGTCATCTACTTGGGTCTCCTAGCTGCTACCAGGGATGTCAGCAAAGTGAGAAGCCACCCTCCTCGGCCTGGGCTCTCACAGTGCCTCTTCCTCTTCCAGAGTGACATGTGGGCAGGAGGTCCCTGTGCCAGGAAGATACAGAAGCAGGAGAGGGCATGAGTGGCCCCTGGAACCTGAGCACAGGAGCCTCCTGGCTGGCTGTGGTCATCTTCCTTTCCTTGGTGGCTTCACATCGGCCATTCATGGGAAACTGAGGAATGGAGGCGAGCCAGACCCAGACAGTGGCTGGACTCCAGAAGTACCTGTTTTGTTCTGCCTCAGGGGAGAGAGCTGGGGAGGAAACCAGTACAGAGGCCCTCTTCTGCAGGCCCAGCTGGCTCTGTCTTTGAGGTTCCAATCTGGGGACCATTATGGGGGACTCAGGAAGTCTGCTTTTACCCGTCCTCACTCTGCCCAGCATCTCGGGGGCTGGGAGCCGCTCTGGAGGGGTCAGATGTGAATGAGCCAGGGGATGTTAAAATTTAAAAAAGCACATGAATTTGGGGGTATTACAGATGGATCATTTAACTAATTACATTTTTACAATCAAAGCTGTTTTTGAACTAGAAGAGTGTAAGAAAGCACATGAGTGTGTGGCGTTCGTGGTCCTTTTTTGTTGGCTTGATTAATTCCAAACGGTCCAACTGAGTTATTCATTTCGAAATTGGTCCCAGGCCGGGGCCCCGTCTGGCAGACCACATTTCAGCCCCGAGCTCACACTGTCCTCTGGGACCTCGATTGTCGAGGCCCCATGACTGATGTTGGAGACAGTGCAGGCCTGGCTTCCCTGGGTCCTGTGAGTTTAACCAGGCGAGGGCTGTGGGTGGTGCTCAGGCCTGGAGATGCCTGCATGAGGGTTTCTGATTCTAGTGAGACCTGCCCCATGCCCTGGGATAATCTGATTCCTCATTAAAACTTTTTATTGTGTTTATTTATTGGGTGTTGTGTGGGTGAGAGCGCCATGGTGCTTGTGTGGAGGTCAGCAGACAACTCCCAGGAGTCAGTTCTCTCCTTCCTCCACGTGGGTCCTGGGGATTGAACTCAGGTGGTCAGGCCTGGTGGCACCTTTGACTGCTGAGCCTTCTTGCTGGCCCCAGATCCCGACCTCAGGTTTTCACCCAGGCTGAGTCTCACTCCTCAGCGGGTCTCCTTTCTCAATTCTATCTTTGTCAGTAAACTACTGCAGTCTCTCCCGGCCTCTGCCCCGAAGTGGGGACACCTTTAAAATGTGTGGTGGGAGAAAACCTTATTTAAAATGCTAGTCATCAGAAGTGCTTCAGGAGGCTGCAGGCACACTCAGTGGAAGACTGCCTAGTGTGCATTTAAAAATCTAAATTCAATCTCTGGTACTGTCAAACACACACACACACACATATGCACACACACACATGTACACACGCACACACACACACACACACACACACACACACACACCCGGCAGGCTCAGTTGCAAATGTCTGTAATCCTAGCACTTGGAAGATGGAGGCAGGAAATCTAGCAGTTCAAGGTCATTTTGGCTATGCAGAAAATTCTAGGCCAGCCTGGGATACATTTTCATGCATATGATGAGATAATTTATGATGAGAATAGATTCTTAAGTGTGAAATTCACACATGGCTCATATATACTTTATACATTGAATCCAAAGGTAATCTCATTTTATTTATTGATTTATATTTATTTATTTATTTATTTATTTTTTTTTTTTGAGACAAGGTTTCTCTGTGTAGTTTTGGTGCCTGTCCTGGATCTTGCTCTGTAGACCAGGCTGACCTCAAACTCACAGAGATCCGCCTGGCTCTGCCTCCCGAGTGCTGGGATTAAAGGCGTGTGCCACCACCGCCTGGCCTCATTTTATTTTTATAATCTAGTTTTTGGTGTTTTGAGATAGAGTCTCATAGCCTAAGCTGGCATGGAATTGTCTATGTAGCCCAGGCTACCCTCAGATTTGTGATCTTCCTGCTTCAGCCTACAAGCACTGGGATTAGAGGTGTGTACCACAGTGCTAAACTCCTGAGGGTGATTGATTACAATATTCTCAGTGTTACTGTGTGTGTGTGTATGTGTGTGTGTGTGTGTGTGTGTGTGTGTGTGTGTGTGTGTATGTATGTATGGAGGCCCGAGGTTGATGCCAGGAACCAATCATTTTAGATCACTCTTCCAGTTTATTTACTGAGGCAGTGTCTTGAGCACACCCCAGAGTTCACCAGTGGGGCTGGTCCGGAGAGCTGGCCTGCCACGGCGAGCCTGTCTTTACCCTCCGAAGCTAGAATTACACCCGACCTACCATATGCTATCCCACATACCTGGCCTTTCTGTGGGTTCTGGGGATCTGAACTCTGGTTCTCATGCTCTTGAGACAAGCATTTTGACCATTGAATCATCTCCCCAGCCTCTGCACCTGTGCTGTGACTGTCACAGGTCGGCTGTGGCATTTTCCACTTGTGACATTCTGTTGACATTACAAGCTTCTGATCGAGGCATTTCAGAGTTCTGGATCAGAGAGGCCCAACCCACTCAGACCTGCCCAAAATTTCTCAGAGACTTGCAGAGCACCAGTCTCCCCTGGAAGGTGGGCCCAGGAGATGGTGGGGTTATACTCAGCGTCACCTTCTCTCATTTCCACCCATTGCTCTCACTCACTGTCTCTGAACACGTGGGGCCACACTGTGTGGCCTGCTCTCTCAGGCCTTTTTTCTGCGTGCATAGTGCCCGTGCTTGCTCAGCGTGGGATGCCATCCCTCAAACACGGAAGATGGAGATTTTGGCCTCCGATGTGTGCACAGGGACCATGAGCTGTGCAGAAGCTAGGTAACCTGAGAGAACTCAGTATTTGGAAGCGGTGTGTGGATTGAGCTGATTTCTAAGCAGACTGAGACAGAACAGAGATGGTGAAGGACAAGGAAGGGCAGGATCCACAGAGGTGGGAGCCAGGCTCCCCATGCCACAGTGAGCTCTGGAAGAGCAGTTGGACCCAGGCCCTGCCCCAACCTTAGACTTGGGGCCTCCAGAACTGTGAGCTGCACAAGCCCCGCTTCCATCTCTCACTCTTTCATTGTGTACATATGTGTGCACACGTGTGGGGGTCAGAGGTTCATGTTGCTTCAGGGACACTCCGATGGCTTCAGGGATGCTCTGTGACAGTTCAGGAGGCACGGGACTCGGGGGGATCTTAGACTCCTGGTAGCTGTCTCTGGGACAAGTGTTTCCTAGAAACAGAGTGCAATTTCATTGCCCCTTTGGTTCCCACTGCCTTAGTGAGCCTCTCCATCCAGTCTACAGGTTCTACTCCATGCAGCCCCTGGACACTACCCCCGCCACTCCTCCTCCTTCCTAAAGATTTTAAAATTTATGTGTATGTGTATGTGCCTGCATGAGTTTATGTGGCACCATGCTATGACCCTGTGGAGACCAGAAGGTGGCATCAGATGCCTTGAAACTGGAGTTATAGGGTGTTGTGAACCCGCCGATAAGGATGCTGGGAACTGAACCCAGGTCCTTTGCAAGAGCAGCCATTAACTGCTGAGCCATCTCTCCAGTCCCCTGGACACTTCTCTCCCTTCCATTACCTCCCTGCCACTTCCCCTCTCCCTGCTCCCATCCTGGCCTCAGGTGGCTCTCCAGGAAGCTTGCTCTACGCTCCATGACCTGTCCCCTTCTCTGTTTTCCTCTGCTGAGAGTATTCACAGAGCTCCGTATCTTGTCACTGAAGTCTCAGTCCAAATGTCGTTCTGTCCTTCTTGATTATTTGACCCAAATCACTCAACTGTCTCTGCACCCACCCAGCACCCCCACTACACCCTCATTTATTCTCCTTCTCGTACATTCCACTGTACTCAGGACTGTTCACACTGCCTCCAGAAGGTAAGTGGGAAGCCAGGAAGCCATGAAACCCAACACTGAGAGTGAAGAAAACGGAAACCCTAAAGAGGAAAATCAAGATTTGCTGAGGTGACTAGAAGGCAGTCTTGGGTTTTCTGTACAAAGGGTGAGAGGTGGAGGCAATATTAAACCCTGTGTGACGGACAAGTCATTTTCACCTGAGCTACGTACATCTTAGAGAGGAAAAAAGGGACATGAGAAACACTTTCAGGATGACTCCATTGTGCCAAGATGATCTTTGTCTCCCACCTCCAGTGTCTAAAGACTGACTGGGTCTGATTTACCTTTGTGCCTTCCCATGATATCAAGCTTCCTGTTAGTGAGATGCCAAAACCACTTTAACACATAAAAGCTGATTAATTCCCCCAAGTGCTGGAATGCCATGCCTGGGGCTCCCCTGCAGCCCCTATCAATGATTCACAGTACTTGGTGCTCAGAACTCCCCCTGCTGCTGGTCAATACAAGACTGCTAGCCCCTAGCCGCTTCTTTCAGTTTCAAACTCTATACCTGCAATTCTAGCCTTCACCACTAGGTGGCAGGCCAACACAAACTTTAACATCTTTTTAATCACGTCTTTCACCACTGCGTCTCATGAAAATACACCCCAAATTAAAACAAGACATATACATATGGACATATACTTAAAAACTTATCATATTGAAATACATTAAAAGTATGATAATACCCACAGTTGGCCAGAGTTTGGAGAAACATGCGGCATTTGTGCGCTGTTGGTGGGAATGTAAATGACTGCAGCCTCCCAGAGGGCAATTTGGTAATGCACATCAAAAGCCTTAAACATGTGCAAATCCTTTGGTGCAACAATTCGACTTATAGACATTTATTCTATGGAGATAATCACAGAAATAAGCCTTCACTTACTCCCAGGATGTTGAGTGTAAGGATGAAAAATTGTCCCTATTAATGATATAACTTGGAGACTGGCTAAATAAAATTATACATGTGATCAGATACTATGCAGCTATTACATTCTATTAGGGGTTTTAATAGTGTGGGAGTGTCTGAGGATATATCAAATGAGAGAGAGGAGCGTGTCCCTCTAGCCTTGTTTTTACAGGAAGTATGGGAACAAAGTGGCATATAAAAAATGCTAGAACAACATGAAAATAGTGAGATGTATCGTCTGTGGGTGGCAGGAGGAAGGAGGACTGCTTTTTCCTTTTTTTTTTTTTTTTGGTGCCTTTCTCTATTTTCCAAATGTTTTACAATAGACATGACATGCATTTATTGCAACCATAAGGTTCTGTTAACAAGCCCTTGGGGGCACAAAGGACAGAGCCTCTGTTCAGGAAGGGCATGGAGACAGTGACCCCGGAGCCCTGTCAGCTCTGACCCCCTTGAGTCTATAACCTGCCTCACAGATGTGGGTGGCCCCTGCTCCTCCCCCCCCCCCCCCCCCCCGCCCTCAGCCACTCCTCCTGGCTGCACATATGGGCCTGGTTTCAGCTGGGGGGTGGGGTGGGCAGAGGGATAAACGTAGAAAGCACAGGCCAGGGTCCCACCCCAGCCTTTGCTCCGTCTTTTCTTGGTCTTTCTCCCCCCTGAGATTCTGGCTCAAGAGGAAAAAAGAAAATCCTCCCTGGTCCTGAAGTTTGCCAACAAAATGAACATGGCCTCTAAGATTCCCTCAAACAAACAAACAAAATACCAACACTAAAATTCAGCAGCTAAACATCCTGAAACTGATCAATCTCAATCAACATTGGATTCCTATCCAAATGCCTGGGTGTATGCTGAATGGATTCGAAGGACTTCTTCATTTTTTCCTTCATTAAACATTTTAACTACATCATCTTTATTATTTACTTATTTATTTATTTACTGGTGTGTGTCCATGCATACATGTGTGTAGGCATGCACACCACAGTGTGTATGTGGAGGTCAGAGGACAGCTTTGTGGAGTTGGTTCTCTCATTCCACCTTTCACATGGACTCTGAAATCGAACTCTGGCAGTCAGGTTTGCATGGCAAGTGCCTTTAGCTCCGGAGACATCTTGCTGGCCCTTCTTTTCCATTCTAAAAAATAGTTATGTATTTAAATTGTTTTTTAGATGTACTTTATTTTCTGTGCATGAGTGTATGCGTGCATGCATGTATGTTTGTGTATACATGTATGTATGTATGTGTGCCTGATGCCTATGGAGGTCAGAAGAGGGCATTGGATCCCCTGGAACTGGAGTTACATGGTTGTGAGACACCATGGGTGTTGGGAACCAAACCTGGTTCCTCGGCAAGAACAAGCACTCTTAACTTATTTTTGAGTCAGTGTTTCATGTAGCTCAGGCTGACATCAATTTCAATATGTAGCTAAAGATGACTTTGAACTCCTGATCCTTCTCGCCTCTACTTCCCAAGTGTACATTAAAACGCCAAGTTTTATGGGGTGTGAGGTATTGAACCCGGAGCTTTATACATGCTAGGTGAGTGAGCACACTACCAGCTGAGCTCTATCTTAGTGGACTTGGATGATGGTTCAGTAGGTAAAGTAGTTCTGACAAGCATGAGACCTGGGTTGGATCCCCAGCGCCCAGGTGAAAGCCAGACATGGTGGCATGCATTGATACCGCCAGCACTGGGGGCCTGGAGGTGGGGGAAGAGACAAGCACATCTCTGGAGTTTGTTGGCCAGACAATCCAGCCAAAATGGTGAGCTCTAGGTTCACTGAGAGACCCTGTCTCAAAAAATAAGCCCCCCCCCCTCCCCTGCCGGGGTATGTAGGACTGATGGGGAAGACAACGAAATCCATCTCTGGTCTCTCCATGTTCATGCAGGGTGAGTGAACCTGTGCAGGTAATGTGTGCATACGTGAGCTTTGTTGGGATGGGGCTGTGGCTTGGTGGTACAGCAGTTGCCTATTATGCATGAAGCCCTGGGTTCAATCCCCCAGCACCACATAAAAAATGTCTGCAAATTTGTAATTGTTCACAGTCATGAACAAGCTGATGTGGTACAGTGGTCTTTTCCAATATATGTATAATGCATAACTCTGGGCAGTTGTGTTGACCCCATGGGAGACATCGGTAGCTGACCACAGGCTTCTGTTTTTCCACAGGCCAAGAGAATGGAACTGAACTCAAATGCCACAGGTGGAAGTGGCCCACGAAGTCCAGCTTCTCCCTCACTGGGACTGCTTTCTCTCTGGCAGCGGGTACCCCCTCCCCACAAAGGTCTCAGGAAACAGACAGGCCATGGGGCAGCGCCAGATCCGGGACCAGAACTAAGTGCTCCTGTCCATCCAAGTTCAGCAGTGGGCCAGCTCAGGCGGTGAAAGGTAGGACCAGGGGTCTATATACCAGCTGGCAGAGAGTGACCATGGGCTGTGATGTCAGCTTTCTGGGGGATTTGATGGGTCCCCTCATCACTCACTGGACCCAGCTTGCCTCAGTGACCTGAGGAACTGTTTCATGAACTCAGGGTGGTAGCGTCAGGCCTGCAAACAGGAAGTGGGGACAGCTGGCCTGCTGGGCCTCCACTGACCTCCTTCTCAGAGAACCACCTGCATCAGGACATAGAGACCCTTGAGCTCTTGGCACACACATCCTTACTCCCGCCCCCATCCTAAAATTCACAGATCGCCTCTGTGGGCCAGGCTTGGAGCACATTTCATATGAAACATTTCACATTTAATTCCCACAGTGCCTTTGATGGCCCATCAGATGACATTGGTTTGCTGTGACCTGCATGTTATGAGTGCTCTTTGTGAATCTCCACTCAACAGAAACCCAGCCTCCTGAGGAAAGGACTTTCGACAACCTCTACTGACTGGAAGGAACCTGAGGTTCAGGGACGCTTAGGGGTGGGGTCTCCTACTCCAGGCTTCTCAGCCAGCCAGTGGCAGAGACGGATTCAAATCTGCTGCTAAACTCCACACTTGGCCTCCTGCCATCCCCCCCCCCCCCCCCCCCCCCCCCCCGCTGCTTCCTTGGACCTTGGAAGAAAGCAGGGATAGGGCAGAGAGAAGAGGCCTTTGCAGGGGGCAGACCCCCTGGCAGCTGTTTTGAACAAGTCCCTGCTCCTTACGCAGGGGAAAATGACTTCCATCACCAGGCAATGGCTCTGATGCTCTCAGCCAGTGTCTGCTCCCGGCTCAGTCAGTGTCTGCTCAACAGTAAATAGCGGAGACTTCCCACTCTCCTGTGGGCCTTGCATGTGCACAGAGGCTCAACTTTGAAAGTTCGATTTGAGATTTTTGCAATGGCCTAAAAGCAAAGCATCAGTGGGAACGGGACTTGGAGTTGGGATCCGGTTCTTCCAGGGTAGCGTACATGCTGTGTGTTAAGATTCTCTTGCCTGCAGCTGGCCATGGCAGGGAGCCGCAGCTCCGTTATCTGCTCTGAGATCATGACTGGGTAGGAGTGTGCGGGTGTGGGAGGGGACATCAAGGCTCTGCAACATGCTGTTCCTAAACAGGATGGTTGGGAAGTTGGATAGACCAGGTACTTTTTTTTTAAAATATATATTTTTCAATCAACAGTGGGCTTGTTGGGATGCAACGCCCCTCCCCTGACCCCCCTAGAAGAGAAGCCTGTGGTTCCCCAAGACCCTTGCTGCCACGTGCAGGAGTCAGAGTGAAGGCTTGACTCCTTACTAGTCAGGAAGAGGTCCTGGGACCGGGCAGGATTTGACCCCAGTGTGCTCTGTGGATGTCACATTTCATCTATATGTCATTCACATTTCATGCAGAGCCCCACTGCTCTGGCCCGAGAGGTCAGATTGTCTGCTGGGGAAGCTGCCTCAGCCACCCAGGAGACCCCAAAGAGGCCTGGACCTAGCACAGTGTTTTGGGCAAGATAAATGTGCCCAAAAGGTCCTATCACATCCTAGAGTGCTACCTATGACTCATTGTGTCCTTTATGCGGGATTGTCACCTCTTGGTCTCATTTAGACTCAGTCCCCATACTCTGAGACCTTCATTGTCTCACAGAGGAGGAGACTGAGGCTCAGAGAGGGTGTGCACCTTCACCAAGCTCTGGAGCCGTAGGTTTGGAATCAAGCCCAGGTCTCCCTGATGCTCAGGGATGGACTGCCTTCCTTAGCCTTCTGGGAGGCATGCCCTGCAGGACTGGGGACCACATCACCATTGCCAGCCAGTTCTGACTGCAGACAGATCCCGGAACCAGCTGGCATTTTCCTCCTTGCATCCCCCTTCCTGAAGGCACAGAATAAACCCTTGCATTCCACAGACACCCTGAGCTCTATTCTACAGGCTTCACCAATTTCCTCTCCCCACTCCTTTTTTTTTTTTTTTTTTTACTTTTTTTTTTTTTTTTTTTTTTTTTTTAAGATTTTTCTCCCCACTCCTTTTTTAACGAGGCAAAAATCTTACTATGTAGATCAGGCTAGCTTCAAACTCATGTAAGTCCTCCTGCCTCAGCCATGTATCACCTCCCCTGGCTTGGTCCTTGTGTGTTCCAGGGCATCAGCCCGGTCATCTCAACTCCTTGTCTTTGATATGGTACTCATTTGGTCTGGGTAGGGACATCAATCCCCAAACACAAGCTAACTTGTTTTGGGAGGTTTTTATACCATAGAGGTCAAACTGGAACTAACCAGCTCCCTGATTCTGAGTGGTAAGATCGCAGGGAGTCCCTGCCACTAGGAAGAGGTACAGTGCCTTCCAGGGCCAGACTTGTATGCCCAAGCCAGGGCCAGACTCAAGGCTCAGCAGGTACACTGGGCTGGAAGGAGAGCTGTTTTTCTGGAAGCCTCTTTGCTTTGCCTGGGAGGCACCTCAGGAAGGCCGTGAGGCCAGGGTCTGCCCAGAGTGCACACTGATCCTTCCGTAGACAGAAACAGGCCAGCTACTGAGCAGCGCAGGAGGAGGGAGGTGGAGCGAGACAGTTCAGTTAAGGTTCAGGAGGAGAATGTCGGATTAAAAGAAGGAGGCAGAGAGAGAACAAAAAAATAAACGTCAATTACCGGGTAGCCATCTCGTCCTGATTGCCCCTGTGGTAATTAATAAGCCATTAATAATCAGAGTTTTGGCAGAAAACCATACGGCAATGCTTGTAACTCTCTCCAGCCACACCCCCTACTGTTCTCTGTGTGGTTTGCAGAGAACTAACACTGCTAGCTGTAGTGTGTTGTTTCAGGGGGATGCTGCCAGGGCTCTGGTGGGTCAGGTTGACAGCTACCTTCTCCTGTTAGAGGCCGTGGGGGCGGGGCTATGGGCCTTCGTCAGAGCCATCAAGGCCCTGTACCCATATGTGTCACCTCTATGTCAGTCCGGGCATAAGACAGAGGCCATGTGGTCACATAAGGCTGGAAGGAGGTGTCACAACCGCTGTGACCAAACCGGGGACTAAAAATGTCCCTTACATGAGGGATGCAGTAGACGCTCAGTTCATCCTTGCTTCTACTGGGACAGGTTGAGCTGAGAAAGTTCTGGAAGCTAGAGATAGGGGGGACGTGTACTGCTCCTGACTGTTGCTCTGTCCCCGGCTCTATTTGAGGCCATTGACATCTGAGACAGTGTCCCACACATGGACATCTACCTCCCTCTTTGAACCACCTCCTTCTTCAGTGGTAGCTTAAGAATGCCTGTTGGTTTAACCCACTTAATATTTTAACAACGGAGCCCAAACAAAACCACGCCTTAGCCCCTGCGTTTTGCATTTCCACAAGTTTGCACACGCTGCCTCGGAGGGGCCTTGGGGAACACTCTACCAGGAAGTGCACTTGTGGCCAAAAACCTACACATTTTTGTTGGCCTGTCTTTTCTTTGGCTCAAACTGATGCTACATGCACAGAGAAGCCCAGATTCCGAAGGGTGCTGATGGGGGTGGGGTGGGGATGAATCATGGGAAGTAGAAGTCAGAAGCAAAATGGCTCATCTGAGAAGAATTCCTTTGGAAGGTGAACTTTGGCTCCTGTTGACTGTCAGTGTGCTGCTTGAATGGATGCATAGGGGTTTATCTGGCCCTGAGAATCTGCCAAGAGGAATCAAAGGCAGATACATCCATAACCAGGAGAAAGTGGGATTCCCAGGGCCATGGAGTCTCTGCCATTAAAGCAGCCTCTGGCTAAGGCAAACTCCAAGCTTCCCTTCACACCCTCTTTAAATGAAGTGACATTTTTACCTCCGCCAGCCAGCCAGGCTCACCAAGTCCCAGCTGGGAGCAAGACATGCTGGTTAAGAAGAAAAAGGAACCCCAGGATCCAGTTTTCAAGCCAGGCATTGTCTTGGAGCTACAATTTCAGCAGCCACAGAACACTTCAGAGATATGAGCTAGCGCTTAGCATTTTTTGTTCACAAAGTTGAACCTATGATTTGGGGAGGAGTTGCTAGGTTCGTGTGAGCTCTCTTGAAAAGAAGCCGGTCTAGAGTGTTCTACTGGGCAAGGCAAGCTCAGGGATTTCTTTTACTATTTAAGAACTAATTCAGCCTCTGCCTGGGATGGATCCTTTTTTGTGTTTGTTTATTTCTGAGATAGGTTCTCATGTAACCCAAGCTGGCCTCAATCTCCCTATGTAGCCAAGGATAGCCAAGATCTTCCTGCCTTCAGTTCCCAAATGCTGGAATTATAGGTGTGTATTACCACACAGGGCTGTTTTTTTTTTTTTTTGAGATGGGGTTTCTTTGTGTAAAAGCCCCGACTTTTCTGACTTTCCTGGAACTCATTTTGTAGACCAGGCTAGCCTTGAACTCACAGAGCTCTGCTTGCCTCTGCCTCCCAAGTGCTAGGATTAAAAAGATGTGTTTTATGTGGTGCTGGGGATCAAACCCAGGGCTTGTACATGCCAGGCAAGCACTCTACCAATTGAACTACATCCCGGCCATTTTCTTTGTTTTTAAACCACACATTTCTCTAACCAAAAAGCTGAGTCCCTGGGAGTTGATTTCATAGAGAGAACCAAATAAATGTCTTATCTTTCTGGAAAACAGCACAAAGTCCGAGACACTTACTGGAGGACCTGCAAAACACAAGCAGGAGAGCCGCTGTCAGCATGGAAGGGTTCCCGCCCTGTCCTCAGCACACCCCTGGCCACTCCCCACCGCATCAGCTCAAGGCGCCATGGGGTCACAGTATTGCCCACAATGGCCTTGTAAACAAGGGTCAGTCACAGAACCAAGAAGAGATACTTTCATCCTTGGAGGGGCCTGGGTGGCCACGTGGGAGGCAGTGATGGTTCCCACATGCATGGGTTCATGTGTTCATCGTTTGAGGCTGGTTGGCACTTATTTGTGTTACACTCTGGAAAAGCTAAAAGTGAATTAGATCTTGCTTGTTCAATGAGCAGGTTTTTGGGTTTTACCAGGGAGGAGAGAGATAAAGAGGAAAAAACATTTTGGGTAGAGGGAAGTATGGGGGTGAAGGCATGTGACATGAAGCCCAGCTCTGGGGTTAGATGTGCATGAGGAGATTGAAGGAACAGTCTAGAAATTGTGGTAGTGGCTGTGATGAGGCTTGTCCACAGAAGAAAACGGATGCTGACTCTGGCCTCTGAACATATATGTGCACACACACACACACACACACACACACACATGCACACACACACACACACACACACACACGCATACCTACACTCAAGTACACAAACATACACACACACACACACACACACACATACACACACACACACAATACTTGAAAAAAATTGTGCCTGTATTTAACAGGCTATTGTCATTATTCTCCAAGTATAACAACAATTTGCATCTCATTTACATTGTATCAGGCACTTAGAGATGATTTAGTGTATCTGTGAGGATGTGGGTAGGTTATACACAAATATAAAGTCGTTCTACATAAGGGACTTCAGCATTGGTGGGTCCCATGGGTACGAAGGTTAATGTCAGTTAAGGGGCAGGGCATCCTGGAAGATGGCCTCTCAGTTCCCCAAAGCAATGTACCTCCCACAGATGCATGCTTCCACCAAACCTGTAACTCCTCTGTTCCCATCACACCTCAGACCCTACCCTGTAGGATGAGGCAGCCCCTGACAGTCTGCATGGCCAATGGTGAGCCCGGAGCCTTGTGGGTAGGGAAGGGGACCCAGCAGTGAGGACAAGAGTGAAGAGCCTAGCGGAGTGTTCCTTCAACACACACTTAGAAAAGAACAAAACAAAACAAAACAAAAAACAAACAAATCAAAAATAGGGGGCCTATCCTGGCCTGGCCTGCTCGGGAAGGGGGCTCAACTCGGTCTAGAGGGGGAGACAGAATGAATTATCAGAGCAAGGCAGGATCAGGATGGAGAGAAACAGAGATGGAAAAGTCTGAAACATGCTTCCAAATCCTGGGCTTTTCCTGAGATGGAAACGGAGCAGGGGAGGGAGGCCCAGCCAAGCACAAGGTCTGTTCCATGTTATGGAGAGAGGAGGGCTTGATGCTGTGGGCAGTGGCAGGGGCCAGGGTGGGCGCTGAAGATTCAACATGGATGAAGGCTGCAAGAAAGGCCAGAACAGACACTCGAGTGCCCTGCCAGCATCCCTGGCAGGTCCCGGCAGTGGCGTTAGGAAGACGCGAGAGCCTGGAGATGCTTGACAAAAGGAGAGACAGGACTTTCTGACTGATGGATGGTGGGAGAGGATGTTCATGAAGGCAGGAGAGGTGGTCAAGATTTTTGACTGGATGTATTAATATTCCCACCAATGGTAACAGAAGCTGTGTTTACCCCAAATCTAGACTGGAGCCTAGCAGGGTGTGGACAACATAAATTCTGAACTTAATGATTGACTTTGCTTCCGGTCTTCCAAAGAAGACAAAAGCCACTGGAAAGACTCACTGATCATCTTGAGACTAGATGAACCTGCCTGTCTGCACCTGTCCATGTGCCTGCCCCTGGGTCCATCCTCCTATTCATGCCCCTCAGGTTCCTGGAGGCACTGACCCGCTCCAAAATTAAGGCCAGCTTTCTCCTTTGCCTTTCCTGGAGTGAACTGGCATCTGACAGCTGCTGATGCCCACCCAGCTCAGGGCCTGGCTGGTACACACACTAATAAACAGGCACTAAGGAGACAAGGGCAAGAAGGGCAGGAGCTGCCTGTGGGGCCAGCACCCCGCTAAACCCTTTGCACTTGACTTTCTTACAGAGTTTACAGGCTCAGCACAGCTGCTGGAGGCAGATTCTGTGGTCTGTAGCAAGTGGTAACTCAAGAGATGGCTTGGGAGGGGGCATGGCTTAGGTCATCCAGGGGTCCCTGCTTAGAAAGTGAGGCTGGTTCAGGTCCCCCAGTGGACCACATGGTGCATCCCCCCCGCCCAGCCTGGCTCCACAACGTGTTTTGCTCTCTGACCCTTGGGCACACAGCTTTCAAACATATGTTCTAATCCCCAGAATGTGGGAGCAATTAAATGCGAGCCAGATGACTTGGCTTGAGGAAGTAGGGGGTTTTCTGAGTCTCAGGACTGTCTACGGAGTGGCTGTGGCCTGCCAGGGCTTCCCAATCTGGGAGCCATGCTCACCCACACCTTGGGGGGGGGGTAGGAGGGACTGACTGCCTGGGTGGGTGAGCTGCTTTTTTGGTGCTGACAGATGGGTGGTGGGTCTGGGAGCCCACCCTGTCCATCTGGAGCTTTGGGCTCCTCTGAGGTCAGGCACTTCCCTAATGTCTCCCAAAGGTATGTTTGATCTTCCTGCAGAGGATTTCTGCTGGCTTGGCAGGGCCTGGCCCACACAGTGGAGGCACCATCACAGTGGAGGTGGTGGCTGTCCTTATGGCCTGAGGGTTGCTAGAGTCACTGTCCCTGTTCCCAGACTCTGCTCCTCGTCTGCCCATTTCCTGCTCTCCTTGGTCTCAATGGGTTTTCTGCCTTGCTCACTTACTAGCTATCTCCAGTGTGGTGCCAGGGCCAGGATCCACACCCTTAGAAACCAAATCCTTCCTTGCATGAGCTCAAGAACCTTCTGTTACGTTTCTCAGGATTCTCTAGGGACGAGAGTGACCCAAGGGTTTGTAAATCGAGTTTGTATGTCGATGGACTAAGGCTGAGGCAAACTCAGAGGAAGTGTGAGCTGATGAGGGGTAGAGTGGGATGAGAACTCGTATCTGTGAATGTGGCGAGTACCCATGTCTGCCTTTCTGGAAGTTGGGGAGGACTGAAGAAGAAGATGGTATGTGTGTGTGTGTGTGTGTGTGTGTGTGTGTGTGTGTGTGTGTGTGTGCTTGTGCAAGTGTGCACCCATGTGTGTACACACATCCATGTGAAACAACCAGAATAGCCCTAGCACAGGGGAAACTGAGCACAGGCTGGAGTTAGAGCACATTCCCTCTCTCACATCCATGCAAGTGTGTGCATGACACACACCACACGCCTGCACACATATGCACACAGACCTCAGGAAAAAGAAGAACAGCTGTCAGTTTTCCACTGTGTAATTTCACACTGAAGAACCAATGGCTTTGAGCCTGGCTGGACCACAGAGCGAAGATGCTCTTATTTAAACGGCATTCTAGAGAGGCTTCCAGCCTTTTGGCTGAAATGGGAACATCAGGTACAAAAATCTCCTCTCTGGAATTCAGTGTCACACAGGCTTGCCTGGGGAGGAGGCTGGCCCAGGCAATTATACCACACACGGGGCTGGGTTTCCCAGTTGCAAACTAACCAGGGGTAGGTGAGAACTCCATTCTATTTGGACCAGATGGACCTGTGGACACCGAAGGGCCGGGAGGATGCTGTCTGGGGAAAGGCTTTGATTGGGAGAGACTAAGGAACTGGTCCCACGGAGGGCAGGGGTGTCTGTGGTAGGATAACATTCCAGTTCGCTCCTGTCCCAGCACTCTGAAAGAGTCTTTCTCCCAGGGGCACAGGAAGAGGCCTGCTTTCCATAACGGAAGGGGACAATGTCAGTGTGTGCCTGTGTGTGACACTATCTAGAAATAAACACCAGGCTCATCCAAAGTCAACCGGAGAGGGACAGCTGCTCTGTGTGGCTCTCACTGGCTCTGTCCGGGAGAAACACCTCACATGAGGGATGCAGAGGGGGAGGTGTTGCCTTGATTAGTGGCCGACCTTAGATGGGACAGTGTTTTCCTTGCAGCCTTGTTTCTTATTCTGCAAATTGGGGGCAAGAACATATTCTCATCTCACAGTCCTCTGGGGATCCTGTGAAATGGAGGATTCTGAAGGACCCAGCACAGAGCTGCAGGTGTGTGCACAGACTCTAGGTTGTCCATGCTTCTCAGCTGCTCTGAAAAGTGCTACGATGAGCAGGGGTGTGCAGGTGTTCCTCCCCCACAGTGGCTTCCTTTCTTGTATATATATGCAAAGCTGGTGTCATTGGGTCATACAACCCTTTGAGGAAACTCCATATTGATTTCCACTATGGCACCTCCACTAAGAGTGGGCGGAGATTCGCTCTCTGCACCAGCACACGCTGTCTTCAGTCCTTTGGTAACAGCTGTTCCCGTGGGGCAAGGTGATGCACCGGACAGTTCTGATTTGCACTGACCTGATGGTTAGTGGTGAGAACATTGCCCCCTGTTGGATATTTTTTCTTTTGTTAAGTTTTTCTCCCCCTCCCCCGTCCTCTTCTTTTGAGAAAGGCTGACCTGGAACTCACTATTTGGCCTTGAGTTTAGGATGATTCTGCTTCAGTCCCCTTGGTGCTGGGATAACATACCTACCCCACCCAACTGCTGGTGGCCATTTGTGTGTCTTCTTTTGAGAAATGTCATTTTAGATCTGTATCCGGTTTTCGTGTGCATGTGTTCATATATGTGCTGGTGCACATGTGTGCATGCTGAAGTCAGCCTCAAGTGTCATTTCTCAGTCAATATCCATAGTGTTTTAGAAACAGGGTCTTTTCACTGGCCCGTGTGTGTGTGTGTGTGTGTGTGTGTGTGTGTGTGTGTGTGTGTCCAATTCTGCAAAGCTGGCCAGCCAGTTTCAGGAATTTATCTGCTTATTTCTGTCTCCTCAGCCCTGGATTACAAATGCAGGCCACCATGGCATTTTACAAGGGTGCTGGGCATCAAGTTTGGCTCCTCATGCTTGAGCTACAAGCGCGTTGCTGACTGAGCCGTCTCCACAGCCCCTGTCATGGGCTTTTGGGTGAACTGAGGCACATTATATTTTGTCCTGAAAAAGGTGACAGAGCTTCTCATCTCCTTCCAAAAATGATGTCAGCGAGTAGACAGTGAAAGACAAGGAAACCTTTGTAGGAAGAAAACAAGAACTGAAGGCTGAGGCGGGCGCCAGGCAGGCATGCAGTGGGCCATGACACACAAGGCAGAACAAAGGGAGCTAGCTCCCAGAGTTCAACATAAACCTCCTTCAGCTTCTGGGAGTCAGACACTCAGAGAAAAATGAAGGGCATTTGCTCCCAGTGAATTCTGGGAACTTATGGGAGGGCTTCTGTAAGAGAAAAAGAAACCCAGATCCAGCTCCCAGGAGAAGAGTGGAACATCCATTGAATCTGTGCTGGCTTTTGTTGGGCCCAGTCAGCCTGGGGTCCTTTTGTTGGCGGCGGGGGTGGGGGATGTTATGGATTATGCTCATTGTCAATGAAAAACTGATTGGCTGATAGCAGGGCAAGAAGAGATTAGATGATACAGCCTGATGCAGAGAGAATGATGGGAGGAGGAAGGGCAGAGTCAGGAGAGTCGAGGAGGAGACACCAGCCAGCCACCCAGGAAGCAAGACATGCTAGAGGACAGGTAAAGCCATGAGCCACGTGGCAGTACATAGATTATTAGAAATGGGTCAATTTAAATGTAAGGGTTAGCTAGTAACAAGTCTGAGCTATTGGCTGAGCATTTATAATTTATATTCAGCTTCTGAGTCGGTTATTTGGGACTGGGGCGGTCAGGACAGGAAACATCTGCCTACATACGGCATTCCAATGTGTGGCTGAAATTTCCACATAAAACCTGACAGAGCTTCTAAAAGGATTCCAGACACACAAGAATGGAGTTAAGCATGGCTTCTTGGTAGCTGCATTTTCTGGGGTGGGCTCTGTTTGCTGGCAACGAGCAGAGGCACAGCTCCTTTAAGAGATGGCTTTCTGGCTCCGTGCTAGTGGCAAAAATGGGCAGCTCTTTTCAGAGGCCCTGCTATGGTGTTTATGAGCAGTGAGTGGCATGCTACTTGGTGGCAGCATGGACCCAGAAACTTCCCAGAGTTGGAATGGTAAACATGGCCCCTAGAGCTGGCAGTAAACATTCCTCTACCATAAGACTAGCCTCAGGGAACTGAGGGGGAGGAGCCAGCTGCCAACATGCCATGATTTAAGTTACACAGCAGTTTTGTTTTTTGGTTTTTCGAGACAGGGTTTCTCTGTGTAGTTTTGCGCCTTTCCTGGAACTCACTCTGTAGATCAGGCTGGCCTCAAACTCACAGAGATCCGCCTGGCTCTGCCTTCCCAGTGCTGGGGTTAAAGGCCTTTTTTTTTTTGTCATGCAGACAGAAAAGGTTACAAACACACAGTAAGGACAAAGACAAAAGGAGCCTCTGTCTGGGTCACAGTGTGTTTGAAAATGTGCATAGACTTGGGAGAGAGAAGAAAGGGTATATATAGTCTTAGATTTAAAAAATATAGTTTGAAAATCATAAAGTAAAGTCCTTAAAAAGGGAGTAAAGTAATGTAAGAGAAATAAGCCTTGTTAGGATGGGAAATACACAGAGAGTCTGAATCCTGTATGTTATTGTGTTGTCTTTGAATTTTTTTGGCTGCTAAGAGACATTGGATTATGGAAACTGCTAGATTAAACCAACCTATATATTTTAAAAATGTCTTGGCTTCAAAATGTAAGTCAAAAGATATATTACTTTGGGGGAGAGGTTATGCTTTTATTTCCACAGGAAATGAGAGGCTAAGTATTCATTCTGGGTTAAGGAAAATCAGGTTTGATTGAGAAAGAATCCCTGACAAAAATCTGGGTGTAAACATAAAGAAATAAACCTAAAAGAACTACAAGACACATGATGTATGTTTTACCTGCTCAAACATAAAACAAAAAAAATCATCTCTGGGTGGTTTATATACAGTGCACACTCTATACTTGTACTAGTACAGATATGTATGTTACCTTTAAAAGTTTATATATTTTCTGAAAGGGGACCACACCAATAAAAAGAGATGGACCAAGTGATCCAGCATCCAGAACAGCTTCCAGGCTGCTGATTGAGATGATCTAGCCTCACAGATTACTACAGCCAAGACCTAACACTTATCCTAAATTTTCTCAGGGTCCCCCCAAAATTACCAGTGCCCCCAATAAGCAGGAAGTAGCTTAGAGAACTATGCCCACATTCCAAAAAATGGTATAAGGATATTTATTATCATATAAGGGGGGTTGGTTACAAGTTGTTATTGGTAATGGTCAGGAAAAAAGCTGAAAAAAGGAGATTAGATTCAGGGATCTCATTCTAAAAAGAAAAAGGGGATATAGAAATGGTAGGGTAAAAGGGTAGATTATTGAATCTACTTTAATTAAAAAACAATTGCTAATCTTAAATATTTTACATTGGTATGGATTTTGGTTTATTGATACATATTTAAAGTTAATTTTGTTATACTGTATATATACTTCTACTCTGGGGTATTGTACTTATGCAGCTCATTTAAAAATGTAATGTATAATTAAGAAATACAGATTAACAGTCATCTATAATAGTCAAACTTATAGTCAAGTTAGGTATGTTTTCAAGGTCATATACAGATATATTTGGGTAGATAGATGGTCTTCAAACACTTAAAAGACCTACAGAATATGGCATTTAATATGTTTAATAATCTAAGGCTTTTCATGATAGTGAGATACATCTGTTTCTGGCAGCACCAATCTACTTCAGAGAAGATGATGGGCATTAAAAAAACTCCACAAGGAGTTTGCTTTCTTTGTGGCAAAAGCTAGCCATGTGGGCAAAGAAACTGCCCTTGCCTCAATTGCTGACAGTTACTGTCCAAACTGGACCAGTAGGACACAAGAAAGGTGATTGCCAAACTTTGCCAAGACAAGGTAGGACAGTCTTTCAGAATTCCCTGCTTCACAAGAAAGTCTGTCAGATATGCTAGGCCTGTAGGCCAGAATTGGATGCCCTAACATTGCAGAGAAACTTTGGGTGATTGTCCAGGCAGCCTGAAGTCCTTGTCATTAGGTAACATTTTATCCTTCTGGGTTCTTTGACGGAGTTAAGGACGAAAGAGTTATAATTATAGTTTTCCTTAGTTATAACAGAAAGTAAATTAGATATAAAACTTTAGACTCACCAAGATAAGATAGATAATTAAGTATTTTTTCTAATATTGCCAAACACAAATGGATTGGATATTATTACTATAATTATTATTTAATAACTGTTTTTGTTGTGTATAATTTTACTATGTTAAGTATAAAACCTTTTTTAATTAGACAAAGAGGGAGAAATGTTATCGATTATGTTCATTGTTAATAAAAAAACTGATTGATTGAGAGCAGGGCAAGAAAAGATTGGGTGAGACAGCCTGACATAGAGAGAATGATGGGAGGAGGAAGGGCAGAGTCAGGAGAGTCGAGGAGGAGACACCAGCCAGCCACCCAGGAAGCAAGACATGCTAGAGGACAGGTAAAGCCATGAGCCACGTGGCAATAGATTATTAGAAATGGGTCAATTTAAATGTAAGAGTTAGCTAGTAACAAGTCTGAGCTATTGGCTGAGCATTTATAATTCATATTCAGCCTCTGAGTTGGTTATTTGACACCAGGCAGTTGGGACAGGAAACATTCATTTACAGGGGTCCCTCTGGCCTCATGGCTCCTCACAACTGTGCCCTGTCTGTGATGTTATTTAAGAGAGGATTGTACATTCACTAGCCCATGCATGTATTTACATGCCAGATGCTGGAGGTGGGTGTAGCCCCAGCCATGGGGTTACAGAATGTTTACTTTCTTTCTTCCTGTCTTCCTTCCTTCCTTCCTTCCTTCCTTCCTTCCTTCCTTTCTTTTTCTTTTCTTTTCTTTTTTTTTTTTTTGGTTTTTTGAGACAGGGTTTCTCTGTGTAGCTCTGGCTGTCCTGGAACTCACTCCATAGACCAGGCTGTCCTGGAACTGTAGACCAGGCTGGCGCCTCAAACTCACAGAGATCTGCCTGCCTCTGCCTCCTGAGCGCTGGGATTAAAGGCATACCCCACCACTGCCTGGCACAGAATGCTTTCTTAGAGGAGCCACCTGAGCTTGATTTTTGAGGATAAAGAGAAATGAACATACAGTAAGAGCTCAGGTAGAGAAAAACAATCTGGACCAGGGGAGGACTTGAAGGTTCAGAGGTCACAAGGCCCTGGAAGCCACAGGGAGGCTGTATGTGGGGGACAGGGTAGGTGGTGAGAGCTATGGGAGGCTGCAGCCCCGAGGACAGAGAAGGCAGCAGAGGTATGAGATAAACTGAAGAGGGGAAGGGAATGATCAGGGACACCGCAGAGGAAGCAAGTGGCTGGATGTTACCTCCCTGTGGTGGGGAAGCCTGGGGAGGAGACAGGGTGATGTTGTGTTCAGAGGGGTATGAGGGAGGGAGGGAGGGACCATCAGTGTCCTGGGGCAGCTGGGGCCACAGGACTGGGATGCTGTGGGGGGAGAGAAGTGAGGACCAAGGGCAGACTCATTTGAGAGGCAAGTGGGACCCAAATGAGGAGACTGAGATGTCAAGGTCAGTGACGTGTATGCAATGCGTGTGTGTGGAAACTGGCTGAAGGGAGCCAGAAATACTCAGGGTCGGGAGGGGCCGGTGAGGGTCCAGAGAGACAAAGGCAGTGAGGAGTGAGCAGTTCTGTACTCTCTCAGCTGTTTATGCATGCTCATGGGATCATTAGCTCAGAAAACACAGAACCAGGAAGCAGCATCAGACATCCAGGGGGAAAGAACTCCAACTGCCTATCCATAATCAATCTATCACACTTAAAAATAGAACTCTCCAGTCCTTAGGCAGCAAATGTGTCATCTGACGCACAGATTTTGCACCAATCTCACCCACAGCTCTGAATGTTTCTCTTATGTACATAATTGCCTCAAGTGCATTCAGCTGAGCTGAGATTATTAACATCCACCCATAGCACATGTCCTGTATTCTCAAGCCAGTACAAATGAACACCAAAGGGGATGTGGGCACGTCAGTGTTTAAATTGGTTTAAAAATGTGTGTGTGTGTGTGTGTGTGTGTGTGTGTGTGTGTGTGTGTGTGTATGTGTGAAGGTATGTACACGTGAGTGTAGTACCCACAGACGCCAGAAGAGGGCATTAGGTCCCCTGAAGCTGGAGACATGAGGTTCTTAGCCATACAATGTGGGTGTTGGGAACCAAACTTGGGTCCCTTTTAAGAGCAGCAAGTGCCATTGAAGTCATCTCTCTGGTTCCCTGATTTTTTTCCTGATTGATGACTAAGAAAGAAAGGAGGGGGGAGGAAGAAAAAGAGGGAGAGACAGAAGAAAGGGAGGAAGAAAGGAAGGAAGGGAGGAAGAAAGGAAGGGAGGAAGGAAGGGAGAAGTAGAGAAGGAAGAAAGACAAAGACATGTCGTGCTATAGCCATGTTGCCATTAGTTACTTTGGCCAATTTGATGTCACAGATGTGAGAAGGTGGGACAGAAGGAGTAGATGATTCTTGGGGAATAGTGGTCAAAATTTTGGGGGAGAGGACAAACTATGAGGGACCCTGCAGAGTAAGTTCATTTTGGATGCAATGAAGGTAACGGGGGGGGGATAGGGAGGGGGGGGCGGCTGTGGGGACAGGGGAGCCTGGGGTTTGCATGGAGGAAGGTGGTGAAAACCTTTGGTTCTGGTAAAGGTAGGAGGAGCAGGGTCTGGGAGGGCGCTGAGATCTACAGGGGACCTGTGTCCTGTGACGGTCCCATGACAGAGAGCTGGCAAGGTTTCTGCCTGCTGTCATAGAGGGGGGCTGTTTACAAATGGGTGATCAAGAATTGAGTTTCTAACGCTGACAGATGAAGAGGAGGCTGAAGACAGAGAGGGGCCAGTTTGGGAATTGTAGATGCCAAGAAGCCAAGAAAAGGCGCCATGAGGCATGGTGGCCCAGAGGTAGTAGCTGGCATTTAAGAAGAGAGACATGATCCAGGAAATAGGTGGTTGGCACCTCTGGCTGGGCCCAGGGTCTGTGGTGTGTCTCTCAGCTAAGGCTTAGGAATTAAAAAAACTGGACTCACCTGGGTCACCTCTGCGTCCAGGTTTGCCACGCCGTCCAGGGGGACCTAGATAAGAAAACAAGGATTGATTCATTGAGAAGGAAAGCCAGTGTATACATGCATATGCATATGGCCTCTGGCTGCCAGCTCCCCACCACCAGTGGAGCTGACGGAGCCCACTCATCCATACCCACAGAGCACCCTGCCTGAGACTAGTGGAAGGAGATGGTGGAGGGACCCCGCCCCCTCGGCCACTCCCTCCCTGCCTTTGCTCTTCTAGGCCATGCTTCACCCTCTTCACCCACTGCGATTCATTTACTCATCCCTAGGCCTTCTCCAAGCTAAGAGTTACTCCTGGGACAAACTTCAGGCTTGGGAGAGATCTGAAGGTGAAAACTTCTGAAGGTGAGAGTTTTCTCACAACAGCCCCCCAAAATGCTTTGCAGTGTTCCATAAAATGAAACAAGACCCACAAGGTACAAACGAATACCGTCCCGGTCAGGATATTCCAGGATAAATTTGGCAGTCACAGGCACCACACAGGCATCACGATGTCCCTTTCACTTCTTTCCACAGCTCACTTGAGCCTCCATCCTTCAACCCCGGGAGCTGCTCACACATGTGTGCTTTAGTGTGGGCCACAGGCATATCACTACGTGTTCTCTGCTGATCCAGGCCTCCTTTCACGGGTTGAAGCCTCTCTCAATTTATATTGCCCTCCACCCTTGTCAGTCCCCAGGCCTGAAGGATCTGAATATTAAAAGAAGGCTCCAAGTCACAGGCCAGCCTTGTGCCCTGAATCTGAGGTTCTCACATTCGGTTGTGTGTGACAATGGGGTCTGAGGTGCTTGCAGAATACACTGCAAACATCACCTGTGGCCCTCTGCACTGGGCTCCGCCTTCCTGTCCACTTCCCTGAAGTCTGATTGCTCCGCACAGACAGAAAGCTATATGTATTTGTTGATGAATTAATTCTTCTCTCCTTTCTTTCTCTTTTCTTTGTTTTTTCTTTCTTCTTTTTGAGACAAAGTTTCTCTGTGTAACCACCCTGTCCTGGAACTCCCTCTGTAGACCAGGCTGGCCTCGAACTCACAGAGATCTGCCTGTCTCTGCCTCCCAAGTGCTGGGATCAAAGGTGTGTGCCACCACTGCCTGGCTTCTTTTCTTTCTTTTTTTTAGCTGAGCTGTGCACCTTTAATCCCAGCACTCTAGAGGCAGAGGTGGTGGATCTCTGTGAGGACCAGGCTGACCTGCTCTACATAGTGAGAATTTGTCTTGAACAAAGCAAAACAAAACAAATGAAAACCCAACCTGAAACAAAATCAAAACCAAAAATGTTTATTTATGTGTCTGTGTGAGCATATGCACACCTGTGTGCAAGAGCTTACAGAGGCCAGGAGAGGACATCAGATCCCCTGGAGCCTGGGGTTATAGGCAGCTGTAAGCAGCCTGATGTAGGTACCAGTAGCTGAATTCTGATCCTCCACAAAAGCAGTAAGCCCTTTTGACTGCTGAGCCACGTCTCTAGCCCCTTGGTTGAATTTTGCAAGTGACATTTGTCCTACTTAGGGTTACTATTGCTATGATGAAACACCATGACCAAAAGCAACTTGGAGAGGAAAGGGTTTCTTTGGCTCAATGCTTCCACATCACTGTTCATCATTAAAGGAAGTCAGGACAGGAACTCAAACAGGGCAGGAGCCTGGAGGCAGGAGCTGAGGCCGAGGCCACGGAGAAGTGCTCCTAACTGGCTTGGTCCTTATGACTTTCTCAGCCTACTTTCTTATTGAACCCAGGACCTATCAGCTCAGGGTGGCACTACCCACAATGGGCTGGGCTCTCTCTCACCAATCACTGATTAAGAAAATGCCCAAATCAGTCAGTGGTGGAACACACTTTTAATCCCAGCACTTGGGAGGCAGAGGCAGGTAGATCTCTGTGAGTTCAAGGCCAGCATACAGAGTGAGTTTCAGGACAGCCAGGGCTATAAGAGAAACCCTGTCTGGAACCCCTGCCCCCTTCCCTTCTCCCCAAAGAAATAAAATATCCCATAGGCTTGTCCATAGCTCAGTCTTATGGAGGCATTTTCTCAACTGAGGCTCCCTCCTCTCTGATGAATGACTCTAGCTTGTGTCAAGTTGACCTGGAACTATCCACCACAGCATTTTGTACCTGTCTGCCTTGCCTATTCACTGCATGGCAGGTTCCATGATGGGGCTGGGAGGCCACTGAGGGACAGGGTGTGACTGCCTTTCAAGACACTGCCATTACTGCAGAGTCAGCCTCAAAACTCCTCCAGAATTCTCAGAACTACGAAGGGGAGATGCAGAGCCTGGCCATTAATCAAGTCTAGCCTAGGGAGAGCAGTTCATGGCAGAATTAGAATTTGTGTATGTGACGGTTAGTGTTGGTTGTCAATTTGACAGGATCTGGAGCCACTGGGGTGTTAAAACTTTGAGCCTGACCGAGGGAGTTTCTAGATTGAGTTGGCTGAGGTGGGAAGACTCTCCCTATGTGTGAGTGGCACCGTCCCATGGGCTGGGATTCCAGACTGTATAGAAAGGAGAAAGTGAGCTGAGTGCCAGCATTTATCTCTCTGTTCCATGACGGTGGATGAAATGTGACCAGCCACCTCAAATTCCGGTCACCACATCTTTCTTGATGTCATGAACTGTACCCCCCAACTGTGAGCCAAAACAAACGGCCCTTCCTTGAGTTGCTTCTGTCAGGCATGAAGAAAGTAATCAATACAATGTGCTTCCTTTTCCCTTCTTCCTGACTGAGCAGGCGCTCACGGTACATCCCAGACAGAGGAGTCAGGACAGGGCAGAGAAGCAGGCCCGGCCCTGGCTCGGACTGTACTTCTGGCTTTTGTGAAGGGGTGCTCTGAATCAGGAGGAGAGAAGGATTCTGAGAGACAATGATGGGGGGATGTTCTTCTGGATGAGAAGGGTCCCACAGGGCCATGTTGGAGAATGAGACCTTTGCAGTGAGTGAGGAGAGAATAAACTTCTTTCTAGCCTCATGGGCTGAGGGTTTCGGGTCAGAATGGCTGAAAGAAACTTAAGGATTGAAGACACAAAGGGCTGAGGCTGTTGCTCAGTTGGTAGAGTGCTTGCCTAGCATGCATGAAGCCCTGGGCTTGATCCATGGCACCGACTAAACCAGGCATGGTGGCCAAGGCCTACAATCCAGCATTTGGGAAGAGGATGCAGGAAGATCAGGAGTTCAAAGTCATCCACAGCCACATTGAGTTTGAGGCTAGTCTGGACTACACGAGATGCTATTTAAAAAAAAAAAAAAAAAGAGCTGGGTGGTGGTGGTGCACACCTTTAATTCCAGCACTCAGGAGGCAAAGCCAGGTGGATCTCTGTGAGTTTGAGGCCAGCGTGGTCTACAAAGTGAGTTCCAGGATAGGCTCCAAAGCTACATAGAGAAACCCTGTCTTGGAACACCCGCCCCCCCCCAAAAAAAAAAAAAGAAAAAAGAAAAAAAAAAAAACAACCACAAAACAAGGCAAACACATTCCATCCGATAGCTCTGTGTTTAGGACAGAAACTTCTATCAAAGACAGAGCCTGGTCTTCAGGACACAGGCTTTGAGGTTGGAGTTTGTGTTGCAATTTCAGACAAACTATGTTCAAGTGTTTCTCTGGTAAGGCCCTAAGTCCAGCACCACCACAACAAATGGCTACTTATACCTGCATGGGATTGAAAGCTTACGGGGTGTCTCTAGGCCCATGGCATCTGTACTCGGGTGTGTGGCCAACTGCCTCCTTGACCTCTGCATGAGTGTACCTCACCATCTCAAGCCTCTGTAATCCAGACTCTCATCTTTATCTCCTTCTGTGCCCTGTGTGTAGCTGCTGGCATCTGAGAACCTGCGAACCAGCCACACGGAGTAATTAAACCCTGGCGTTTGGAGGCCACTCAGCATCCGGGGTGGCCTTCTGTCCTCTGTGGATGTATCTGTTCTTAGGGAGAGAGAGAGTTTGTGGGGATTGGAACCCCATCAGCATGCATGCTGCCATGTCTCTCTGCTTGTGGCATCAGAAGACCCAATTTTCTCCCACAGAGAAACTGGGGGCTCTTGCCAGGCCACAGCAGGCTGGCTGTGGGGCACAGGAAAGGAGGCCCAAGTGGGAAATAACCCAAGCTATGTCCAGACCTGAGGCTGAACCAGCACCATGGCATTTTGATGGTCACTGCTGGGCACAAGTAAACAATTCCCTGTTTAGGTTAACTTAGGCCAGACTGGCTTTTGTGGAGGTGCTGGAACGAATGGATTTGTCTGGGTGGCTCTCCTGGGTGGCATGGTTCAGCAGCAGGCCCAGCAGAGAGGAGTGCAGCGGAGTAGGCAGCTGCCTGGGCAGGGTGGCATGCCTTGCCTCCAGGGCCTTTGTGCAAAGCTCCCAGCAGGCCTAGGCTGGGATGTCACTAAGCATGCAGGGCCTGTGGGGACACAGCCTGCCACCCTGGCTGTCATATGCAGATGAAAGGGCCTAACTGGAGAAGAAGGGGGCTGTTTGGGAACACACTTCATGGCTGGTCACAGCCAGGTTCCGGAGGCTTTTGTGGGATTCACTCCTGTGGCCAACAGGTCTCCCCTTTATTCTAAGATTCATATTGAAACGCTCAGCTTAAAGGGGAGGCAGCATGTACCCAAAGTTTCTGGCTTTCTCCTCACCGGAGTGAAGGCGTCACCAGTACCCAAGAAGCTGGCTGGATAGATGGTACCTCAGAGTCCTCTTGGTGTATCCTCCCTCCCCTACCCCCAACCGCTTCTTCATTTCTCTCTCTGTCTCCACACGTCTGCCCTTTCTGCTCTGCCCCCTACCAGCCTCTCGTACAGCCTCTCATACAGCTCTGTGTCTCCACTTCCCAGCCTGGGGTGGGATCAGGGGATGTTGGCTAAGGGAAGGTCGAAGAGAGGCATGATGGGTAGCGAAGCTTCAGCCTCTCTTATTTCCTCCCATTTATTCTCTTCATAAACTGTTAGCCAGGCATGTCCAACATTTTGACACTGCAATGCAATGCTGTCATCTATGAAGTTTATGCTTGATAACCGCCCACTCAAATTACTAAAAAAAAAAAACAACCCCCCCCCCCCCGATTTCAATGCTTTAAGTTTATGGTCACGTGTTGTGTCAAGTTCAGAGATATCCTGGGCCACAGGCGTCCTGCAGACCTTAGGTTGGACAGGTCTGACAATCTAACAAGCTCCGTGCCTTAAAGCAGGCACAAGCCCATCTGGCTCACTAAGGCTGGGGGCTGAGGAGGGGAGTGATTTCTGCCCTTGTTTCTCCCCAACATGGAGATGGGTGAGACATCCACACCTGGGCATGGGATCTTCATGGAAGTGTGCTCTTCGGCTTCCCCCAGGCACACAGAGACCCTGCAGCTCTCACCTTGTGGGCAGGTGCCAGGTCCAGGTGCTGGTCACATGCTCAAGTCCAGCCTTGCCTTTGTTGGCTTTGGGTTGCAGCTCAGGACCCCACACAGGCTAAGTCAAGTGCTTTACTGTCGGGCCTCAACTTCAGCCATCAACCCTTATCTCGAGGATAGACGTGCAAAGCTAACCCCACGGGAGGCAGAGGTCTCTTCCGTGTCCCTAACCCCTGCCCATCTGCAAACCTGGCATCAGAAGGCATAAGCTAAGCCTTCCAAAGCTGTTGCGCAGTCTAGGAGTGGGATTGCTCTACGGAGTCCTGAGGTTTCTGGTGGGACACATGCCATCCAGGGCCCCACATCAAGACTGAATAATTCAGGATGCCTGTGGCCACATTAATTAACTCCAGGAGTTTCAGGGCAGACACAGTGGAAACTTTCATTTATTATTTATTTATTTTAAAGATAGGATCTCATGGTAGCCCAGGCTACCCATGAACTTGCTATATAGTTAAAGGTGACCTTGAACTCCTTATCCTCTGTCTCGAACTTCTGAGTGCTAGGATTTATGGGCATGCACCAACACATCTGGTTTATATGGTGCTGAGGATAGAGCCCTTGTGGATACCAGGCAGGCAATCTACCAACCGAGCGACATCCCCAAGTCAAAAGGGGATAATAATACAGAGATTTCTAATACAGAAATTTTATTGTTGGTTGGTCTGGGGAAGTCACACCATTTACCAACTCCAAAGGGGCACCCTGAGCCCTGACATACTTCCCCTCAAGCTTGAGTCCCTAAATCTCCCTACTTCTCTCCCTTCCCTAATGACATTTTCACCAGCACCTGACTTATCGATGGCCTCCTGTAGGGTAACCACTCATCCAGCTGGACTGTGCAGAGACTCAGTGATCCGGCCACTCCCTGGCCACTCAGCCCCCGGTGTGACCTGATCCTCTCTCCTGCCAGTCCCATGGGGCAGGGACTTTTGTGTAGTTTTTCTAATTGAATCTGTTTATCAGTTCCATGATGGGCTTTCTTCTCTCTCTACCCTTTTCTCTCTACAGATGGGACTGAGGCTCTGAGAAACCAAGAGATGGTCCCAGACACAATAGCCAGAAGGTAGAACAACTTCCTTCCTGCTTCAGGCTGAGTCACATCCCATTCTCTGGGGTGAGTAAGCATGTGTAGCCCATATCAGAAGGAGGTGGGCCTTAAGTGGGAAGGAAGTTCTGACACACGCCACCACATGGAAGAGCCTTGGGGACATTATGCTTCGGGAAACAAGGCAGTTACAAAAGAATAAAAAATAAAAGACCTTGGGAGATGGCTCAGTTGGTAAAATGCTTGTTATGCAAGCGTGAGGAGCTGAGTCGGGTTATCAGAACCTGTGTAAAAAGCCGGGTGTGTTGGTGACTCAGAAACCACATGAAGAGCTAGGTGATGTGCACTGATCATCCCAGTGCAGGGGAGGTGGAGACAGGTGGCTCCTTGGGGCTTTCTTGCCAGCCCGCCTAACTGGTGAGATCCAGGTCAAGGAGGCCCTGTCTCAAAAAATAAGCAGTTCTGGTGGTAATGCTCTACTGCTGAATGTAACACTTATGTCAGCAAACACAAACAAGTTGAACTGGTGCCTACCTAGAAACTTTACTCTTATTGACTAGTGTTCATGATTTTGGAAGGTACTCTTCACACTCCTGGAGGAGAAAGGCAATCATATTATCACCAAATAACAAACATTGTGATCTACAACGGTGACCTGCCTGTGGGATACACTGGTGTAATAGTGGTACAAATGTTATGGGAGTCACCAACCACTTTAAAAAATGGATTTAAGGCCCATTCTATGGGATGGAACTCATACCTGACATTGCTAAAGTGGCCAAGAACCTGAGACTACATAGGTCATGGGCCTAAGGGAAAACCTACTCTTATTCTGCTAAAGGAACGTAGCACTAGAGTGACTCCTAATGGCATACTGCTATACCTGTAGATCAGTGCTTCATTCATCCCTTATCAGAGAAGATCCTTCTTGCAGAAGGGAATAACTTAAAGACCCACAACTGGACAATGTGCAGAGAGTGAGAGACTTTGGAGCACCCAGTCCTAAATGGGATGTCTTCATTAAAGCCCTCCCCTCAAGGCTTAGAAATTTATGCAGAAGAGGAGGCAGAAAGATTGCAGAGCCACAGGTGTGAAAGACTCCAAGACGCGACAGAGATGAGGGCATATATGAACTCCCAGAGAATGTGGCCGCACACACAGGCCTATACAGGCTCAAGCCAGATCGGAGTCTCATGGCTGAGAGGGGGAAGTGGACAGGGAGGTCCCTGAAACATGGCCTTAGCTGGATGTGGTGGTATACACCTTTAATCACCACTCACGAGGCATAAGCAGGTGGATCTCTATGAGTTCAAAGCCAGCCTTGTTTACATAGTGAGTTCCAGGACAGTTAAGGCTACACATTGATGCCCTGATCCCCAAACCTAAAACTCAAAAACAAAAGCCTCCAAACAGAACACCCCCAAACAAAAACCCAAACCAACCAAACACCCCCCTCTCCCATAGCCCTAGATCACTTTGTTTTCTGAGCCTCAGGCCAGTCTAGCTATAAACTCCTTTCCAGCCATGAACATCCCCTCTCTGCTAGGTTCAGGCTTGACCTAACAGTGCCCTGCTCCTTGGAGGAGTGGAGCAGGTGTATGGTGGTAGGTTCCCCTGAGGTGGAGCTGGGACCATAGTCTTCCCAGGGAGATTTGCTGCTGGCAGACCAGCAGGCTAGCTCAGTATCAGCTGGCACCATGGGCAATAGTGCCATCTGGGAATTGAAATCCCGGCTTCTTCCTCTGCAAAACTAGCTCTTTCCAAAGCTTTTAGGTCTCTGTAGACTCATTTCCCGCCATCTGCCACACCCTCCTGTGAGCGGGAAAATCTCTGAGGAGTTTGGAAAACAGATCCCACAGGGTCCTGGGGTTTAAGTCACAGCCTCGTCCCGTCTGTCTGGAACTAGGGATGTTGTCCAGGCTGGTGACAGACCCTGACCACCCCAGTGACTAGATTGGAGATCTCACTTGCACATTGCGCTGTTTAGTAATACATGAATAGGGTCCATATCAGGAGGGGCTGGCTGGGTGGCTGACCTCTGACCTTTCATTTCCAAAAGACCTTAGATGTGGACACGGCCACTTTCTCCAAAGGAAAGGATGGGACCAGCCAGCCCCAGCAGCCTGATAATATTTAGCATAAACAAGATGAAGCTGGGATCACTCATAAAATGTCAGCTTGGTGCCAATCTCAGTTCCGTGATATTAACTCATGAGCACCTCAAGCCAAACCCATGAGAAAGGCTGTTATTCATCGATGTCCATTTTACAGACAGATAAACTGACGTACACAGAGATGAACTGACCTTGTGGGGTTACACAGCTGGAAATGTGAGAAGCCACGCTGACTGGATCGTGAGCCTGTGCTTCCAGACACTGCCTGGCTCCCTCCCACCAGAGAGATGCTTGTTGTGGGGAAATGATCCAAAGAGTCCATGCGCTTTATAACCACATCTTGACATTTGTTATTTATTTATTTTTAAAGATGCCAGAAGCCACACAAAAAGCAAGTAGCCCAGGGATGGCTCTCAGGCTGATGGATTAAATATCTCATTAGGAGACCACATGCCATGGGCAGTGCTGAGACCTGGACCGACCCCAGGCCCTTGGGGCATACCTTCCTGAAGCTATCCCAAATGCCTGTCATTTTGCGGGCTGAGTCTTGCAATTCCAGACACATTGTTTACAATGGTGACACACCAGTCTTGTTCCATACAACCCCCTATGTCCCCTGGAGACCCTAGAGCCATCTGGAGACCCCAGAGTTCTGCTGGAGGAGCATGCCCAGTGAGTTTGGGTGGGGAGGCTTGCAGCTCACTTCATGATGAGCCTTGACAGCCTCCATTTACAGATAAGGAAACTGAGGCCCAAAGGCAAGGTGCTGTGTCCAAGTGTCAGAGCTAGTCAGGAGCAGGGGTCTAGCCTGCACTACCTTTGCTCTCCTGAGCTCCTCCTTTTCAGGGAGACTGACTGTAGCTTATGCTACAATCACAGGCAAAGCATGGAATAGCCCATCTAGAGAGCACAGCCAAAGGGTCTGGAAGGGTTTGGGGGTGCAGCTTAGTTGTTAGAATGCTTGTCTAGCACACACAAAGCTTTGGGTCTGATTGTCAGCACCACATAAACCAGGCATGGTGGAGCATGCCTGTAATCCCAGCATTGAGGAGGGGGAGGTAGGAAAATCAGAAGTTCACGACCATTCACAGATACACAGGAAGTCTGAGGCCAGCCTGGGCTATGTGAGACCCTATCTCAAAAAAAAAAGGGAGGGGGGAAGGAGAGAGGAAAACAGTATGAGTGAAAGGGACCAACTTGGGTGGCACCCAGAGCTCAGTAGTAGGACTAGGGTATGTAGCTAGAGTTTTCTTGCCTGGCCCACAGTCAGGACAAATCTCTATCACCTGCCAGTCCCACAGCCTCTCAGACCCGACCAAGTAAACACAGAGACTTATGTTGCTTTCAAACTTTATGGCCGTGGCAGGCTTCTTGCTAACTGTTCTTATAGCTTAAATTAATCCATTTCCTTTAATCTATACCTTGCCACATGGCTCGTGGCTTACCGGCATCTTCACAAGCTGTTTCTCATCGTGGCGGCTGGCAGTGTCTCTCTGACTCAGCCTTCCACTTCCAAGCTTTATTCTCCTCCTTGCCCCGCCTATACTTCCTGCCTAGCCAACGGCCAGTGTTTTATTGATTAATTAGCAACACATTTGCCATACATCCCACAGCAAGGGTAAGTGCTTTTGATCAGAGGTGCATGGGGCACCTGAGGGGGGCATAGCTATTGTTCTGGTGGAAGGCCCCAGCACTCTGGGTTGACAGCAGAGAGCCCCAGTGTCTCTTTAATGGTGTGATGGTGGTCAGGTTGGTGTCTCACACAGGGGTAGTCAAGCGCTGTTGACAACCTTGTGCTCAGCCCAACAGTGTGGGGAGTGGCGTTCCTAAAAAAATAATTCGGATTAATGTTGTAGAAGATGTTTGTCATAAATGGGGACCTGACTTTCCTGTTCCTCATTTTCATTACACTTTCCTCCCTGGGTTTTTTGTGGGTCCCTGAACCCTGGCCTTCCTGACTTCGACAGCTGTATGACAGAAATCTCTGAGCCTCATTGATTCCGGGTCTCAGCCAGCACAAAATGCAGCAGGTGGTTCTCAGGGTGGGCAGAGCCCCTCCCTCCTCCTCCTCGGGCTCAAGCAGCTGCCGAGAGTCCATGACCCTTTCCTCCTGCAGGCCTCAAGGCCGTGAGAACTCGTTTGGGAGGAATGGGGTGAGGGTCTTGACTGGAAGGGGAGGGTGGGGAGAACTCAGAGAGGAGAGGTGGGTGTCTTTGACTTGCAAAGAGAGGCTGAATCAGGTCAATATAGATGTCCAAGGGCCTGGGTCCAGGCAAAGGGTGATGATACCAGATGCCATGGATGTCCAAGGGCCTGAGTCCAGGAAAAGGGTGATGATACCAGATGCCATGGATGTCCAAGGGCCTGGGTCCAGGAAAAGGGTGATGATACCAGATGCCATGGATGTCCAAGGGCCTGGGTCCAGGAAAAGGGTGATGATACCAGATGCCATGGATGTCCAAGGGCCTGGGTCCAGGCAAAAGGTGATGATACCAGATGCCATGGATGTCCAAGGGCCTGGGTCCAGGAAAAGGGTGATGATGCCAGCTGGTTGAGGTGTATGCTACCTGGGCACTGCCACGTTGGTGTGGGTGGCGGTGGTCGTGGGTTTGGGATCATGGCTCTCGATGTATCTGTACTAGCACAATGATCCCCCCTCCCCTCAAAAGGTCCATGGTCCCCTGGGATCCATTTCCTGTCGGAAAACAGGCTCCAGAGAGGCGCACATAAACCAGCACACCCCAAAGATGCCAAATTCCTCAACTCTTCATTCACCCCAAAGCTGTAATCACTGACACATGGGCTCCTGCGCTCCTCCGAACCTAACGAAGGCCAGGATTTATTGCTGTCAGAGAATGGAAGGCTTTTTATTTTTATGTTTCTTTTTTTTTTTTAATAACTTAAAAGGCCAGGCCATTCCTATGAGCTTTGATTTTCATGAGAATTCCTCACAAGCTCCCATTGTGTCCTGCTCAGATGGTTCTAGAAAGGGGCAGATGAGAAAGAGGCAGGTGAGGTGTGCAGCTAGAGGCATCGTGGTAGGTGCGGGCTTGGGGAAAAGACAAAGAAGAGGCTGACCACTCAGCATGCTCAACCTGCTTCCGGGTCACTGGTGCTAGACTTGGGACTCCTGGCCCTTTGGGTCAGGGGAAGGGGCTCACACTCTTTAACTTGTGTGCCTCAGGAGTCGAGGAGAACTTCAGTGGACACTGGGGTGACTGGTACAGGTATGCCAATGATTGGCTTCCTGGGGAACAAGGGAAATTAGTCACCCTAACAGGCAATCGTGAAGAGGGGGTTCAGCAAGTCCCAATGCCACCTGCCGCTCCTCACCCCATCTCTACAGAGGACTTCTGCTCAAGCTTGTCTGCAGTTCTCTGCCTCAGGACCTTTGCACGGTCCAGGTTTTCTGCCTAGAACTCTCCCCTGTACAGTTTCACCACCTGAAGGATCCTGCCCTTAGGGAATCTCTGTCACACAATCCAACTTATTTTCTCCCAATTACTTATCTGTACCAGAACATCTACTTACATCTACTTACTTTTCTCATTTATTTTTTCTTAAAGCACGTTTTCTTTGTGTGTGTGTGTGTGTGTGTGTGTGTGTGTGTGTGTGTGTGTGTGTGTGTCTGTGATATAAGGGTTGACTATGGGGTCTTTAAGAATTTATTATTTATTTTTTGGGCAGAAGAAATGGCTCAGTAGTTGAGAGAGTGTATTATACTTGCCAAGGACCCAAGATTGGTTTCTAGCACCCACCTTAGGAGGCTCACAACTGCATCCAATGCCCTCTTCTGGCTTCCTCAGGTACTGCACGCAAGTCCAGGAACTCCCCACCACATGCACATAATTGAGAGTAAAAATAAACCTTTACAAAATTTTAGTGTGTTGGGGGACACTGCACATGCCAAGGCACATGTGTGGAAGTCAGAGGACAGCTTGCCAGAGACAGTTTTCTCCTTCTACCACATGTTCAGATCCCGGGGATCAAACTGAGTTTGTCAGACAGCAAGTACCTGCCGAACCATCTCCCTGGCCCTGAACCCCTGAATCCTGAATACGTGTTGGGCACACACTTTTACTGAGTTACATCCCCATCCTCATTATGAAGATTGACAACGTTTGTAAATTGACACATAATGACTACACATGTCAGGAGGCAGTATGACAGCCAGTGTCCTATGTAATGATGATCAGGGTGGCGGGGACACATCCATCACTCCTTTGTGCTGAGAACATGTGGAATCTTCTCTATTAGCTATTTTGAAACGTACAATTAATTTCGTCACTCACACTTAGTCTATGAAGATACGTAATGTTGCTATTCCTCTGGAGCTGGGGGGTGTGGCTCAGTGGAAGGGCACAGGTTTAACACATGGTGTGGGGGCGGGGTGGGGGCTGGGTTCAATCCTCAGCGTCACACAACCACAACAAAACCCCAACAATCAAGCAAACTCCAAACACGCCAAAGTCAACCCCTTACAATTAAATCAACATCCCCCAACCAAACCAGGAGGCTCTTCCTCCAATCCAATTTGCGGCCTTGGACACAAACGTCCTTCTCCATTCCAACTCTCTGTCACTGCTCTGTTCTTCAGTGTGTATGGTCTCTGTGTGTGAGGCTCTCTGGAGCCTCACACCGCCCCTGTCTACAGGCTCAAGGGTATGGTCCCCCAGGGGGCCTGACACCCAGGTGGAAGCTAGAGCAGGTATGACTATTCAGAGCAGGTATGACTTCTGTTCTAGATGTTGGGACACTGAACTGCTGGCACCTCACCCCCCAAAAAAAACAAAACAAAACAAAACAAAACAGGCTGATCATCAACTTGGCTGGCACAGAGCCCTCTTCAATCGAGAAGCGGGCACGATGCTTAGGCTGTATGCTGCAGGGTGCCTCTGAGTGTTAGCTCATGTAACTGTCAGGGCAGGCCTGGGGACACCAGTGTCCCTGTTACAGACCTCAGAATCCGGATGGAGCTGCCCAAGGCTAATGTCAGCTTGGACTGGGAGTCAGTTCTTCTCTCGGCTAGGCTCTCAGTGTGTGTGTGTGTGTGTGTGTGTGTGTGTGTGTGTGTGTGTGTGTAGGGGGTGGTGGTGTAAGGGGGAGCTCTGAGGAAGCCACTCCAGCTGTGCAGGTCTGAAGACTGTGAGTTTTGGGGTGCCAAGAGGCTGAGAGGAAAGGTTTTGGGGGCCCCTCGCGTAAAAACACCTCGTCTAGTTTTCCAGGTCCTTTGGGTTATTTCTATGCGCTCCAAAGGGCCTCGAGTGGTTCAAGACATTTTTTTTTTTTTTTTTTTGACTGCCAGGGCAGGGCTGAGGACCAGGCCTCTGTTGGAGCTCCAGCTGCAGAAAGCTGGTCGCCTGCCTCAGGCCTGACTGCTGGGAGGGTAACTCCAAGCTCCCTGTCTTCATTCTCGCTCCTGGAGGTCCCTGTGTCCAGGGCTGTGTTCTGTTATCTCTTCCTTCATGGGCTGGCTGGTGGGCAGGCCCATGTGGTCAAACACCTGCAGTTTTTTCTTTTCCCCTCCAGTGTTGAGGGCAGAGCCTAGGGCGAGCATTCTACCAGTGAGTTACCTCCTCTGTAGCATAAGTCTCTAAACATATTTATTGATTTATGACTAACATATCATAGTTTGTCCAGTGGGTTCTATTATATAACATTGTATTAATTCATTCAGTTTATAATATCAGCATGGGGTTAAACCCAGGCTTCACGCATGCTACCTACAGCTTCTATCACTGGATTGCATTTTCAGCCTCTATTTTGTCTATGTGTGTGCGTGTGTGTGCGTGTATGTGCGTGTATGTGTGTGTGTGTGTGTGTGTTGTACAAGTATATCTGTCTGTGTACATGTGCATGTAGGTATGCACGTACCTCATTTTTTTTTTTTTTTTTTTTTCGAGACAGGATTTCTCTGTGTAGCTTTGGAGCCTGTCCTGGAACTCACTCTGTAGACCAGGCTGGCCTCAAACTCACAGAGATCCGCCTGCCTCTGCCTCTGAGTGCTGGGATTAAAGGCGTGTGCCACCACTGCCCGGCCCTCATTTTAAAAGATTTATTTTTTATTGTTTTTAATTGTGTGTATGTGTGTGTACATGTGAGTGTGTGTGCCTGTAGAAGCCGGAGGTGCCAGATTCCTCTGCAGCTAAAGTTATAGGAGGTTGTGTGTCATCTGACGTGGGTGCTGGGAACCAAACACAGGTCCCCCAGAAGAGCAGTGCACGCTTAGCTGCTGAGACATCTCTCTAGCTCTCTACCTTAGTTTTTGAGCGTGCGTGGTGTGTGTGTGTGTGTGTGTGTGTGTGTGTGTGTGTGTGTGTGTCTTTCACTGAACCTGGATCTTACTTATTCAGCTAGGTTGGCTGCCCAATGACTTCCAGGGATCCATTTGTCTCTGCCACCCCAGAACTGGGATTATAGGTGCGTGCTACTACACCTGGCTTTTTGTGTGGGCGCTGTGGATCTGAACTGGGGTTCTTATGCTTGAACGACAAACACTTTACTCACTGAATCGTCAACCCAGCGCCCTACCTCCATCCTTACTCCCGAGCTGGTTCTGAACTCATTGGTATTTATTTCTACCATCGTGACAATGACCACTCTGATGTTCACTTCCGGCAAGGACTGTGTAAGCACAAGTCATTCCTGGATGGCCACAGGCTCCTCTAAGGCAGAAGCTCCCCCACCCCCGTTCTACCGAGAGACCCAGAGAGACCCAGTCACTGGCTTGAAGCCATGTGACCATGGCAACAGCTCATGCTCAGAGCCTCCATGCTGTTCTGCCTTGAGATCGGCAGAGATGGGACCTCACCGGTTCTGGTAGCTGCGGGCCAAGTGGACCAAACCAAATGAACCCTCAGTCTCTGTCAATGTCACCCCAAACCCAGCAGCCCCAGCAGGTGTAAATAGGCCCCTCATAGCCGTCATTCCTATCGACTGCCTTCAACTGCCAAGGGCAGTGAATCCTACCTCAGTGAGTGTGTCATGCCTGCTCTGCCATAGAGTGGAGGAACTGTGACCTTCTAGCAACTCCATGAGGCAAGTGCTGTTCTTCCCATTTTTTGTAGCTTCGGGGGGTAAATAACCTAACCCCCCTCACGCAGTCCAGGAGAAAAGGATCCACAGCCCATCTGCCTCTCTCTGTCCCCGCTATCTTCCCTGCACACTGGCACAGCCTCACCCCTGCTTCTCCCCCTTCCCTCTCTTGTCTTCTGCCTCGCATTCTCTGTCCCAGTCAGGGCGATCCTTCCCAGCCACACATCTCATTAGGCTGTTTCCCTTACAATATGGGGTCTCGCCATTCTTGGAACACAAAGTTGCCTGGTCAAGATTCTGGCTCAGCGGGACTTCCCTCTGTGGGCTGCTCGGGCCATCCATGTTCACCTCCCATGATACACTGTTGACCCACCTGGCCGAGACACAACATCCCCACCGAGCTGTTCCACTTATATCTTCAGTATCCATTCTCCTATGTCTTGCTAGGAAAAACTCCTCCCCATTCTTCAGGACCCAGCTAGGACATGGCATTGTGTCATCTCCCTCCTGGCCGCTCACCCTTGGGGAGGGTTATTTATTTACTATAGTACTTAGTGTCCCGGATGGTGTTTGCCCATCTGTCTAGACCTTGAGCCCCACAGAGCAGGGAGCCCTTGAATTTACTCTGATGTTCTCTGGGTGCCTCCTGCTAAGCTAGACCAAGGGGGATGGTCACCAGTGAGCATGTAAAGAGGCTGTGGGTTCCAGGGTGCCCGGCAGCAGCTTGGGTCCGGGCTGACCTTGTTCCTTATCAGTGTTTCACACCTGCGATTTCTCTCCTCTGCCCACTGGTGGTGAGGGTTGGGAGACGCCTGTTTCTGAACCAAGGGCAAGCTGCTACAGCCCCTCTAGGACTGCAAGGCACACTTGAGTGGATCTAGCCCCAGTAAACTGCTCTTAACCACTCCCTGGGGAGAGCCCGGAGACCCCAGATAATTAGCTGCATGTGTGTGGGAGACGGGCCTGTTTTTTTTCCCAAGGATTTATGAGCAGGGGGTATATTCTCACTGGCCTCCATCTCAGGAAAGGCTCTCTGAAACACTTGCTGACTGTGCCATCAGCAGTGGAGCCCATATGCTCCCAGTAAGCCTGCCTGACATCGTCATCCGCCATATGTTTCTCGTCTCCTACGCATTTTAGCACCGGCTTTGGGGAATGCCCGCACAGCTAAGCGTCCCTAAACACAGCTCTGAAAGGAACACTAATAATTTACCCTCATGAAAGCCGCCACTGCGCTTTCCAAACATACTTGGAAGTAGATTCAAAGTTTATTTAGAAAGAACTCCCCCTGCCCCCCGATCCTCAGTAGACTGCAAGAGAGTGCTTATGGATTCTTTCTCCCATTCCTGGCTCACTGGAACCTTGGGAACAATTTCTTCAGCTCACAGACAAGACACACTTAGAAAAGTCCAGCAAGGTATAAATGTCAGGTCATCTGTCCAGTGGGGGCATTTCTCCAACTCACATTCTCCATCCCTCTCTTTCTCTTGAACTCAGAGCCTCAAACACAGCAGGCAGGTGACCTACAAAGAGCGACTCCTGGCCCTTGTCCTCCCTCTCCTCATCTGTCAGCTGATACGCTCTAACTAACTTTCTTTGGCGTCATTCATGTTCTTCGCACTGTCACTTTGCATCTGTTTATCCTGATAGAGAAAACTGCTCAATGTTTATCCTAGGGTTAGTGAATCTATCCACACATTAGTCCATCCACTCATTAATTTATCAATCTTTCTATATTCATCCTTTTGACCATTTATGTATCTACCCATCTGTTCAGTCACTCATTCCATCCATCCATCCATCCATCCATCCATCCATCCATCCATCCATCTATCCATTTATCCATCATCTATCCTGCTATCAACTTACCATCCACTCACCTACCCCCCTATCCATTGATTTACAAATCTCTGTTCATTTGTGCCCTTGACCATCTATCTTTCCATCAGTCCGTCTGTCTCTCCATTCACCTATCTGCCATCTATCCTTCCATCCTCCCACCCACCCATTAATTTATCAGTCCTTACTCATTCATGATTTTGGCCATTCATCTGTCTGTCCATCCATCTATGTGTCCATTGGTCCTTCTGCCCACTTACCCACCCATAGAGGATGCATTGATAACCCACCTTGGGCCTGGTGCTTTACCAGGTCATGGGGATACCTCAGTGAGAACATTTCAATCCTTTAGGCTAGCACTCTGCTGCTGATCTCAGTCTCCAGCCTGACATTCTAATCCCTGTGCACAGTAGCTCACAAGGGATCTGAGAGCATCACCAAATAACCAGTTACCACACAGCATGGGCTTGTAATTACAGAGATATGGGTGCTGTGGGGGCTCCAGGAAGGGCAGCTGGTGACTTGGATTGAACCCGGGCCTGGTGCATGCTAGATATTCTACTTCTGAGCCATAGGTCCACCTCTCCCTTCATGATTAGTCTAGGAGTCCTGTGAGACCTGGATTAACATCTCTATTATGTAGAGGAGGAAACTGGGGTTCAGGAGAGTTGGGGGACAATTTATAGGATGCAGAGTCCACATGTTGGAGTTTGAGGGCTGGTGGTCAGTCTGTGTAGTGGCTGGCCCTCAGGTAGCCTCAGCCACTGGCATCTCTGATTTCTCTGCAGGTTTCCGGGGGCATTAGGACCCCAGGCCTGTTGCTCAGAGGTTAGGGTTCTCTACCACACCAAATATCCCAGATGATCCTGGGATGAAACTGCCTTTCCTCTGTGGGAAGCCAAGGGCTTAGGAGAATTCCACAGGCCCCGCAGAGAGGAAGGGCTGAGAGCAAGGATCTTGCCCACAGAGCACGGACCACACAGCAAATTCTAGGCCCTTCATTCTGGTTCCCGCCGAGAGGATCGCCATGGCTAAGGTTAGCATCTGGGAAGCCGTCCTGCCTCTCGCTGTCCTGCCAGCAGAGGCCAGCAGGCCAGCCCATGCGTGGGATGGGAGGCCATGTGCAACCTGTGGCCTGGGCTCCTTCGCAGTCACAGGGAGTGTCTGGGGTCATCCTTCACACTTCCCTCTCCCACATGTTGCCAGTGAATCACAATTCCCACCTGTCACCTCCTTTGTTCTTGTCAAGCAGCTTCTCCTCACAGTCCTGTTGCCTTTGACCTCCTCATGAGCCTCCCTTCCCTGGGGACCCATTCCTCTCATTCGGGCTGTGCCTTTGACCCCATCGAAGGCAGCTTTCTAAATCTGTCAGCCCATTCTCTTCTAAAGGCACAAACTCAAACCATCTCTTGAGCCTGGAGCACAATAGCACAGAGGCCCAGGTTCAAATCCTGGCTTGCTCACATACAGTTCACACCAGGCTTCTGGGCCTCAATTTTCCCATCTGTAAAGTGGGTATAATAATAACTTACTCACAAGGCAGTGTCTTGTTATCAAGATGGCTGCATGTGAAGTGAGATTTCAGAAAGGATGACACTACCCTGCACTCTAGTCTTTGGAAGAAGCCTTTGTTTTAGATGGTGTTCAATCAATCAATGTATTTCAGAACACACGAACTATTTGGCACACAACCAAAGCCTCCTCTAATCAGTGTTTGTTCAGATGGGTGTGGAGGTGACTCAAGGGATCTTTTAAATGATAAGAACAAGAGAAGTGGGGATGGAGAGATGGCTCAGCGGTTAAGGGCACTGGCTGCTCTTCCAGAGGTCCTGAGTTCAATTCCCAGCAACCACATGGTGGGTCACAACCATCTGTAATGAGATCTGGTGCCCTCTTCTGGCATAAAGTTGTACATTCATATAGAGTATTTATATACATAAAATAAATAAAAAAGAACATTAAAAAAAGAATAAGAGAAGCCTTGTAGTTGAGGATGTCCACAGAAACACATGACTCTTACATATACAGTTGTCTTTCCTGTGTCTAGGAGTTTGAGATCCAAGGGCAAAGAAGTAAGGAGAGGACAATGATGCCAACCGTCAGGAGGCTGGGCAGCAGGTAGATGAGGTAGATGTCTATGTAGAAGTGTAGCACTCAAGAAGTGGAGGCAGGAGGATCACGAGTCCAAGGTCATTTACGGCTACCAGCTACATAGCAAGCTTGAGGCTAGCTTGGGCTACTTGAGATGATATATATATGGTGTGTGTGTGTGTGTGTGTGTGTGTGTGTGTGTGTGTGTGTGTGTGAAACACAATGTTAAGCCACAAGTGGGGACAGTTAAGAGAACACCAGAATGCAATATATCATCCTAAGGGCTAAGTCTGGCTCACCATCTATCTTTTAGGATTCTTTTTTCCCTGAGACCACACAGCTCTGATTGGCCTGGAAATTGCTGTGTAGACCAGGCTGGCCTTGAACTCCCAGAGATCTCCCTGCCTCTGCCTCCTGGGTGCTGTATGCATCACCATGCTTGGCAGATTCTTGTTTTTTTTTTTTAATTATATTTATTTTTAATTGACATAATATAGTTGTAATACTCAGAGCAAATAACCGAGAAGCTATAGCAGAGAATAAGTGCTCTGTCTTAAATGGGACGCTCATGTCACACATCTTCCCTTGAAGGCTCAGAAATCATGAAGGAAGAGGGCGCAGAATGAGTCTAAGAGCTAGTGGCTGGGGAGGACTTGGGCAAAACAACGTCTTCTGGACACAACAGGGCCGTTGCCCTCAGGATGTCACAGCACAATATCTGCACAAGATCTAGCTAGGCACCATGTTGACATGGATGGGGAGGATCCCACAAGCCCCCGCCCCTGGCTGAGGAGCCATCGACAGCTGCCTGTGCTGGGGGCAGGAGAGCTGGTTTTCCTCAAAGGTGTGGTCCCTGGTAAATTGTTCACGCTCCAGTGGAACACCCCACATCCATGCACATGTGGCCAGTACTAGTTAGATTCAAGGGGCTAGTAAAATTTAAAGAAGGACATGAAGTTGCGGGGGGGGGGACGCACTGGGGGGATCTAGAAGCAGCTGGAAAGGGGAGGAGGAGATAAATAAGATCAAAATATATTGTATCATTTATGAAATTCTCAAAGAATAAACACAAACTATTTAGTGGGGAAAAGAAGCCATAGGATAGGTACAGAGGAAGGTGACAATTACCGACAGAACTCCGTCGGTTTCCCAGGTTCAAAACCAGGGACTGGGACACAATGGGAAAGACACAGCCCTTCTCCTCATCAACCTCGTGGGGGAGACACACACAGACCCAAAGATGCCAAATTATAAACTGCCTCATGCTAGGAAGGAAGAGCTCGGGACCTCTTACAGAGGTCAGGGTTTCCTTGGGTAAATTACGTTGGAGACGATGGAGGTCTAGAGCTGACTGGGTGCAGAGGGAAGGGTACACCAGGCAGAGGGAATGGGAGTGTTCTGAGAGACTCAGAGCTGAGCCCCTGTCCCAGTCACCTGAGGGATGTTGAAGGCACCATGGCCTCACTCTTACACATCCGGAGAATTTCTCGGCCAGTAGAATTTTGAGCCTGGACAGTTCCCAGATGAGATTTGTATTCATTACTTTTCTCATGGCTGTGAGCAAACACCTCACAAGAGGTAACTTAAGGGAGGGAGGGTTCATCTGGCTGACGGGTTGAGGGGATACAGTCAGCCATGGTGGGGACGGCACGGCCTCAGGTGCAGGAGGCAGCTGATCACACAGTGTTTTCAGTCAGGACGCAGAGAGTGAATAGAAGTGGAACCTCTCCCAGGTACCCACCTCCTCCAGTGAGGCTCCACCCTCCTAGAAGTTCCACAGCCTTCCCAGACACCCCCTAGGGATCAAGTGTCCACACACATGAGCCTGTGCAGGACATTCCACATTCAAACCACATCAAGATTGACGGTGTAGGTCCCATAAGCAGAGCTTGTGAAACTCTGGGCTAACTCTCTGGGTACTTGTGAAGCACACACTTGACCTTAACCTAGAGTCTCAGGAGTAATGCTAAGCACACACACGACCAGGCCACACCAGAGACCCTGGGTCTTTGGGCTGGGCAGGGCCTGGCATTGTCTAAGAGGCTCCAGGGCCAGCACTTGGAAGTGAGAAGCTGGGACATCAGGCAGGTGCCTTGCAGTAGTATAGGAGGCTAGTGATGGGGCTTCGTCAATATGTTAGTTAGCGTCCTGTTGCTGTCACAAAATACCTGAAGTAATCCACTTGGAAGAAGGCAAGTTTTGTTTTGGGTCATGGCCTCCGTCCATGCTTTTGCAGCAGGCAGAACAGCATGGCAGGGGATGTCGTAGAGCAGAGCTGCTCATTTCATGGCAGCCAGGGAGGGGAGAGAGAGAGCCCGAAAGGGGCAGGGTACTTCAAGGCCATGCCACCAATGATCTAACTGCCTTAGCCCCATCTCCCAGCAGTGCCATTGGCTGAGGCCCAGGTCTTTGACACATGAGCCTTTGGGGATTTTAGACCTAAACCATAACACCAGCCAATGGCCTGGGAATGTGGAGGGCTGGACAGGACCAAAGACAGGATGAGGAAAATAAAAACTGAAGGATGTAGTAACTCAGCCAATCCAGGCAGCCCTGGCTTGGGAGGTCCCAGGGAAGACCTCCTAGCCTAGCCAAAAAGTACCATTGACTCTGACAGCTCAGAGCCCCTTTGCTGGGCAGAGGGTCCTCCAGCAGGTGTCCATTTTCAGGATGTTAGCAGTATTTTCTGCCCAGAGTCCTTCACCTCTACCACAAACCTGCCTGAGAGTTCACTATCAAACTCATTTCTAAATTTTGGGAAACAAATTTATCCCCAGGTGAAAACTAGTGTATATGATTTCTTCTGCAGATGACGAGGCCAAGATGGAAATCTACTGCCTCTGACTTTGGAATTCATAGGAGTTGGCTTCCATTTCTGCCGGGATGTAACGAAACCAATTCCCACTGTGTTACTTCCAAGTTGAACTGGCCAGCCTCTAAGCCCCACTCACTAGTCACCAAGCCGTCAGCACAGACTCTCTGTGACCCCAGGCTCCAAACTCTCCTCCTGCTAGCAAGGAGAGAGCCAGCCCATAGGTGTCCGAAAAGCAGTCACACTTCCCAATGCCCACAGAGACAGATTTGGTAGTTACTGACCAGAGCAAGAGCTGACAGAAGTCTTGGAGGCCCCATGACCAAGGGATCTTACTGACCAAGTGTTTCATCTGTCCTTGTGATCCTCCCTGGGACATCTCAGATCACCTAGTTTTGAATGCAGGACAAAAGCTGTGGACGTCTGGCTCCATGGAGCCCTTGGCCTGTGTGATAAAGGAGTCCTTGGTAGGAAGACCTAGGAGGCAAAGGCCTGAGTAGCTTGACCTGGCTGGCCAGTCCCAGGAGGGGGTGTGGCCAGGTGGGACAGGTGCAGGCTTCTTGGGAACTTGTGGGGCCAGGCACTGTTGCCCTTCACGTGTTTGTGTGTCCACATGAATGTGTGCATGCATGTGTTCAGGTACACGAGGAGTGCATGTGGAGGTCAGAGGTCAATGTTGGTGTTTTCCTCAATCACTCTTCACTCTATTTACTGTTGGTTGATTGAGGGTGTACATGTCTACATGTGAGAAGGTCAGAGAATGAGTTGTGGGTATCAGTTCCCTCCATCATGTAGGTGTGGATGGGAGACTGAACTCAGGTCATCAAGTTGGTGGGAAGTGCCTGGACCCGCTGAGCCAACTTGCTGGCCCTCAGTTAATTTTTTAGACAGGGTCGTTTCCTCGAGCTGAGAGCTCACCAATTCAGTTAGACTGGCTGACCAGCAAACTTTAGGGATCTACCTGTCTCTGCCTTTCCAATGTTGGGGTTACAGACATGTATATATGTGCCTGGCTTTTTACATGGATGTAGATCTGAGCTCAGGTCCTCATGGCTCCATAAAGCAGTTTATCCATAGGTAAAGACGCAGTGACCTCACCTCGGCCTGCCTGAGTCTAGGCTGCCCCTCAGTTACCTCTCTGATCTACTCCCACGCCCTCCCCTGTGAGCCATAGGGACTTCCTTTCTGATCATTTCATGCTGTCCTCCACCCACACCAGTTCCCACTTTAGAGGAGTCGGGAGCCTGGCATTCAGGTCTCAGCTCCACACTCTGACTTGTCAGAGAGGCCGTCTCTGATGCTCCACTCAAACTGGCTTTCCAAGAACTTTATCATGCCCACGCCACCTGCCTGCTACCATCTACGTCCTTTTCAATGGAAGTGCCTCAGCCTTATCTGATGACTAGGACAAGCTCATAAACATTTGCTGAATAAACTACAGGAGGGCTTGAAGGCCTGCAGAGGGCAATGACTCGCAAATGCCTGATGGTTTAGGCCCCACCCACACTGCTATGCCATTTCCTGTTTCTCCTTCCTGTGTCCCGGATACTGGCTTGTGTAGCTTGGGATGGTTCTTGTCAAAGGAAACTTCCAGAAGGCAGACACGATGTTCCGGGATTTATCTTGCATAAAGGTACAATAATGGAGAGCAAAGGCTTTGATAGACCTAGCCAAGTCCCAGTTTGGCTGTGTACTTCCTGTATGGTCCTGGGCAAGTCACATAACTTCCTTGGGACTCAGTTTCCCATCTGTGAGCCGGGCTTACAACCTGTACCTGCTTTTTCTGGTTGGCATGAGTCCGACGGGAGACCCATATCCAGTTCTGGGCGTAGGCTTGGCACTTGGTAATGTGCCCACACAAATAGAAACGGGGGCTGGGGAGAAGGTTCAGTGGCTAACGTGCTTGCCACGCAATCACGAGGACCTGAGTTCAATCCTCCAGAACCCACAGAAAACTCAGCGCGCACTATGCCTGTAATTCCAGTTCTGGGGAGGTGCCGATGGGAGGATTCCTGGGGCTTGCTGGCCCTTGATGTGTTCCAGGCCAGTGAGAGACCCTGCCTCAAAAAATAAGGCAGAGATTGAGTGAGACACCCGACATCTCCTACTGCCCTTCCTCCACACACAGAATGGCCACCTCGCCCACCAGGGGCTGAGTTAAGGCGCTATCTGTTTGAACCTCCTACCCTGAGAGGGCCTCCTGACCATGTGCCTGCTGAGCTCTCTCACGGCCCCAAGGACTCAGCAGTATTTGTGGCAGGTGTTGGTACCTTACTGTGCAAGGTCTTAGAGCCCCGGGGTTCTGAGGAGGGAGCAGCCCCTGGCGGGAGGGTGGGGCAGGCACGGACACCATCAGGCCCAAGAGTTTACAACTTGGCTTCAGGCTTTCAGGCTGAGCTGGCTGAGACATCTGCAAGGCTTTTCATCTTTTAAGCCCAGCTGTTATCAGCTGCTGGGAAATGGTTTCAAGCTGGCAGACGTGTCCCCCAAATTCCACGAAGAGATCAAAGGGTTCTGAAATAGCGACACAGTTGCCCTGACTGGCAGTCAGCTGGGCAGGCCCATGCCAGGAGGAAGGCATGCAAAAGCCACCAAAGCTACTTGGCTTGCAGGGTGGGTGCAGCTGCTGGGCAGTGGATAACCAGCTGGCCTGCCAGGGACCACTGCAGGTGGCTGTGGGCTGTTGGGAGGCTGGGGTGGGGTGGCTTCTTTCTGAGCAGTGCCCTTCACTTATTGGGGACTCTGGAACCTCATGATGGGGTAGAGTTCCTGCTCCAGGTCTTCCTCAGGGTTCCAGGTGGGTGGCTTGGTCAGGTCTGCCCTGGTGACCTTGCAGGTAATGGAGCAGGGCCCTCTCTTCAGAGCTTAAAATAATCAGCAGTCATTCACACCTGCTCAAATCTTAACATCGTCCTGGCTACATGTGGGCACCCACCATTGAACGGGCCGTGTAAGTTGTCTTGTTGCTGGGAGACCAGTGTGGTTTTCATGCCTCCAGTTGAGCCAGGCATCAGGGAGAATTTGATGCAGAGCTATGCTGGGTGGGGACAGGGTGGGGCCAAAAGCACCCTTATCTGCTGAGACAGACAGGGTGATTCTGAGCCAGCCGCTGGGAGGCAGCTTCCTGACCTGGCAGGAGAGATGTTGGCAGCCTGGGTCAGAGGTGTGTGCTGGGTGCCAGGCCCGGAAGCTCCATCCCCCGTGGCCTTCAGATCCCTAACTCCTCCACCCTTTCGGCTTAAGTGCGATGGAGAAGAGTCTGTTATCTGCAACTAGGAATTCTGACAAACTCCTCCAGTGACCTCCTGGCAGGACTTCAGGCTTTGCTGCCCGCAGGGAGGAGTGGGTAACATGTGAGAGACGGGGCAGCCGGGCACAGCGGGGCATGCCTGCACTCAGAGTGCTCAGGAGAGAAAGGCAGAGATAGCGCTGGGATGAAAGGCACGCACCACCACGCTTTAGCCCAGGCTGGCCTTGAACTCACTATACAGCTAAGGATGACCTTGAATTTGTGATCCTCTTGCCTTTACCTCATGGGTGATGGGATCACAGCAGTGTACCACTATGCTTGAGGTACAGAGTGCTGGAGATTGAACTCAGGGCTTTGTGTATGCCAGATAATTACCCTACCAACTGAACCATAGCCAGAAATAAAGAAGTAAACAGATAAGTAAATGAAAGGGAATCCTATTAGAGTTCATGTGGCTTCTGCAGGCCAGTCTGTCCCATCCCTGACTTAATGGTGCTTAAAAATGAATTAAAATGAAGGATTCACAGGTGTAACAGGAAGGCAGAGTGTGGGACGATTCCCGAGGGTCCCACTGAAGAGACTGAGAAGGGGTGCTACCCATTAGGGATCCCAGCCTGTCCCTGCTGCTCCAGAGTTCCCAGCCTGGGAGGAGGTGGGGAATGGACAGCGGTTGAGGACTGACTGTCCTATCTGTGGGGACACTGCTCCCGCTGAGCCCCCTTCAGGGCTGTGTGCACACTGGCCAGGGGCGACCGGCTGGGTCATGTGTCTTTCCTGCCTGGGAAGGAGACTCAGTCCCACGGAAGTGGGAGAATTTGGGACGGGGACAGATTTCACATACTTTTTGGCCCTGGAGGCTCTAACAGTGGGTGGCTGGAAGACGGCTAAATGGGTCATGGGTGGGTGGTGGTGGCCAGCTGGGGGTGGGGGTGGTTGGTGGCTGACTCAGGGATAGGCAGGGGTTGGAATTCTGGCACAGCCCAAGGTTAGTGCTGGTTCGTGGGTATGTCACATATTTGGCTAAAGAACGGTCACTTCATTCTTTCCTCGTGCGGTTCTTAGGAAGAATGTCCCTATGAAAGTCCCCAAGTTTGGCTTCTGCAGCTAAGGACTAGCCTGGCCGAGAACAAGGCCAGAGATGAAGTCCCCCAACAAGTCACCCACAGGAGAACAGCAGAAGCGTCCCCCAAAGGCAAGTGTCAGAGCAGGAGCCTGGTTTGGTAACTAATTTTCGCTCCCACCTCTGCTTCTGAGATGGAGGAGCTGGGCTGAGGCTCAACACTGCCTCCAGCTATAACCAGTTCAGAGGCCACCCTCAGGGAGAGCCTGCCGCTTCCCCGACCCTGTCTGCCACAATCCTCCCATCTTCCAGTCAGGCAAGTCCCACTCGGGGAGTTCACTGTAACACGGACTAGACTATCGCGACCTGGAAGTAGCCTGAGCTCTTTGCTGAAGGTCTGTGGACCAGAAGGAACATTCGTGGAGGCTCTGCACTTGCTTAGCTGATGACAGCTGAGCCCCTGGGCTGCTGGTCTTGCAGACAGGAGCAGTAAGCCGGGTCCTTGTAAGGTGGGTGGATGGGGGTGGGTGGGGGGCTGGGCTGGGCTGCAGCATCTCCGGCACAAGGCTCCCTGTTCCCATTTGAAAAGTCACATGATAAAGGGGATGTGGGGACAGGCGATTGTGGTGGACATGCCACGGATGTGGGGCATGGTGCTGGGAACTGGGACTCAGGATCAGACTCTCAGCAGTTCTGGTTGGCCAGGGAGGCAGACACTACCTAGACGTCATAGTTAGACCATTCTGAAGCTGGGGAAACAGTCTCTCAGGCTGAGACCCTTGCTTGACACTCCCAGGTCATGTGACTGCTGCATCCCCACTCCTGCCCAGTGCCCTCCCCTCTGGGACTTCATGTGGTAAATAAAAACTTTATGTGGTTGATACATAAACTGCCAATAATATATGTAGGAGAACAATGTATGTGGGGGAATAATTGACTAGATTAAAAAAAAATCTTTTTGAAACAGTGTCTCTTTATGTAGCCCTGGCTGTCTTGAAATTCTCTGTGTAGACCAGGTTGGCCTCCAACTCATGAGATCTGCCCGACTTTGCCTGCTGGGTGCTCAGATTCTAGTTGTGTGCCACCAGGCCTGGCTGGAATTTTAATTCCAGATGAAAGATCTATGCTTGAAAAGGTCCAAAAACATCATTTGGAGTTAAGAGAAAACTCACACTTTCGCACCTCTGGGTGAGACTCTTAGAATGGAGAGAAGTCTAAGGTCCCCAGAGAGGACAGAGGAGTGACAGGGACACAGGACAGGCTGACACCATGTCTGCCAACGACGTGGACTCCCAGGTGACAGGGAGGCTAAAGCTTTGAGCGGAAGTGAGGTCTGGCCTTTTGAACACGGAACTCTGAACCCTGACTCTCACAGCCAACTACCATCCAGCTCTTGAGGGTGTGACCCAAGTGTCAGACTCAGAATGTTCTAGAAACCCACCACATAATGGGCCACATGGAAAACACCCGGACACTAGGACGAGAGGAGAAACAAATCTAGAACAGTCTTCAAGACATGCACAGACCAAACAGGAAGGAGAGTCCCAGGCAAAGATGGCCGTCCCCCATTCCTCTCCCCTTGAAACCCAAGATCCAGGAAAGAAATAGAGGCCTGGAGAGATGGCTCAGTGGGTAAAGTGCTTAGTAAGCAAATGACGAGGACGCGAGTTCAAATCTCCAGCACCCATGTAAACACTGGGTGGGAGTGGAAGTCTGCTCGTAACCCAGCTCTCAAAGGTGGAGGTGGGATCCTTGGATCAGGAACAGGCTGGTTTGCTAGGCTAGCTGTATCAGTGAGATCTGGGTTCAATTTGGAGAATCTGTCTCAAAAAAGGGATTAACTCTGTGGTGGTTTGAATAAGAATGGCCCCATAGGCTCATATATTTGAATGCTTAGTCATCAGGGAGTGGCACTATTTGAAAGGATTAGAAGGATTAGGAGGTGTGGCCCTATTGGAAGTGTGTCACTGGGGATGATTTGAAAAGCCCACACTAAGCCCAGGTTCTCCCTCTCTGCCTGCAGATCAGCTCTCAGCGACTGCTCCAGCACCGGCCTGCATAATGCCATGATCACTGCCATGACTAAACCTCTGAAACTGCCCCCAATTAAATGCCTTATTTCATAAGAGTTGCCTTGGTCATGGTATCTCTTCACAGCAATAGAACAGTGACTAAGACAAACAAAAATCACAAATGGGAGGAACATGGGCACTCCATGTTCACTGTAGCACTACTCATAATATCCAAGAAACAGAAACAATCTAAGTGTCCATCAGATCATAAATGTTTAAAGAAAGAGTGGTACATGTAAACAATAGAATACAGCCATAAAAAAGAACAAACGCACATACACATGCGTCCAGATGGAATTCTGTTATTTAGGACAATATGGATGGATCTGGAAGGTGAGCAGTCTACTGCCAAGCTACACTCACAGCAGGATTTTGAGTTTACATTCTAAAGAAATACTAATTGTTTGAAGAGGTAAATATGGTTAATCCAATTTGGACATGATGCAATGCACATGTGTGAGCAGCCATGTGGGTCCAGGGAAGAGTGCTTTGGATCCTCTGGAAGAGCAGTCGGTGTTTGTAAAGGCTGAGCCATCTCTCCAGCCTTCCCCCAAGTATTTTTTAAAACCAAGATTTCTCTCCCAAAGTACAAAATAACTATGTATTATTAATGAATTAATGCTGTTTTTTTAAAAAATTTTACACTGTGCCTATCATTGGAAATTTTAAAAAGAAAACGGCTAAGCGGAAATGAGTGGAGAACCTGGCTGCAGCTCCCTTTGGTAAAAACTGAGATTTCTCCTTAGAAAGACCACTGTCAATCATCAGGGGTGAAAGGAAAGCCATGTGCTTCAGCTCTGAGAACGGAACACAAATACACATTTAAATGTCCTATACGTGCCTGGTTCTCTTGTGTACCCTCACACACACACCCTCAAATCTTGAAGGGCATCAAGAAGAATGCTAATTAGAGGGAGACCCACACAGGGCCCTTTTGATTGCCTGGCTCCCCCTGGAAGGGTCATGTGTCCCACACTGCCTCCGCCTTACACAGTCATGGATCACTGTTAATCAGACTCAGCTGTGGAGGCCAGTGGGCACCTCTGAGGGCCGCAGACAGCAGCCACCCCACACTGGACAGACGGAACTCTAGTGAGAAGCAGAGAGACTTAGCTCTGTGTCTGCCCGAGCTGCTGAAAAGACAATTTCTATCAGTTTGAGAAATAGCAAAAGCCACTGGTGGGTCTCTCACTCTGAGTCCCAGGGATTGAAGGCAAGGACACCAAGTCCAGGCCCACGGCCTCATCCCTGCCTTTACTCTGGAGAAGAGCAGCCCAAGAGAAGTTTGCAAAGATGGTTATGTTCCTCAGCCCTCCTGTCAGGAAGCTAAACATGTGTGGAGATTGACTTACGACAATTACCAGGGGGCTGAATTCTTAATTGGATTTAACTTTAGATAGCCAGCATTGGGGCTAGGGAGATGATTCAGTGGGGGAAGTGCCTCTGACAAGCACAAGGACCCGAGTTCAAGCCCCAGCACCCACGTAAAAAAGCTGTGTGGGCTGTGTGCTCCTGTAACCCCAGCTCTGGGGAGGCAGAGCCAGGAGGCTTCCTGGGACTCCCTGGTCAGCCAATGGAGCTGCACTAGTGAGCTCCAGGTTCAGTGAGAGACCCTGATTCAAAAAAATAAGGTAGAGTTTAAAGAAGATGTCTGATGTTGACCTCTGACCTCCATGTTCACACACACACACACACACACACACACACACACACACACACACACGAACATGTGCACACATGAATACATACATACACATGAGTATATACACACACATGCACACAAATAAGTAAAAACTCGGGAAACCAGGGAAGAAGCCAGATGCACAAGATTACACACCATATGATTATGTTTCTCCAAAATATCCAGAATAGGCAAGTCTGTGTAGACAGAAAGCAGCCGGGTGGATTCTAGAGGCTGAGTGGGGACCTAGAGGCCACTGTCAGGGCTCTCTGCTTTGCATTCTTCCTGCTGCTATCACAGAGCCCTGGCTGCTGTGCACAGGACCCAGGTTCAGTTCCCAGCACCCACATGCCTGCTCACAGCCATCTGTAACTCCAGTTCCAGCGAACCCAGTGCCCTCTTTTGGCCTTCATAGGTACTTCATGGGTGAGGTGTACATGTAGGCAAACACTCATGCACATAAAAATATATTAAAAAAAAAACCACCCCTACCTCTTAATACTTCCACAATGGCAATTATATTCCAGCAGCCTCTTTTGGGGTGACAGGAAATATTCTGAAATTAGACAGAGGTGATGGCTGTACAGTATGGCAAAACCTCTGAATCGTATTCTTTATTTTTATTATTATTACTTTTGAGATGGGTCTCACCAACCCAGGCTGACCCTGAACTCCCAATACAGTAAAGAAGACCTTGGACTCTTGATTCTCCTGCTTCTACCTCCTGAGTGCTGGGATTACAGGTGTGTGCCATCAAGCCTAGTTTACACTGTGCTGGGGATGGAACCCAGGGTTCCATGCATGCCAGGCAAGTGCTCTACCAGCCGAGCCACATTCCCAGCCCTAGAGTTACATATATTTTAAATGGCCAAATTTGAGCTGAACTGAGTTGTGGCTCTGACTTATAAAACGATACACACTGAAGTAGTCACGTGGGCTAGAGGCTACTGTTGGGGACAGCTGAGTTCTGGGAACTTCTGAGAAGTGGTTCAGGCCTTTGAACACTTTCCCTTGTCCCAGACTCATGCAGTCTCCAGCAGTATCTGCCTTGGGGAGGGGACCCTCCTGGATTCCACAGACACTTGCCTCTGATCCTGACTCAGTCAGGCTTATCTCCTGCTGCTAAGGGCCTGGGCACCCCCTCCCCTCAGCACTGTCACCCACAAGGTCAAAGGACATCCTGGCTCCTGCAATATCTGCTGTGGCCTCGGGTACCATTCTCTGGTTCACCTTATCTTGCTCTAAACAAATGTGGTGCTAATTGCTATTTTCCCTTTTGGCTTCCTAAGGATGGGAGACTTTAGGCAGGAAGCCATCCCAGAGTGGCCCTGTCCCATGTCCCCTTATCACCCTTATCCTTAACACAGGTCAAGACAGGCTGTATTCTGACCATGGGTCCTGGATTTGCTCTGGGCCTCCCTCACTATTCAGTGAGGTGTGGGGCCTCAGTGTCCCATGCAGGGCTGAGCCAGGGAGGCATGGACAGGTTTGCTGAGTGGACACACGGATAATAGCCCGGTAATTCTGGTCAGGTGTCTCCTGGCCATTCAGAATTTTGCTTCCACGTCAAATTGCCTGCCTGGGTGCTTTAGGAAGAGAAAGAAGGATGGTGTGTGGGAACCTTTCTAGGACCAGCACCCATGATGTCTAAGAGACTGCCTTCCTAAGCATGATGTGAGGAGGGACTTCCTGGAGACCCTGGCCTGGCTAGCTGCTGAGTGCTGTGAATCTAGTACTTTCTACAGCCCTTCCCATCTGGGACCCAGCCACACAGTCCCTGGCCTGAGTAGAGTACTGTGGGCAAAAGAGGCTATGTCGCTCCCTGCCTGGACTGCCTGGACAGGCTGATCCCCAACCTCGTTAGAATCCACTCGGGACTGGATGAGCGCATTGAAAAGGGGGCTTTGCCGATGCCACAGAAGGCAGCATTGTTTTCCCAGCCCGGCCAGGTCGGGTCTGGAAGGGGCCTCGCAGGAGCGCCCGAGGCCTCACAAAGTCCTCAGCGCAGCGAGGGCTCCGGTGATTGATGCAGAGAAAAACATTTCGACCAACCCCTCATCTGGTTTCTATTACGAGATTTCCACACCAGCATTTTTGTTTTTCCCCAAGGTAAAAACCGACAAGGACTTGGGACCTGAGAAGTAACAGGGATTGGGGCCACATTACTGAAAGACATGGGGGGAGGAAGCCTGCTAGGCTCAGTGGGTGGGTGCTGGGGACAATCACGCCAGTGTGGATGACCCAGCAGCGACAGGGGTGGTGATGCCCTGACTGGCTTCCTTTTCCACTTGCCTCGAGTCACAGTTGATCTGGCAGCAAGAGATGGCCCGTCCCTGCCCGTCCTTCCCCGTAGGCCTGGCCTCTCCTTTCTGCCCTCTCTCTGAGTCACGCTCTGATTCTGATATGGCTGGCATGCTACTTGTTTGTTTCCTGTCTCCTTGTGTTACCACCAGGGCAAGGAACCAAATTAGCACCTGATTGTCTCATGTAGCCCAGGCTGGCCTTGAACGTCATATGTAGCTAAGGATGCCCCCACCTTCAGAGGGCTGGGATGACAGGTTCTAACTTTCTCAGCCTCCACCTGGGTCTCAGGCTCCCGTGCACACCCTAACCAGGGAATTGCTGACCCTCTGGGGGTAACATCTCCCCCAACACCTTGAGCTCCTCTGTCCCTCTCAAGCCTGCAGAGGATGTGCAGGAGTTGGGGAATGTTCTCCTCAGCCCTCGAAGAATTGAGCGCGCCTCACACAGGGAGGTGGTTCTTGTCGACCAGATAAGGGTTGACTGAGGGATGGCAAGTTCTTAGCTACTTGTGCCAACCAAACGGTCCAGGCTGAGATGAGGCGGGGGAATGACATTTTCTGGCATTACAAAGGCTGTATTGTGTGTATTGGTTCATGTGCTTTGTGCGCATGCATGTGGAAGTCCGAGGACGATCTCCAGTGTCTTTCCTCAGGAGCTGCATTCTCCCCTTCCTCCTGCTTTGTGGTGTCTGAGACAGAAAGACTTACTATGTAGCCCAGGCTAGCCTGGAACTCGCAGCAGTGATTTCCCCACCCCTCCCCCCTCAGCCTCCTAAGTGCTGGGCTATGGGCATGAGCATCCATGGGAAAGCTGGGCATGGAGGGGTGCACCTGTAGGTGCTGGGGTAGTGGGGGGATGGTGGAGATGGGAGGATCCTTGAAGCTTGCTGGCCAGCCAGTGGTTCTCAACCTTCCTAATGTTGTGACCCTTAGTACAGTTCCTCATGTTGTGGTGACCCCCAACCACATTATTTTCATTGCTACTTCGTAACTGTAATTTTGCTACAGTTATGAATCGTAATGTAGATAGCTTTGTTTTCTGATGGTCTTAGGTGACCCCTGTGAAAGGGTTGTTCGACCACCCAAAGGGGTTGTGACCCACAAGTTGAGAACAAGTTGGTCTAGACAGTTGGTGAGTTTCAGGTTCAGTGAGATACCCTGTCTCAGGAAAATAAGGTAGAGAGTGACAGAAAAAGACACTCAATATTGACCTCTGGCCTCCACACATGTATTCCTGTAGCTATACGTTAAAAGGGGGTGGTGGGGCTGGGGCCATAGCTCAGGGGGAGGGCACTTGACTAGTATGTGTGAGGCCCTAGGTGCAATCTCCATTCCTGTAACAAAACGAGACAGAATACCAAATACATGGAAAATCTAAGTACAAATCATCTGGAGTCCTCCCCCACCCCTCTCCTGCTCTTTTGAGGCAGGGGTTTGCTACGCAGAGTTCTGGGACTGCAGCCATGCACCACCACACCCAGGATTTTACACAGCAGTCATATCTAGCAAGAGCAGAACAGCACATCCAGCTGAGAAGGAAGAGAATTGGCTTTTGAAGCCTAATAGACAACTTACAAGACAATTTTCAAAAGACACGTCCTATTTTGCAAATACCACTCTGAGCACGGTGGCCTGGCTGTTGCCTAGGAACGAACAGGAGATGAACACTGGTTGGGGGGGGGGTGCTGAGAGGGGTGTCTTCCCCCAACAGTTGTGTAGAATTAGACTGCATATGTCTGCTTGTCCGTTTCCACATCAAATGTTTGTTACATTTATTTCATTTACTTGTATGAGTGTGGGTGACATGTGTGTGGTGGTCAGAGGAATGGATTCTTTACTTCTACCACATGGGTCCTGGGGATCAAACTCAGATTGTCCGTCTTGGTGGCAGGTGCCTTTACCTACCAAACTATCTTGCCAGATACCCTACCACCAAATATTTCAAGAAGAAAAAAAAAATAAGATGTTTCCCATTTGAAAACGTGTCATCAAAGCTATGGTCACATTGTCCTTGGATGCCACTGACACAAGTAGCATAAGGCGACATCTTCGGGAAGAATTTGTGTATCACTACCATTGATAATGCACATGGAGCTGAGCATGGTGGCACACATCAGTGACAGCAGCACCTCGGAGGTAGAAGCAGGAAGACCAGGAGTTCAAGGTCATCCTCGGCTACATAGTGAGTTTGAGGCTGACCTGGGCTACATAAGATCCTGTTTCGAAAGAGAAAAGATGTTGAAGACATAGCTCAGGAGGTAAGTAGACTTGCTGCTTAACTAGGAGGACCTGAGTTCAGATCCCATGACTCACATAAAAAGCTGGGCATGGCTGTGTACGCGTTTACAGTGCTGTGGAGGACAGGTACAGAAGGACAGCGGGGGCTTGCTGGCTGCCAGTCTAGTGCCAGGCCCAGCAAGAGAGCCTGTCTCAAGGGATAAGGCAGAGAAGAACAGGGCGGGACACTCGATGTCCTCCTCTGGTCCTCATATGCAAGCACTTGTGAATGTGCATTTGCACACACACACACACATACACACACACACACACACACAGAAGTTTGAAGTGCACATGGTCTTTGATGTAGCAGTTCCACTCTTAGGAGTTCATCCTCAGATAGACTTCCATATGTGCATGAAAGAATGATGGACGAGGGGTTCACTGTAACATCACAGTTAATGGAAAAAGACTGGAAATGACCCAAATGGCTGATAATGGTAGATTGGTGAAGTAAATTACAACAGACTCATGCAATGAAACCTCACACAGTCTCTGAAAAGAATGAAGTAAAATGAAGCCGTAAAAGTTCTCAAAGGAGCTGTAAATTTCCTTTATGATCTCTGACTTGAGAAGGTCCTTTTATAAAGCACACAAACCTCAGAAGCTATGATATAAAAGACTGATAAATTTGAGTACTGGTATTATTTTTTTTTCTTGGAATGATTTAAACAAGCAAACAACCTAACCAACAAACCCACCACCACCAACAACAAAACTACCATAACAAAAAGTTCCACAAGTGGTGAAAAGTAGAAAACTGAGAAAATACTTCCAGCTCCTACAAAAGTTCCTTAAAGCATTTCTACAATAAAAAAACAGTGAATGATGAGAAAGAAAAGCGGACCAAGGGGCGTGTGTATGGGAGAGGAGAGAGAATATTCCAGAAAGGTATGAACCAAATGCTTAGCTTTACTTAGAAAAGCACTGCCAATGTAAACTTCCTGGAGACGCTCTTCCCTGCTTCTGAGGACCAAATAGTAACTGAGCCATAAGTTGGACAATGGTAATGGTTGGGTCAACAATGAATTGTGCATACTACCTTGGTCCCATAGATTATCACTGAGATCAACTGTTTTTATTTCTAGTATTTTCACAATAGCTTTCTTGTGTTTAGACAAGCTTGGACACATAAACACTATTGTTCCAATTGCCCATCATGACAGCTTTCATTGTTGACTTGGCACAATTTAGAATCATCTGGGTCTCAATGAGGACTGTCTTAGTTAGGGTTTCTATTGCTGTGAAGAGACACTATGACCACAGCAACTCATAATATTTTAATTGGGTGGCTTATGGTTTCAGAAGTTTAGTCCATTATCATCATGGTGGGACATGGCAGAGTGCAGGCAGACATGGTGCTGGAGAAGGAGCTGAGAGTCCTACATCTTGATCAGCAGGCAACAGGAAGTGAACTGAACTAGGCATAGCTTGAGCCTAGGAGACCTCAAAGCTCGCCCCTACAGTGACACACTTCCTCCAACAAGGCCACACCTACTTCAACAAGGCCACACCTCCTAATAGTGCCATTCCCTACGAGCTTATAGGAGCCAATTATATTCAAACTACCACAAGAACTGTCTACATTGGGTTGGCTTGTAAGCATCTGTGGGGGGATTGTCTTGAGTTGATTGTCAGGGAAAGACCCAGCCCATGATGGGCAGTACCACTCCTTAGGCAGGAAGTCCTTAAATGTAAAAGAATGGAAGAAGAGAGCTGAGTACAAGCAAGCAAGCAAGTCTGCATGCGTTCATTCCCCTCTGCTCTGGACTGCAGATGTGATGGGACCCGGCTGTTTCAGGCTCCTGTCACTATTAATTTCCAAACAGTGATGGACTATAACTTGGAGTTGTAATCTAAAATGAACCCTGCCTCCTTTAAGTTGCCTTTGACAGGATGTTTCATCATAGTAACAGACACAAGGACACCTATAGAACTCAGTACTGCTGCACACAACTCAGTCTTGGAGTCTGAGAGGTGATAGGCTATACCACGTAGCCCAGGCATGTGCTAATAGGCACACTGTCTGGGGTTGTACAAGTACATTCTGTGAGGTCTGTGGAACAATGCCTTTGCTAGCCTGCTTCCTTGTGGCTGAGCCATGAATGGCTATACTTGCAAGGGAATGTAGCCCACCACTCAGCAGGCTCAGAGAATGGCAGGCAATCAGTGTGACTATGTCCGGAATGCCTAGATGCAGCAAGTCCAGTTCCAGCAGGACAGTTATCCCTCAGATACCTCGCAAACATCACTGAATGGGTTGGTCAGGACAATGAGGACATTTTCTTCAGAAAGACAAAGGCATTTGAGCCTATCTGCAAGAGCAAGAGGCTACAGTGAAACACAGTGCGGCAAAGTCACCCATGGAACGTAGAGATGTCTGCAAACCATATACTCAGCCACAAGGAGCCCATATGCTCTGAATGTGAAATTTCCCCCACAGACTCATGAGTCTGAACACTTGGCTACCACATTCTTTAGGAAGACCGTGGACCTTTCAGGAGGAGGAGGAGGAGACTGCGGAGGTGGAAACTGAGGCAGGACTAGAGGTATAAAGCCTCTTTCTGTCTGCTCTCTCTCTCCTGAGGCAATGCGAGCTGACACCTCACCCTCCTGTTATCATGCCTTCTCCACCATTACCGACTGCATCCCTGAGAACTGTGAGCCGAGACAACCCTCTTCCTTTACGTTGCTTCGTGCCAGGGATTTGGTAAGAGCAACGAGAAAAGTAACTGATACAATTCACAAAAGCGAAACGCCGCCACCAGCAGCACTCCGGATTTCCCCACTCCTTCTCTCTTAGGCTTGCTTAAGGCCTGCCAGCCAGGGCAGGGATGGAGGGAGACTGTGGGGTCCTTGGAGTGGCAGCAATAAATTGATTTTCCCATTAGGTGCCAGACCTGTCACATCTCTCAGGGAAGAAGCCAGTGTAACCAGTGTTTCCTCTACAGCCCCTTGGAGAGCCCACAGCCACCTTCGGCTGTCACTTGGACCTCAGAGGCATCGAGACTTCCTCTCCTAGCACACTGCCTGTCTGTGGGTGGCCCCAGGTCCGACTTCTTTTCATATCTAGGGGTCTGGAATCTTATCAAGGTCCTAGGTCTAGTTCTTGTCCTAGGGCCACAAGAACGAATTACTGGGGCAGGGGGCCATGGCATATAGAGACTCCAGATAGGACAGTGTCCATCTCCTCTGGGCTCCTATGTATGCAGGGCAGGCTCCTGGGGCCCTGGCATCTGCTCCCAGGATTCAGCATGATAATGGCACTGGGAGATCTTCCAACTCTTGCAAAGAGAAAGTGCAGTCACAAGAGCGATGGGACAGACCTGCAGAGAAGCTATGGACAGGGAGCTATGGCTAAGTCAGAGGCACAGGGAGGGACGATGTTTTTTGTCCCCTGGAGCTGGTGACCCCTCAGGGGAACTGAGTCCTCCTGAGAGCATGGGAAGTCAAGAAGGCACTGGTACCTACTTTCCCAAACCTGTGAAATTCCCAGGGATGAAACTCTAAGACTGGCCCCCATGATGACAGCCACAAGAAAACGTGTGTCCTTTGAAGCGACACTAGCTTTTTCTGTGTGTTCAAGGCAAGTGGGGTTTTGCTTGTTGTCCTGGGCATGGCATAGAGTGTCATCTTCAGGTGCAGGGTTCCTCCTGACAATAGGACAGAGGCCAGGCAAGAGATGCCCCAAAAGGTTAAATGACTCTTCTATCTCACATCAATACCTCAGTGCTGGCCTACCCATGACACAAGATTCCATCAGAACCCAGATGCTCTTTCCACTAAATCGGCCTCTAGTTTAAAGAGGGTTCCAGAAGAGTGGAGCTACAGAGTGCCTGCTGAGGGAGACCCTCTCCATCACCATGATCACTTCATCTCTCCACCACCTCCTGGAGTGATGGCAGCCAGCACATCCCAGCTCTTATGAGCCAGGCATGAGGCCTCTGTTTCCTTGTGAAATACAGTTTGTTTAGATACCATCACAGCAGGCCTTGTGGATGCCCATGGAGCCCAAGGTTGCCAGAGTTGCATTGTCCAGGGAGGGTATCAGAGAATATGTATGATGAAGATCTTCTAGGAGAGCAGCAAGGTGGTCAGGGATCTCAGGCAGAGAAGACTGCCATGGTCATCTAATTCAATGTCTTCCCACGAATGAACATGCATCCATCTACCCATGTATCTACCTACCAGCACTCCCACCCATCTGTCCATACCTCCCTCCTTCCCATTTACCCATGCACCCATTCCTCCTCCTCTTCTTTTTTCCTATTTATCAATCCACCCACTCATCCATCTATGCAGCCCTCCTACTCATCCATCCATCCATCCATCCACCCACTCATCCATCAATTCATACATTCCTCTTTCCCACATATCTATGTATCATCTACTCCTCTTTTTTCCCTCCTATTCATCCACCCACCCACACAACCATCTATCCACCCAACCTTCCTACTCATCCACCCATCCACCCATCCATCCATCCATCCATCCATCCATCCATCCATCCATCCACATATTCCTCTCTCTTACATATCCATATACCATCTACCCCTCTCTTTTTCCCTCCTATTCATCCACCCACCCACCAACCCATCCATCCATCCATCCATCCATCCATCCATCCATCCATCCATCTATCCATGTACCCATCCTTTCCATTATCTATCCTTCCATTCATCCATCCACCTATCCATCCACTCAGCATCACTCTGTTGTCAAGCAGTGGACCCTCTGCTAGAAACATGAAAGTGACCTTTCATATTTCATGAGGACCTCAGTCTGACAGAATCAAATTCAGTATTTTCATAATGTCTTTTAAACTCTTTTTTTTTCATCTTCTCATAATATGGAATTCATTACCTGGCAAAGCGTCCCATTATATTTCATAGAGTGCTTGAATTTTATAGCAGGGGAAATTGAGGCCCAGGTGAAGGAACGGCATGGCTGAGCTCGAGCTGCAGCTGGAGGATGCTGGTCTCAGGCTTGTTTCCTTCAGCTCAGAACTCTAGGCTGTGCTGCGCTGTCTGCAGCTACTGCCTGAGTCCCAAGAGGGTCGAAAGCCTGTAACAAGCTCACGTGATGACCAGAACTTCTATTTAATATCTCAGTGCACGGTGGACTGAGGGCCAACTATGCAAGCACAGAGTCAGGGAAAACTATTCACTTAAGAAAAGTTTTAGAGCATTTCTTGCTTCTCCTGGGGAGACAGAACTCTTGCAGACTGTGAGTTCAGTGAATTCCGAGTACCTTGCCACCCAGGAGTCTGTGCTGCAGAGGGTCCTGCCGAGGGGAAGCTTGGGTTTTAAGCCACAGGCCCCCTCCTACAGGTCTTCAGCACAGCCCAGCAGACCTACCTGCTTAGATACTTCAACACAAGATTCCTGTGCCTACCTTTCCAGATAACTCAAGATACTGTATGTAAAAACTTCCTAATGGGGCCTGGCATGTTAGTCAGGGATCAACTGAAGTCACAGCAGACAAAACAAAACAACAAACAACCGAGAGTTAGGTGACATTTGTTCTTCTTTGAATTAGATGAAAGCATTGCCTGAATTTTGCAGAGACCTAACAACAGAAAGGAGCTAAGATTGAATTCCCCTTCCACCGAATTCCACAGCCTATTTTCTTATCCCCCTTGGGACAGCCCTTAACTGCCTTAAGCACAGGGCTCCTCCCTGGGGCCCTCAGCTTCCCAGCAGGAAGTGACCTTGAGCCCTTCTGCCCAATGACTTGTTCTGTGAAGTCCTGGCTGACACATTCCCTGACCTTTGACCTTCCCTCCTCAAAGGTCTCCTGGTCCAGCCCTCAGCTGAATGCCCCCTTGTCCTCTCATAAAAGACCAGACACTTAAAAGTACAGAGGCCGAAGTGACTGCCTCCCCAGGAGCTGGCCAGCTGGGCTGGAGACTGCCAGCCTCATCCTCAGAGCATTTACAATGAAGTGATGTCAACCCCTGAAGACATATAGGGTCTTGTGGGGAACACCCCACACAGGACTATGAGCCATTGATGTCTTGGCTGTCCCCAGGGAAGCTCTTCAGTGAGTTCTGTAAAGGGACACATATTTGGAATTTGGTCTGAATGATGCAACAAGGGTAGGTGATCTTCAGGGGCTAGCCTCGGACTCTAGGATGATGGTGATAACCCTCTCAGCTTCAAAAGGTTTGCCTCGAATGGAATGGAGCTTATCTGTCAGCTGAAAAGTTCAGCTTTTAAATTTTGCCCCATGAAGCTTAAAATATCTGTATATAGGCTGGTGAGATGGCTCGGCAGTTCAATGACCCGAGTTCAATCCCTGGGACCCACGTAAAAGGTGGAGGGATTCCACAAAATTGTCCTCTGACGTCCACATGCACACCGTGCTGCGCCACACACACACACACACACACACACACACACACACACACACACACACTCACACTTACAAAAACAATAAAGTAAAAAGTATATGTATGTGAGTATAAAAATACAATGGTTCATATCTAATTTAATATATGTGTATATAAACAACCATACATATATCCATATAGCATGATATCTGAATATAAATATATAGCTATAACTATCTGGCCAGGTGTAGTATGGTGCACCTATAATCACAGCACCCAGGAGGATGAGGCAGGGGGATCACGAACCTCTTTCTTTATAAAAGTTCCCAGGGTCTGGTAGCTTGAAAGAAAATGGCCCCTAAAGGGCACTAATGGGAGGTGTGGCTTTGTTGGAGGAAGTGTGTCACTGTGGAGACAGGCTTTGAGGTCTCATATATATTCAAGCCATGCCTGGTTAGACAGATCATACTTCCTGTTGCCTGCAGATCAAGAAGTAGGATTTTCAGCTCAATCACCATGTCTGCCTGCATATTGCCACGTCCCACCATAATGATAATGGACTAAACCTCTGAACTGTAAGCAAGCCACTCCATTAAATGTTTTCCTTTGTAAGAGTTGCCATGGTCATGGTGTCTCTTTATAGCAATAGAAGACCCAACTAAGACACGTGGTGTGGAGTAGCTTAAAGTAAAGGGTGAAAATGGGCCTGGAGATGTAGCTCAGTGGGTAGAGTCTTGCCTTCTGATGGGTAGAGGCCTGGGTTCAACCCCTGATGCTGCAGAAATTCAAGGATATCCTTATGATCAAGTTTGGGGCCAGCCTGGGTTACATGAAACCCTGTATCCATCCCCCCTCACCCCCGCAACCAAATATCAAAGGGAGAAAATCGATCTGTGACTATATTATCTTTTCTTGACCACAGTTCAAACTTGGTGCAGTTTTTTGATGTCCATCAGTCTGCTATTTTTTCCTTTCTCTATTTTTCCTGTATGTGTGTTGCGTGTGAGTGTGTACATGTATGCGGTCACACATATTTGAGTGGATGGACACATGCATATGGATGCCTGAGGTTGATGCTGGGTCTCCCAATCAAACCATCCTCCACCAATAGTCTCTTAGTCTGCTTGCTCAGGGAATCCTGTCTCTGTCTTCCAAGACTGGAATTATGGCCCCCCTTAGCATTTACATGGGTTTCTGGGGAAACCCAACTCTAGTTCGCATGCTCATGTGGCGAACACTTTAACTGCTGAGCCAACTTCTCAGCCTCCCGCTGGTTTAGAAAGGCTTCTAGTCCTATGCAGAAGGGAAGTTGACTGAGGGAGATGGAAGCCACAGAGAGAAGGCTGGTGGCACTCCACAGAGTGGGCAAGGCTTGGGCTTCCCAGGCTAGACTTTTTGGCAAGCCATAGAATTTTCCTGGGCCTCGGTGTTATTTGCTTCTTGGTTGGTGCTGAGATGAACTGAGACAGCAAAGGGTCTGGAATGGCTCCTTCCAGACTGTAGGCTTTCTGAAGCATTGATTTTCCTCATTTGGTTTGATAAAAATGTACTCAAGACAACGAGAAGGGCTGGTGAATTAAAACTCTGTTTCTTCCTGGATGCACACTGGCTCTGCATGTCCAGGAAGACATCACCTACCAGGGTCTTCCAGATACTCAGCTGTAAACACAACCCAGGCCAGGAGGGACTGAGTGATTCTTGTTTGAAAGTAAAGAGAACAGAGGGGAAGTCAGAGACCCAAAGGTTTAGGGAGAAGTCGGGCGGGGCTGTGATGGTTCCTGGTAATCGAACTTCTTCCTGGAGGGACTAAGGGAGACCGTTGGTGAGCACAAAGAGGATCGGCAAAGAGAGGGGACATAGGGAGGGGGTCTCCAGGACTATGAGAGCTGAAGGGTGAGCCTGAGGAGGCAGAAAGGCTGTTTCCCAAGGCCAGAGCCTCGTGTGAGACATGTGGCCATCACAGGTCTTTGGGGACTGTTCCAATTCCCCAGTGCTTTTCTGTGGTCTCCATAAACTGCTTGGCTGTCCTCGAATGCCAGACCTCTGACATGCAAGCCATGTCTCCTACAAACAGACAGACAGACCCTCTCGCCACAAATGGCCCCAGGTTCTTCCTTAGACCAAGAATAGGGGTTTTGGGTTAGGAAAAAAAGTAGCCATGGAATTTCATGGAAGGTGGGGTGAGGAGAGAAATTTGGAAGTGATTTTCAAGGAATTTAAAGCTTTTATTCAGGTTGCAAAATCTTTTCCCCGAGCGGACAGGCCAGTTTAAAGTGGTAGCAGCTCTTACAGGGTGACACAAACACCCGGGCAAAGCTGTATACATGAACCACTTGCCCCCGTGGAGGCAGACTGGTCCTCATGGGGAGGGGATAGAGGAGTACAGAGTGTGAGTCTTGTACTGCTAGGCCTGTGGAAAGCATAAGAACTTCATGCAGACCTGGGTTCAAATCCCTCACAGCACCACTGGCAAACACCACCTTTTGCCTTTAGAAATGAGTACCGACATCTCAACATCATGATAAGTGAAACAAGCCAGCCATACGGATGAAGCAGCACATGCTCTCAGTCCTATGGGAAACTGAGGCAGCAAGCATGGGAGACAGTTTAGCTTGGGACACCCCTCCCCATTTGGTTTTGGTTATTTGCCCCCTTGTAATAATGCACATGGTAGCCTAGTTCCTTCACCTGTACATACTATGAACACACATTGCTCTCTAAACAATTCATCTGGCAACCCCAGAACCCCTTCAGGCTCCCACCTGCATTGCAGCCTTACACTATTCCCACCTCAACAATAGTATAAATGCCTCTGCTCCTGGTAGCAACCACATTTTGACACTTGCTATTTAAGTGTATTCCAAATATGTACAGAAGGAAGAACAGCAAGGTGGAGCCAGCCCAAACTGGTTTTGGGTGCATGCACAGTAAGGCAAATGTGTCCTGCAAGTGAACTTTTAGGGAGAATCCCCTGTTGACTATTTTGAGCATGCAGATGATTGAACTTCAGATACATTATGGGAAGGGACATATGCAGTAGGAAAGACGAATGTATGACTTAATCTATCAATCAAAATAGAGAACCACCCAAACCAAACTCCCTTAGTAACCAGTTTTCCCTCTCTTGCACTCTATTAAAAAGATATCCCTGAGCAATGTTTGAGGGCCTCAAGCATCCTCTGTGAATCTTGAGATCGTGTGTCTCTCTATAACCTGCACTGTCATTTTGCTCCAGAAAATGCTGTCTTGCATCTCTTGCAAATATGCATGAATCTGCATTTGCAGTTCTTTGGGTAAGAGGCCACAAACCTGGGAATACATGGCCCTGACCCCAACCACTGGGAATAGGACCTAAAGAAAATGATGTCACAGAAGTTGAAAATATGTCAATCAGTTGGTACAATGTCACAGTTTGATGAGAGAAATGAGCTCTATGTTCCCTGGGCACAGCAGGATGAACACAACTAACAATACATCGTGTGTTTCAAAATAGTTATGAGAGGGATGGCCTCACATAAAGGGAGGGTCCAAGTCTAAGATGATGGACAAGCTCTGATGTGTACAGGAATCTGAACAGCACGTTGTTCTTGCATGTGTACAGATGGTATATGGGGAGGTGCTCTGTAGCTCAGTTGGTAGATTCTTGTCTACCACCCATGAAGCCATGGACTCGATCCCCAGCGCAGCACTACACTCAGGGTGCCGGTACATACCTGGAGTCCTGGGCTACGGAGGTGGAGGCAGGAGGATTAGAAGTTCAGGCTTATCCTCAGCTACATAGTGATTTGGAGGTCAGCCCGAGAGACACGAGACCCTGTCTTAAAAAAACGTACATATAGTATATGCCAGCACAAAACGAATTGTTTAAAAAGGAAAAAAAAAATGAGCTAACAGCCCTGCATTGCTTAGTGATGGGATTGTTCTGAGAGACGCCTCTCCAGGTGATTTCATCATTGCGCTAACATTACAGTGTGCACCTAACAAAAACCACACACGGTCCAGCTCTCTTGATGTAAGCAGGCATGTCAATCATGACGGATGAAACTCTCTTGGGGAAGCACCACAGACGGTTGCAGCTTATACTAAAACAATGATACAAAGAATAATCGTATAATTCCTTAGGCCAGTAGCACACACTTTATCCTTCATGACCAAGGGTCACGTACTGTACCCAACGGCATGTGTCCCACTTTTATCGTGTAAAACCTTTTTATATTTATTGATTGTGTGTTATGTGTGCATGTGATGCCACAGCGCCTGCATGGAGAGCAGGGGACAACTTGCAGAGGTTGGTTGGTTCTGTCCTTTCACTTAGGACTTGGGTCATCAGGATTGGTGGCAGTCACCTTTACCTGCTGAGCCATCTCACGTAGCCTGGTGTCCTACTTTTAGAGCATGGCAGGTTGTTAACACCAGCATCACTCTGTGCTGTGATGGCCGTGAGGTCACGAGGCCACGGGAAATTTTCAGCTCCTCTGCTATCTCACAGGACCACTGTGGTATGTGTGTGTGTGATCCATTGCTGGCTGGAATGTCTGTGTGTTGTGCACGGCTGTACCTTTGCACTTGGACAGTGAAGGAGCAAAGCAGTGGCCTATCAGGGATGTACTGACTCCATGGGGACATGGAGACTTAGGATCATTTCTGTCCTATTGGGGCAGGCAAGTCCATGTGCCTTTGTTTTTGCAGTCATATGCTTTGGGGGGGGGGTTGGGGGCCCCAAAGAGCTGCAGCTGTGCCAGGTTCCTGGGCTGGACGCTGGCCACCTGAGCAAGGGTGATGAGACAGGGTATGCCATGTGCTTGTGGCTTAGCTCGGAGCAGGTTTTGCGGTCTGTGTTGTCAAAGAATCAGGAATTTTCAAGCCAGGTCATCAGGCTTGATGGTAAGTGCCTTTGCTCAGCCATCTTCTAGCCCCATCTACAACACTAAACAAAACAAAGCAAAACAAAACACAAAACCCCAAACTTTCATCCTTAGGTTTTCTTACTGCAACATGAACAAGGACATTTGAAAATGAAATGTACATCTCCAATAACCCAAAGGAGAACCAGTGTAGCATGCCATGAAACAGACTGCTAAAGTTACACATGATGAAAACCAAGCCACGTGGTGCTGGTCCCTTGCCTGCGAGCCTCCACCTGGTGACCTATTCTCTTTGTAAAGAGGAGATTAGTGGGTCTTAAAGAGGCATTAAAGACCCACTAGGCCACACTGAGACGATCTCTTGAACCAACTGGAAGGATTGGAAGGATTTGAAGGACTTTCATATGAGGTCAATGTCTTTTGATATTGAGCCAATGTTCTTGTGTCCTGACTCTGGTAAAGTCCCCTGGCATAAATGTGGGTACACACAGCTCCAGGGACCCTGAGGTTGATACTCTGGAGCTTGTGCTCTTCCAATGGGCTTCACTTCCCCCTCACTTCCACTTCTGCCCCTCACTTCAAACCTCAGGACTCACGTCTGTCCACATCCCCTACTGACTCTATGACGTCTTTCTCTTTTCCCACATCTGCCTGCATCACCTACTGACTCTATGATGTCTTTCTCTTTTCTCACCTGTAACCCTGGTTACTCCCCCAGCTCTTCTCTAGAAGTCATCCACTCTGTGCTGGACCCTTGACTCCTTCGGGAAGCAGAGTCACCTCAGAAATGAGGGTTTTCACACACACACACACACACACACACACACACACACACACACACACATGCTCCCTCTTGAGCAATGGCTGTCTCCTACAGAGGAGAGGAGGGAACTCCTCAGATGGTTAAGCATGCAGGCTCACTCTTGAGCCTGGCATTCCCACTTCATCTCCAGGCTTCCCTCTACCACCTCACTCTGGCATTCTCTCTGCAAAACACAAGCTGAAATAACATGGGGAGCCCCAGGCCCTGACCAGTAAATACCTGGTGAGAGATAAGGAGCTTGGATATTTACACAGAGGGTTCTCATCTCCCTCCTGCAGACACAGGACCCTTATTAAAGGCAGCAGGAATTGCTTCTCCTGGCTAGTATCCCTGCATAGGGTGGCAGGGAAATTGAGGGGGCATATGAGGGCTGTTTCTTTTTCTAATGGATAGCCAATCTTCAAGGCTGTCTTCACCCTGTCTCTGCCTGGAGGCCATTCAATGGAGACACCATGCCTATGTCGACCAAGGCCCAAGGATGGAGGGAGGCCATTTATGGAGCTGGATGGCTGTGGAGTGGACTGTAGCTTGATGGTGGGCCTAGGTGCAACTTAACAGCCAGGCAGAAGTACAGCCTTTCATCTGTGCTGGGTTCCACAGTACGGCCCCTCCCCTCCTCAGGGCAGTAGCAGTTAGGGACCATTTTGCTCTATCTTGGACCACCTATATATCTTAGCGGGACATTGGAACTCGGAGCTCACATCAGGGCTAAGACAGAATCCAAGCTGAGGTTCATTGACCTCACCTCAGGGTGTGTGTTAACAGCCATTATAGTCATTCTCCACTTTTGCCACTGGTACCCTTATCTTCCCTCAGAGAACCCTTCCTCCTTCTCACACCCTCATAGATTTTCTGATTCTAAACTCCTCCCATCCACCACAGCTGGTGGCAAGTAACTCCAGTACAGCTGTCACCCTGCTGTCATGTTTCCAGCCGCAGTGGTAAGATAAGAACCCATCACCATAAGGAATTTCTGTTAGGACTGTTAAAAAAAGGGTGGTGGTGGTGGTGGTGATTTTTGGAGGTGCAAGAAAAAGGACGAGGAAACAGCGAAGTAGATATCATTTCCAGAAGTACGGAGCAAAGTCAATCTCAGCACCAGGATGGACTTGAGGCTGCCGTCCCAGTACTGGCTAAAGCCAGATCAAAGCTGTACTTCATGCCACTACTGGATAAGCCAAGTTAGGGTGAGGCATCCACGATCCGTATTCCTGTTCAAATATGCAGCCACATGACTCCGATGACCTTAGTGAGTTCTTCTGAGCAGTTTACGTGAGCCCAGGACTCAAGCTCGCACGTGGGGCTCACCAAATGCTTCTAGCACCTGCCTGGTGAGGGAGACTCTCAGAACGATCCGCACACATTGCTCTCTGTCAGATCTCTCTGTGGAAGAAGAGACGGTGACTAGACCCGAGCCATCCTCTGCCTGCTGCTCTCTGCTCTGTCTTCGGTCCTGGCTACACCGGCAGCTCCTTGTTCTCCTTGTCAGGCTTAACTCTTGTCTAGAATTACGTTCAGCATTTGTATGTGTGTGTGGTCAGTGGAGAGCTTGTGGGAGTCAGTTCTCTCCTTCCATCATGTGGGTCTGGGGGATCGCACTCAGGTTGTCAGGCTTGGCACCCAATGAGCCACGCTGCCACCTCCCAAAGACTTTTAAAAGCTAAGGGACTCTTCTGCACATGTTTTGAGGCTCTCAGGCCTGCCTTCTTCTGGGCCACTTCCTGATCTGTTTCTCTCACCCTTCCCTTCTGAGTCTGAGAATGCTCCCCATGTGGCCCTGGGCCTGCCTATCCCCCGACCCATCCCCCCACTCTCCTGTTTTCCTAATATCCAGGCATCTGTTTTTCTAATATCCAGGATACGGATCTTTTGGGGTCTAGGATGGCAGCTCCAGGTCCCTAGGAAGGTGAGCTGAAGTCAGCAGGCCACAGGTGGCGCCCACCTGGGCAGAGAGGCCACAGCCTTGTCTCCTCAAATGCAGAAGATCCTTTACTTGTGACCAGGGGTCATAACTGTTCCTACCAGGCTCTTTCTTCCCGCCACTCCCATCTCTGATGTCAAGAGACCCTGACTGATAGTTATGGATGGCTGTCGGGGGTGGGGGGCCTGGATACCATCTCTTCTGTCCCTATTCCAGAAGCTCTGAGTCTTGAGGTTTGGGGTGGGACCCAGGTACCTGATGGGCAATAAGCTTCATGTGCAGGCCTCTGCGGAGAAACCCTACAGGGAGCTCTCACCTCTGGGGAAGCTGATACCAGTGCTGGGCTTCAGAGCGAGCCACCCAGAGCCCACCCAGGACCCTCTCTCCCTCACAACGACCACAGGCTTGCATGCTGGGCTCTGGGCGGCCTATCTTCATAATCCTTGTAAATACAGCCGGGGCTCATTAGGAAATGGGGACCATTCTGTCAGGCCAATTAAAGAGATGCTCAAACAGATAAACCAATGAAGAAATAAACGGTGATGGCAGGAACAATCTCTTTATGGCTGCCCTCTGGGGTGGGCTTTATAGTGTTGCTTTGTATGTATTTTTCCCCCCCTAAATAAGCAAAATTGTTTTCTTGGGAATCTATCCAAGAACATTAGATAAATAGCTGTAACCCAGGCCCAGTTGCTCACAGGAAATCCTGTTCAGGCAGACAGTGGGGGGCAGGGAGCGAGACTGTGTGCTTTGATGCATGTGGTTGGGGTGCCCTCGGCGGTGGCATCCAGAGCTTTGTGTGAACGCTCCAGGCTCGTCAGTTTCTGAATGTGACCTTGGGCAGGTCAAGGCTTAGCCTTAGCTTCCTACTGGGCTTCTCTTTCCCCCACACTCACAAAGGTTAGGTTGGAGCTCCTCATCTTCTACCGCCCAAGGGGTCTCAGTGACGTGAGCAGTCCAGGCGGTCACTCTCAGACTCTGCTGGCTGGAGAGGCTGTGTCCAGCTTCACTTCACTATTGGGTGCCGAGTAGAGTCCTTGCGTATGCCCAAGACGCACTCTGTGCCTATGACATACCCTTCCTCCATCTTTGGGCACTAGGTCTCTTTTACCTTTTCCGCTCACTGAGCTCCCTATGGCCACTGAGGTCTATTTTCCCACTTCCTCAGCTGCCCCTCCCTCCAATCCCACGGCTGGCTCCCATCCGCCTCTCCATCTCTCAAATATATTTTAATTTCTGGCCTCCTCTGAGCTTGCACCTCCTGCCAGTCCCACCTTTCTGGACATTTGCCACTCTGTCTCTGAGAGGGTGATTTCAGACCGTGCTTCCTCCTCGCTAAACCCTCGACTGTAACTGGAACAAGTCTTGGGTCTTTAATTGAACCTCACCTCCACCTTCTCAGCCCCTCACAGCACCAACACATCACCTGCTTTAGACCCCACAGTGCTGTCACCACACTAAGTGCCCTCCTCTTTCCCTGCTTCAATGCTTGTCAAGAGTCTCTCCAGCACAAACATCACCTCCTCCGTGGAGGCTGTTCTAAGTCCCCCCTGCGCCCAGGGAGTAGGGCCTTGCCCTCCTCCCCAGCCCTGTGACCTACTTGGTGATGGTGACTGGGTTGCCAGCCTGCGTGGCCACAGCAGCTGGACTGTGATTTCCCCACGTCTGTGTTTCAGGCATCTGGAATACAGGCCTGGAAGGATGTGGGCACATGGTGAGTGTTTGTTTACACTGAATTCTGCACAGTCTGCGTTTGCGACCCTTCTTGGAATGGCTGTGGTGTGACTGTTAGGCAGCCCACTTGCGAACAGACACAAGGCAGTTGTGGTCAGGTCTCAGGGTTCCCCGTGGCCGAATCATTCTGAGGCTATCGATGGGATATGAATCAGCAAAGGCTGGGACAGCCTGGAAATGACTGGCAGTATCTGCTCCAAGTCCACTGATGCTATCCAGATGCAAAGTGCTGTGCTGAAGCGTGTTGCTGGTAATTAAACTGACGAGAGTTCCAAGGCAGATGAGGCCAGTGACCTTGGGCAGGTCACCCTTCTCTGTGGCCCCTATTTTGCCTCAGAGGCACAGGAGGGGCCCAGCTAGTTTATCAGTAAACTCAAGTGAATGGCAGAAGTCCCCTCCTCACACCTATGAGGCAGAATATACTTGGAATTCAGCAGAGCTTTGAGCCCATTACTTAGGGTTCCCTTGGGGTGCTGGGACATCTGTCCCCACCTCAGAATGGTATGCAGGAGACCTCTAGGTGGATAGCATGCTCTCCTGCAGAAGCTGAGAGCCCTGAGGTGTTAGGGAGCTGGGGGCCAGTTCAAGGCTGATCTCTGCAGAGGGGTCTTCATTGTCTGTTTCGGAGCAAATGCAGCCTGTCACTCCACAACTGGGCGGCTCTTTTTTCTAGCTCATCATGCTCCCTGCTGAGGCAGCTGCATTGCTCACAAAGGCTGGTGCCACCGAGCAAACCAGCTTGTGCCGGCATCCCAGGGGAATGCCCGTCACCAGAGACAGGCACTCAGGAAGGTGGGGAAGGGTGAGGCCCAGCTGCTGCTCTCACACGGCTCATTTGCCAGGCTAGGTGGTGGGCCATGCCCAGGGGACAACTTCCCTGAGGGAGGTGCCTCACGCTACATAGAAATGCATGGCATGCGGCTACAGCTTCCCCATGTCAGGGAACCACAGAAGGCTTTACTTGAGCACAGGCTTGAAGGGTGACAGTGTAGGCATGTAAGAGGACAGGTGTGGACTCGCTGAGTGGACACTTTGAAACAAGACATGGGAACGAGTAATTCTGGACAGACCCACCATGTCTAGAACTTTCAATTCTTGGAACGCATAGTGAGAAATGAAGCCCACAGCAGCAGGGCGAGGAGGAGGAGGAGGAATTCTAAGACTGAAAAGGGAGGAGAGGTACTGTCTTGGGGTCTCTTTGTGTCTCTCTCTGTGCACTGGTGTCCTTCTTACGCAGGTGCATTTGGAGACCAGAGGATGACATCAATCACTGTCTTCCCCAGTCACTGTCCACTTTATTTATATATTTATTTATTCATTTATTCATTCATTCATTCATCCATTTATCTATCTATCTATCTATCTATCTATCTATCTATCTATCTATCTATCTATCTATCTATCTATCTATTTATTTATTTATGTGGCAGAGTCTCTTGCTGAACCTGGAGCTCACCATTCATCTTGGCTAGCGTGGCCGGCTAGTGAACCTTGGGATCCACCTGTCTTCACCCCTTCCCACTGCGTGACCTCACTGACGGATGGGATCTTCAAAAGTGAAACTCACAGAACCAGAGAGTGGAACCCTAAGGTGTCAGAGGCCAGGGAACAGGGCGGGTGGGGAGCAGCTGGTCAAAGGGCACACAATTTCAGTCAGGGGGAGTAAACTCAAGAGGCAGATACGACATGGCTTAACAGTAGTGTTTTGGCCATAAAGCCATGATCTGTATACCAGGTAGTGGATATGCTATTGAGCCTGGTTTAGCTAGTTCATAGTGTACACATATACCAAACCAGCATAATACACACAATTAATATTTGTCAGCTAAAAATAAATCAGTGGGCTGGGGAGATAGTTCAACCAGGAAAGTGCTTGCTCTATGCAAGTGTGAGGAACCAGGTCCCACAGGAGCAGTGGAGGCCAATATTGTCACATGGTACCATGTGACCAAGCAGAAGGGGACACCTTGAAACAGCCCTGAGCAGAGAGGGCCAGGGGCATTTACATACCAGCAGGCCATGAACCTCACCTCCATGCACATGCGTCTGTATTCCAAATGGCTGCACCAGGGTCTGTAGGTAGCATACCACACCACAAACCAAGGCAGTGCTGGCAGCCTCTGCAACTGTCTAGGAGGGTGCGGTGACGAGCTCATATTCAGGTGACCGAGGTGTGTCACTTTAAGTCTTTCTCTTAGCTGGCCCCAATGGCATGGGCCTAGAAGAGCTGGCTCTGCCCCTCACCTGAGGGGGTGGTCCCAACGGCCTGGACCGACCAGCTCAACTACCACCCAGATCCACATCCTGGACCTTGGGTTGGCCCACCCTAACATCTGCTCCATCTATGACCTGCTGGAGTACGCCAAGAGACTGGTCCTGCAGAATGATAACCGCAGGATCTCCATGACTTGGGGCATCAACAGGATATCCGAGAGGAGTTTTGATGAGGGTCCAGTGATGATGGTGTGCCAGAAACCAGAGGCCTCGAACCACACCACTGACTCATGGCAATGAACATTTTGCAGGTGGGGCTGATTGGACAAAAGGGCTTTACTGTGTGACACCCTGCAGCTCCTGATGCCACTGGGATGAATGAAGAAGTGTTGAAAAGATGGAAGAGCGAGGTGTTTTTTTTTTCCTTTTTGGTTGTTTTGTTTCTAATTAATTTTGGGGGGGCATATTGTAGGGGTGAGGGGTGGATATGGAGGGACTGGGAGGTGAGTGGGATTAGGATGCATGATGTGAAATTCCCAAAGAATCAATAAAGAATTATTAAAAAATACCTTTCTCTTAGGGGACAACAGAGCAGTGAGCTCAGCTGTTGGAGGGGTCAGCTGGAAGTTGTTTTTCTAGTTGCAAAGGGTGGGTCAGGTGGGCTTCTAGGAGTTCGTCTCTAGTCAGCCTTTAAACCCTGGATGCTTAGAGACAGGAGCCCAGCCTCCCCGGAGACACCGTTAGCACGTCCCCTAAGGGCTCAAGTGTTTGAACACTTGGTCCCCAGTTGGTGGCGTTGTCTCGGACATTATGGAGCCTTTAGGAATCGAGGCCTAACTGAAGGAAGAGGGTCAGTAAGGGCGAACCTTGAGGTTTTATAGCTGGTCTCACTTCCTGTCCACTCTCTGCTTCCTGACTGTGGACACAATGTGACTGGCTGTCCCATGCTGCTGTCATCCTTCCTCCTCCGCCATGATGGATGGTGTCCTTCCCCATCACGGACCACATCCCTTCTTAAACTAAGAGTGAGAGCAAATTGCCCCTGCTTGCTTTTAAGCTGCTTTTTGTCTGGACAGCAGTAAGAAGAGTCACCAATACAGAGAATGCCCCAATTCTGTGGCTCCCCGATTCTGTGGCTCCCCGATTCTGTGGCTCCCCGATTCTGTGGCTCCCCGATTCTGTGGCTCCCCGATTCTGTGGCTCCCCGATTCTGTGGCTCCCCGATTCTGTGGCTCCCTGATTCTGTGGCTCCCTGATTCTGTGGCTCCCTGATTCTGTGGCTCCCCGATTCTGTGGCTCCCCAATGGGGTTTCTTACTAACGTGGAGACTTTGCTTTCTTCACCTGGCTGGGCCTCTCTGTCTTCCCAGCACAGGCCTTGACCCCATGAGCTTGAGAGTCTGAGGATATATTACCAAGCATCAATTTCATAGCTGTCGCCGGTGAAAACTTAACCCTTCCTGTGTAGCTGGTTACAACTCTGCAATCTGGTACAGCAGTGAAGAAGGAATTTAGGAAAAAATAAAAAGACCCAAATGGCGGAGTGGGGGATGGGAATCATGACCACTTTTAGGTCTGATGCTGCAGCATGCCTGCCATGGGCCCACAGATGTTTGATCGGGCCTGCAGTGGGTTTTTGAAACATGTGAGTGAATAGCTAAGAGGTTAAACAAAAAATAAAAAAACAAAAGCAGGTGACTTTACACACAACTCTGAACTTCTGGATCCTCTTAAAGAAATGATGTAATGGCAGCGGGGGGCTAAGCCCGGGGAGGCTTTGGGGAGCACTATTGAGGAGCATTAATGGAGGGAGGAATCGGGGAGCACTCCTGAGAGAGAAGCTGGGAAGCATTCCTGGGGAGTACCTCTGGAGAGCATGGCTGGAGGGGGGCGCTGGCCTCGGCCGTGGACCCTGCTCCTTGGCCAGGCATGGACCCCACAACTTATCCCACAGGGTTCTGTTCCTCATTACAGCTTTTGGGCAAAGAGCTTAAGCTGCTCCTGGTGCTGCTGGAGTTTTGGCCCTGCCTTATTAAACAGAAATTGACAGCCAAGAGGAAATGAAGAAAGAGGGAGAGGGAGCCCGGATAGGGCGGGAATATCAGAGCCTTGTCCACGGGAGTGCGACGTGGGGTGGGAAGCACAGAGCTCCAGTCCTGAGAGGGACATACTGAAGTGGCAAGGGGAACTTGGCCTCAGGGTCTGAGGAGCCCCTGAGAACAGGTGTTTAGCTCTGTCTACCCATCCTTCCACCTGATGAAAGCACTAGGGAAAAATTGTCTTCAGCGAATGTACGAGTTCTCTTCCCTGCCACCGTTCCCTGGGCAGCCTGACACAGCCACTGTTTACGAGGTGTGCACAGTAGCTAAGACCAGCTCCTCAGAAGCTGCCTAGCTCGCACTAGCGGTGTGTGGGGAAATTTGAGTCCTCCCACACCCTCCTGTGCTGGGCTGGGAATGTGAAACAATGTGCCATGTCAGAAAACAACTAAATACAGAGTCTGTGTGACTCAGAAATTCCACTCCCAGACCAATCAGGACTTAAATAACCAATTAACCCAGATAACCAGTCGCTCATAATCTAATAACAGAAAAGAAACAAAACACATTAAAGAAAAAGACTCAGGCATGAATAACGCAGTCAGAAGGCAGACACTATCCAAACGCCTGTGAACAGAATCAACAACAAAACACGCCCAGCCCCACAGTGGAATACTATTCACCCATGAAAAGGAACAGAGCACTGACACACGCTGCTACAGGGGATCCTCAGAGATATTATGCTAAGAGTGGAGAAGGCCACATGCTATGTGTCACTTGTGTGGCCTGCCCAGAGAGAAAGATCTACAGAGACAGAGGAGTGGAAGCCAGGAGGTGAAGAGGGATGGAGGGAAGTGGGTGGGAAGTTAAGGATCTAGAGTTCCAGAGGTAACAATGTTCTAAAGTTGACTGTGGTAACGGTATGGTACCTGTGATTATATCCAAAGCACTGATTGTCCATCTCCAATAGAGGAGTTGAGCATGTGTGAATGGTAATCTGCTAGGCTGGAATGCTGGGTTGCGGGGCTGGTGAGATGGTTCTGTAGATGAAGGCGATTGCTTTACACAGCCTGATAGGCTAAATTCAACTCCCAGCATCCACAGGGTAGAAGGAGAAAACTGACCCCCAAAAGTTGTTCTCTGACCTTCGTGTGTGCATCACAGCATACACACGCCCCCGACCCCATCACAGACGTACACGATAATAATAAATAAAACAGTAAAAGCATTACAAAAAACCTTCACTGTCAGGGCTGGGAATGCGGTTTAGTTGGCACAGTGCTGCCCTAGCAGGCACGAAGCCCTGGGTATTGTCTAAACCAGCATGGCAGAGCACACCTGCAGCCTAGCACTCTGGAGGCAGAGGCAGGAAAATTGCCCCAAGTTCAAGGCCAGCTTAGTCTACCTAGCGAGTTGTAGACCAGGCAGGTCTGAATAGTGAAACCCCGTCTCAAAACAAAAGAGCGCAGCTTCTCAGCACAGAGTGAAAGCACAGAAACTCAGCACAAGGTCCGCCCTGGAGTGGGTCATTGGTAAAGTTTGAGACAAATACGGAAAGAAATCAAATCAACATTGGTTGCATGACCAGCAGGTCTGTCCCTCAGGGCTTCTTGTGTGGCCATGATGAGTCTGTGGTTACTCTAGACCCTATTTTAGCTGATCTGCTGGTAGATCCTGCTGACTCCACCTTCCACATTCACCTAGAACCTCCCATCTTCACCCAGCCATCTCTGGCCAACAGTATCCAGCCACCGTCTTTGGCATGGAAGCCCGCGGACCGTAGGATTCCAAGGCAGAGCCTGGCTCTCTGCTCAAACCTCGCAGTGACTCTGGGTCTTGCTCATGGTAGAAGTCCACCTCCTACCCAGCTCACCCTCTGCTCACCCACTTACAGCTTTTCCTGCTTTTCTTCTCGCTTGCCTGGCCAGCCTCAGTTGCACTAAAGCAAACTCTGGCCAAAGCACCTTAGCTGAGGTGGTCCTTCTGCCTGAACACATCCCAGCATGCCACAGCAGTGCCCAGCCCTTAATGCACAGGCCTTTGAGGGATGGGGTATTTCAGACCCAGATGATAGCATACTATTTCGTGAGGTCCCTTCCTCATGGCCTCATGCTTGACACAGAAAAGTTAACCTTAATAGAAACAGAAAAGAAAAAAAAGAGATACACAAACATCAGAAAAGGAAGAATAAAATTCAGGAAAGATTCAAATGGAACATGAACTGGAGAGGCAAAACAATGACCTGGTACCCTGTCGGCAAACATGGCCACCCCACCTGAACTGGAGAGGCAACACAATGACCTGGTACCCTGTCAGCAAACATGGCCGCCCCACGAGACAGGAGCCGAGACCTCCTCAGACTGTCCATTCATACTTCAGCAGCACCTCATCCCACAGCTGGCCACGGACAAATCTTTTTACTTCCAGGCAGAGACCCCTCAGCCTTCTAGAACGGTTGATTGTAAACGAGGCTGGCCAGTGATAAGGCCTCAAGGTGGGGTTGGGAAAAGCTCTTTATTTTATTATTTTAATTTTTAAAGAAAGAGCTACTGTTCTTTTGTGGTGTGTGTGTGTGTGTGTGTGTGTGTGTGTGTGTGTGTGTGTGTGCATGCTTGAGCATGTGCATACATGTGGAGGACAGAGGTTGACATCAGGTGTCTTCTATAACCACTCTCTAATTCTGAAGCAAGGTCTCTTACTGAATCCACAGTTCAGGGGTGTGGCTAGCCTGACTGGCCATGAACCATCCCAGCACTACCACACCTGGCTTTTTATGTGTGTGCTGGGGATCTGAACTCATCTTGCATGGCAACCGCCTTCCCAGCCAGAGAGAGCAAAGTATTGTTTTTAACAATGATAACAGTACCTACCAGACTCACGGCACTAGCCTGGTGGCTATGTACCCAGAGTTACCCATCATGGAAGCCCAGCCCCACCACGAGCTCCACCTGGCCATTTCCTCATAAACCATTTTTCATGAGGTGTCGGCTCCTCAGTCTTGACATGAAACGAAGCCTCAGGAAATCCCAGAGATGTTCTCTGGGGTCGTAAAGGAGGCCACAACGTTCAAAGGATGGCTTCGCCTGCCCCCCAGAGCCTGTGGCATTATGGAGACCACATGTTCAGCTCTACAAGGAGCCCTCCTGTGGGCTGAGTGACCTTAGATTGGGAAGAAGGCTGTTCATGGCAGCCATTCCCCTGCTGCATACCAAGCAGGCCCACATGACTTTACCTCCTTCCTGAGCTGATTCTGCAGTTGCCTCTAAAGCCAGGGCTTTCAGATGGGGAAACTGAGGCCCAGGGAAGGCAGAACAGGGGGATTCATAGTCGTGTGTGTCTAATTTCAGAGTTAGGAACATACTGCATCAGAGTGGGTGTTTATAGGGGTGCACAGTGGGCCTGCTGGGTGGTTATCTGACAGTTGTTCAGATCCATGTACCTTTTTTTTTTTTTTTTTTTTTTTGGTTTTTCGAGACAGGGTTTCTCTGTGTAGCTTTGTGCCTCTCCTGGAACTCACTTGGTAGCCCAGGCTGGCCTCGAACTCACAGAGATCCGCCTGGCTCTGCCTCCCGAGTGCTGGGATTAAAGGCGTGCGCCACCACCGCCCGGCAGATCCATGTACCTTTTAAAGAACATTCTAGAACTACCAGGGAATTAGAAATTCCCTCCACCATGAAATAATTGTGTCTTACCTGGAAGTATTTACATTTTTTTTTTTTAACAAAAACTTATGAAAATCTGTTAGGAGGAGGAGGAGACTGGATAGACAGGTATATAAGACATTTTTCTGTTTTTCACCATCACGAAATACCTGAAGCTGAATCCTATACAAGAACAAACACAAGCAAACAAACACAACCCCAGGAAGGTTTTTAAGATCTACACATACTTTTTGAGACAGGGTCTCACGTAGTCCAGGCTGGCCTTAAACTGACTGCCGAACCTCCTGTCTTCACCTCCTGAGTGCTGAGATAGACCCTTTCGTCTGCCACATGGCTTCCCTGTCACAATGGACCCTCAGACCATGAGTCCAGATAGATCCTTTCTCTTTCAAGCTATTTTTGGTCGGGTATTTTGTTACAGCTCCCGACACAGGGGATTCACACCAGCGGGCCACAGCTCACAGACAGCCATGGAGCTTGGGTCTTGCCATCTCCTCCCTGTCTACTCAGCACTGAGGAAACAAAGCCTTCTCTGCCCCCGGAGGCCATGGTGCCCTTTTGGACTCTTCTCCTGACTGGACAGGGGTGCCTAAGTCTCAGTGAGTTATACAGATGAGGATTTATGGAAGGAAATCAATACACATGTTTCTGAAGTTAAATGTCTCAAATGGAAGCACTGGTGTTAGGTCGTGACTCAGTTTCCTTGCCTCTGACTTCTCCTAGGACATAAGCTTCTGCTGCTTCGACTTCCAGCCATGGTGGGCTGTACCTGGAGCTGTGAGCCAAAGCACACCTCCCCTCTGTACGCTGCTTCTGTTGGGGTGCTTTATAATAGGAATAGGAGAGTGGCCAAGCCAGAGCCTCTGATGTTAGTGAGCTCTGCCAGATGGGTTTGTCCACTTCAGCCTGGATAGCACATGGGTCTCCCTACACTCATAACAAGCCTGACATCTCTGGGGAATAAAAATCCCTGAATCCCAACCACCTCGTATCGAAGCTAAAGAAAGAACAGTACATGGAATGTACAAGTCATAGAAACATAATTGAAAGCCACAGAAATAGAAGTTTTAGTTGGTGCAGTCACTAAGATCTGTAGCCAATCGGGACTTCATGTGTGAATGAGTGTGTGTATGTGTGTGTGTGTGTGTGTGTGTGTGTGTGTGTGTGTGTGTGTGTGTGAGAATGTGTGAGTGTGGACACATATATGAGTGTGTACTCATGTGTGCGTGTGCATATGTATGTGTGGGTGTGCAAATGTGTGTGTATTTGTATGTACATGTGTGTGCACATGTGTGAGAGATGGGTGTATTTTTTTCAGTATTATCATTATTAAAAAGGCAATGTATTATCCCAAGAAAATTTAAGACCCAGACTCCCTACAATTCAATCCATTTAACACAAATATTTCCAATGTGGGGCATGTGCTTCCAGTTTGTTGAGATGAAGCCTTGGGGCACGGATGGAGGGTTGATATGTGATAAAATGGGGATCTGTTTTTTCCCCTAAACTCCATACTCCTGGAGCTCACTGGGATCTGAGGTGCCTGTGCTCCATGAGAGGAGTGTATTGATAGCCCTGTTATTCCTGTCCCATCAGTAGAAAAATGTGATGCCACCAAGGTCCCCAGGAACAGAAAATGCTGTGTTCAGCATGCTAGAGGGTGGCAGGACAGGTTTCCTGTGGTTGGGGATGAGACAGTCTTCCTTTACTGTGATGTTTAATGTGACGACATCCGTTATTTTACTATTAAAATAGGTAGATGGGCTTGAGATGGGGCTCAGCTGATAGAAATCTCACCTTACATGCACGAAACCCTGGTTTGATCCCAAGTACTACATAAACCAGACACTGTGCCACACACCTATAATCCCAGAATTTGGAGATGGAGGCAGGAGGATCAGAAGTTCCAGCTCATCCTCGGCTATATAGAAAGTTTGAGGCCAGCCTGGGCTACGTGAGACCCTGTCTCAGAAAACCAAACAAAAACCAGAAAGTAAACAAACAGATAACAGGCACCACAAGCATCCATATTTTAACCCCCCGGATGCCGGCTCCGACCGTCACCTTCAACCCAACCTCTTCAGCACTCTGACCCTCCTGCTCCTGTACCTGTGGCTGCTTCTCTTCATTTCTGAAACCTGCATCATCTTCCAGCCCCTCTGCTCTCTGTCCTTTGTCCATCTTGGTGCTGAGGGCTCACATGACCCTGCCCAAGAGCCCTCTGTGGCTCTCTGTATACAAAGGCTGTCCTTTTTTAGTCTGGTGATTGAGACCCCTACTCTTCAGGTCTGGGTCGTCCACTCATCTGCTTTACCTCCTTTCACAAACCCTTCAAGTTTCAAGCTTGGAGTGGGTCAGAGGGTGTATATCTACACTCTCAGATATTGAGAAGGGCAGGGCAGGAAGAGTCCAGGAGTTCAAGGACAGCCTGGTGTGGTGGTTTGAATGAGAACGGCCCCCATAGGCTCGTGTTTGAATACTTGGTCCCCAGTTAGTGGAACTGTTTAGGAAGGATTAGGTTAGAGGAGGTGTATCATTGGGGGAGGGCTCTGAGGTTTAAAAGCCCACACCAGGCCCAGTCAGTCTCTCTCTCTCTCTCTCTCTCTCTCTCTCTCTCTCTCTCTCTCTCTCTCTCTCTCTCTCTCTGGCTCCTGCCTACTGATCAGGATGTAAGCTCTCGGACACCCCTCCTGTGCCACGCCTGCCTGCCTGCTGCCATGCTCCCCACCATGATGGCCACAGACTCACTCTCTAAAACTGTACGCAAGCCCCCAATCAAATGCTTTCTTTTATAAGTTGCCTTGGTCATGGCGTTTCATCACAGCAACAGTAACCCCAACTGAGACACCAAGACAACCCCATTCCCTCTCCCCTCAGAAAATTAACCAGCCAACTGACAAACCAACCTGAAGAAAACAACTTAGAATGTGTCAGTGAATGAACTAGGGTAAGTGAATGAACTGGTTCTCACCGACAGTGTGGGACCGTCCCAGCCCCAAACCATCTACACCACAGCACCACAGCAGCTGCCCATTCCTGTCAACTGTCTTTTACAGTCAGGGAGGAGAGGAGGGTCCTTGCAGGGCCTCAGACACCTTGTAGCAAGAGAAGAATAGAAATAGGGGGTGGGGGTGTAGCTCTGTGGGAGAGTACATAGCCTAGCATCAGCAAGGCTCTGGTGTTCCATCCCCCAGAACCTCACACAATAAATTATAAGGAAATTAAGGAAAGGGGCTGTGAGCCATCTGCCTGCCAGGCCTTCTAAAAACATGTAGCGGGAGAAGCATTCATAGGCATCACTAGAATTAAGAACAGAAACTAAAGAGTGGGAGGAGAAGGGGGGCCAAGACCTTGCTATGGCTGCCCACCCACCCTGTCAATTCGCTCTTAACCTGTCACCCTCAGGAGCCTCCTGTCGCTGCTGGGCAAAGTAGCCAGCCTCCGACTCAGCTGTTCCCAGCTTGGACGCCTTTATAGATAACATCACAGGGCCCTCAGTCAATCATGTCAGCTCCCTGCCCACAGGAGACCCGCTTAGAAACAATGAGAGTGCACCACAAGACAGGGAGTCTGGGAGTCCAATGTGTGCCCTGCAGCATGGTCAGGTGACCACAGTTCACACAGTCCATTAGGATTTAACTAAAAAAAGGTATCGTGAGATAGAGGAAGACATTTGACATTGACCTCTGGTCTCCACATACATGCATATGGGCACATGGAGCCACACACACACACACACACACACACACACACACACACACACACACTCACCAGGGTGGGGGATAGAGTTTGGCTGGTAGAATGCTTGCCTAACATGTACCAGTCCTTGGGTTTCACCCACAACACAACATGAACTGGGCATGGTGGCACACGCCTGTAATCTTAGCACTCAGGAATGGAGGCAGGACAATCCAAAGTTCAAGATCATCTTGCCTGTGTGTGGAGTTTGAGGCCATCCTGGGCTATATGAGACCCTGTCTCAAAGAAATAAAAGTTAAACTCCTCTATAGAAAAATACAAGAAGTGTTTTTGGTGTCAGCTTTAATAATCCCACAGGAGTCTCATTTTCCTATTCTGTTTAAGACTGAGGAGTAGGGGACCGGGGGGTGTGTTGGGCCTAATCTCTTATTTCCCTGAGTGTTGAAAGGCGAGAACAGACAGGCTGGGTCCTGCTGGAGCAGTGCTCTCTCTTCAAGTCTGTGTTGGCAGTAAGAAGCCCTGGAACTCCTCTTTCCAGCTCCTTGGAAGAACCCAGGGGACCCTAGCTGCTGACAGCTTGAGAGGAGGAGGCTCCAGGCCCCAGGCTCAGCCAGCCCTGCCCCAGCAGCCACTGCCTTCTCACCGAAAGCTCCTCTCTCCACTCTCTATGGCCGACTCCTTCCTCTTCTGGCGATTTTTCTGGGCTCTTCCTATACTACCAGGTAGCTGCTGAGGTGGCTCCGGTGACTTAGCCAGTGGCCAGGTCACCCAGGGGGTCTTCCTGCCTCTAGCTAGCCCAGCCATCCCATCCCAATTTCCTGGAACTCCCTATGACCTGAACTGTGCCTCCCCCTGAACACAAAGACTGCAGGCTGGTCAGGAAAGCCCAGGTGGTCAGGGTCAAAGGGAGCTAGTAGGTCTGTGCCCATCAGCAGGATTGCTGGAGCGGATGGCAGGTCTTTTATGATTAAGAATATTTTTGTGTGTGGGCATGCAAGGTGTCAGAGGACAACTGGGAGTAAATTTTCTCCTTCAACCATATGGGCTCTGGGGATGGAATCCAGGGCTAGGCAGCAAGTTTTTATACACTGAGCCATCTCCCCAGCCCCAGTTAGATTGTAAATAAGTTTTTGAGGAACTCTTGAATCATTCCCTATAATGGCTGTACCCTGAAATCAGCATATTGAAAGAAACTTCCAGATCCCTCACTCACTGTGCTACTGTTCATAAGAGCCAAGATATGGAAGCAGCTTACCTGCCCATCAACAGATGAATGAGTAAAGAAAATGTGATCTATAGAGCTGGGAGAATACTCAGGTACGAAAAGGTAAAATTCTGTCATTTGCAAAGGTAGGCACAGATGTGCAGCACACAGATGTGCAGGACACAGCATCAAGCGCAACATGCCAGGCTTAGCCAGATCAACAGTGTTAATCACAACATGCCAGGCTCAGGCAGGTGGGTGCTGAGGGATGGAGCTCATGTGTGGGATCCACACAAGCTGATCTCAGGGAAGTGGAGAACAGGATGGTGCTGACCAGAGGCTGGGAGGGTAGAGGGGTGGGCAAGATAGGAAAAGGCTGATCAGGGGTACAAATTTAGTCACGGAGTAGCAGGAGGCCTGGAGTACTGCTGCATTGTAGGGGTCCATAGCTAATAATAACCCGTTTGAGCAGGGTTGGGTGGGGTGGAGGTGAGAGTGAGTGGGGAGTAATGCTGGGAAAGGCCATCTTCTGTAGTTGAAGTTTTCCTGTGTCCCGGCCTGCCAGCAGTCGGGACAAATCTCTCCCACTCGCATCCCCCAAGTAAACACACAGAGACTTATATTACTTATAAACTGTATGACCGTGGCAGGCTGCTTGCTATCTGTTCCTACATCTTAAATTAACCCAGTTCTGTAAATCTATACCTTGCCACGTGGGTCGTGGCTTACCGGTATCTTACATCATGCTTCTCCTCGTGGCGGCTGGCAGCATCTCCCTGCCTCCTCCTTCCATCTCCCAGAATTCTCCTCCTCCTTGTCCCACCTACACTATCCTTCCTGCCTGGCTACTGGCCAATCAGTGTTCTATTTATCAATCAATCAGAGCAACACATTCACAGCATCCCCAGCACTCTTCTGCATAGGATGAGGTCACTGCGCTCATGAACTCACCACAGCTGCAGGGACCTTACTAGACTGGCACAGGGTCTGGCCAGCAAGTCAACATCTAGCAAGCAGCACTAACTGGATTCAGTGGGGGTGGTGGTGGGGGAAACTGAAGGGAAAGTGAGTGCTTGGGGGCCTTGGGGCATGGGAGAGAGACGACATGCATCTGACCAAGATACATTGTTTACATGTATAACATTGTATATATGTATATAAAAAAACCAACATATTACACACATCAAAACAGCTAGAGGCCATTGGGACTCTGCCACAGAAAAACAATATACTGGATATGCCAATTATCTTGTTTTTGTTTTTGTGTTTTTTTTTATCTTTACACAGTGTTTACATTGTACCCCACAAGGCTGTATGATTACTATGTGTCGGCTGAGGATGCAGCTGAGTTGGTAGAGTGCTTGCCTAACACACAGGAAGCCCCAGTTCTAGCCCCAGCACCCCAAGACCTGGTTGTTGTGACGCACACCTGTAATCTCAGCACTCAGGAGATATTGGCAGGAGGACCAGAAATCAATATCATCTCTGGCTACATAGCAAGTTCAAGGACAGTCTGGGTTTCGTGAGACCCTGACTCCAAAAAAGAAAAGAAAAGGGGGAAAAAAAAAAGAAGTATGGTAGAAGAGCAAGTATCAGTTGGGACTGCCCCAGTAATGTGGACCACATGGTTACTTCAGCTATGAGCAGCTAAGAAAGGCAGTGAGGACCAACCAGTATTAAGGCACGAGAGGAGTCACCTGCCAGTATGTTCCAGGCTCAGTGCAACACAAAAGTGTGACCATATGAAGCAGGAGTTGACACTGTCCATTCTAGCCATCTGCCTTCTCCAAGATCTGACCTTCATTTCTCCCTACGTGCTCGGGACCATGGGAGGCACAGACAGCCAAGCAGAGAGGCCTGCAAAGCCTTCCAGTGTGAGTGGTGCCCGGGTTACCCGAGGCCAGGTCACTGTAACCACTGTCCCTCATTGGTGAGATCCCTAAAGTCTGTCTGTTCCAACGTGGGTACCAGTGTGCGTCATTGGTGGTGTGGACAGCCTTTTATAGATGATGCTGAACAATGGCTATTTCTATGCCAAAGAATGGGGCTTCACTCCTGCCGCCCACTGAATGCAGAAATTTACTTGAAATGGAACAAATTAGAAAGGAAATGAAGAGCCAGGCAGTGGTAGCCCATGCCTTTAATCCCAGCACTCAAGAGGCGGAGGTAGGTGGATTTCTGTGAGTTCGAGGCCAGCCTGGTCTACAGAGAGACTTCCAGGACAGCCAAGACACAGAGAAACCCTGTCTTGAAAAAACAAAACAAAAAAACAAAAAAAAAAAAAACTTAAATAAATAAATAGAAATGAAGGATAGGAATGCAGCAAAGATTTAAGCTTAATAGTTAAAAGTCAGGGCTGGGATTATGGCTCAGAGAGAGAACACTCTCCTAGCATGAACAAGGCCCTGAGTTCAATCCTCAGGATCGCCAACATTAAACAAACAAATAAAAGCTAAGATGACTATGCTCTACAGAAAACATCTCTTCGTGGTCTTTGGTTGGCATGGTCTCTGAAGTGTGACACCGAAGTATAAACCAAAGGCAGATGAGGGCGAACGCTGGTGAGTTTGGGAGATGCAGCTTTTTTGCTCTGCTGTGAGGGTTAATATTCCACCTGACAGGCCCTGGAGTCCTCTAGAGACAAGCCACTGGACATGCCGGAGAGGGGTTATCTAGGCTAGGTTAAGGAGGTGGGAAGACCCACTCTAAAATTTGGCAGCACTGTGGGGTGGGATCCTAGACCGCGTTAAAAGGAGAAAGCGGAGCACCGGCATTCCTCTGTCTCTGCTTGTAGACTGCACATGCAACATGACCAGCTGCCTCGAGGCCAGGGCCTCCTCACCATGACGGACCACAACCTCGAACAAGGAGCCAAAGCGAAACCCTCCTCCCTCAGCTGCTTTTGTCTGGTCTTTGGTCCCAGCCACAGGAAGAGACGCTAAGATGAGACCGTGCAGAGGCCGTAGCTTTGGAGGCTGCAGGCAGTTCACTAACAGTTAAACACAGACAAACGCGTGATCTAGTGTCCACTCCGAAGTATTCACCTGAGAGAAAGAAAACCTGTACCTAGATGCTCACAGTGACGTTCACAAATATGGAAACAGTTCAGATGCCCATCACTGATGGATGGAGAAATAAGAGCGGACAGATTCACATAGAGAAATATCTGCCAATAAAAGGAACAGAGTCCTGACCTGTCACGACATGGAAGACCCTTGAAGGCATCGTGCCAGGAGGAAGAAGTCTGCCACAAGGGATCCTGGGTAGCAGGACTCCTTTCCACGGAATGTGTAGAACTCGGACATAAGCAGGAAACAGATCAGTGGCTGCCTGGGCTGGGGGTTTGAGGAGAAACACGGGTGACGGATGATGGGTGTGGGCTTCCTTCTGGGTTGAAGAATTGCTAATGAATTGGTACCACGGAGGACACATAATTTGGGCAATATGCTGAAAGCCACTGGATCGCTACAAACCTCACAACCACTGATTTACACCTTACCAAGGCTGCTCAAAACCAACTTCAATAGCTGAGCCAGCATGAGGGAGTGTTCCCTGTGCCCCCAGGACCATTAAAGAAACAGGACACAACAGCCAAAAATTTAAAAATCCACAATAAAACCGGAGCTCACCTAAGCCCACAGCCCTGGGAGAAACATCCAATGACAGGCTATCAGGGTGGGAGCAGGTTTTCACACTGGCACATATAGGCACAAATAGGCAGAGAATGCCAACCTGCTTTCTTACTGCAGTTCAAGGCCACAGGATATGGGAGGACATGCTGGGTGTCCTAGCTGCAGGCAAGCAGTTCAGGACTCAGACCTTCCAGCACTCAGGAAGGAGAGGCAGGCGGATCTCTGTGAGTTCGAGGACAGCCTGGTCTACAAAGTGTGTTCTAGGACAGCCAGAGCTGTTACACAGAGAAACCCTGTCTCAAAAAACCAAAAGATTTATTTTAATCTTAATTTATGTGTATATATGGGTGTGTCTGTTTGTACATATGCCATGTGTATGGGGGTGCCTGTATATATGCCATGTGTATGGGGGTGCCTATGTATATGCCATGTGTATGGGGGTGCCTGTGTATATGCCATGTGTATGGGGGTGCCTGTATATATGCCATGTGTATGGGGGTGTCTGTATATATGCCATGTGTATGGGTGTGTCTGTATATATGCCATGTGTATGGGGGTGCCTGTATATATGCCATGTGTATGGGGGTGCCTGTGTATATGCCATGTGTGTGGGGGTGTCTGTATATATGCCATGTGTGTGGGTGTGTCTGTTTGTACATATGCCATGTGTATGGGGGTGCCTGTGGAGGTCAGAAGAAGGCATCAGATCCCCTGGAGCTGTAAATGTAAGCGGTAGAGGCCCCCTGACATGGGTGCTGGGAATTGAACTCAGGTCCTCTGGAAGAGCAGCAAGCACTCTTAATCACTGAACTGTCTCTCCAGCCCTGCATTAGTGGATTTATGATAAGAACCGAACCTGCTCTGTCTCCCTGTGTGATGTCCCCACCATGCAGTGACACATCAGAAAGGTCTCACCAGAGGCTGCCAGCTGCTGGCTCCAGGTCACAGGTGTATCCCACCTTGTGACACAACATTGTCATCTATAAAGTTCACGCTTGAGAACACAGTGGGGCAAATGACTTGGCCAGGGTCTCCGTCAAAGGCTGAGGGGAATGATAGAGCCAAGTCCCTATACCCACCCCAGCTCCAAACATCCATGCTCAGTGAGGCTCCCCGTAGTCACTGTGGGGCACCCTGGCCTCCAGCCCAGTCACGCTGGCATGGAGTTCAAAGGTGCGGAACAGCTGAGCATCCGCAGCTTCCCTGGAGTCTGCTGAGCGAACGTCAGGAGATTCAGTGTTGAGGGCCACCTGTTGCGTGGGTGGTGGCTTCCTGGGACACAGCCTGTCCTGGAGCTCATGGCCAGCTTGTCACTCTGCACAGCCAGGCTGTGTACATTGTGTCCAGGAAGGGAGGGGGAGGTAGAGTTCTGTGTCAGCAGGAGACTGAGGGGCTTCCTGAGGCACAGGTCCACAGCATGCCTTCCAGCCTTGCCTGGCCGTTTGTAAGACTGAACCTCAGGGGCAGTAACTGGAAGCCCAGACTTCTCTGGAAAATGGGGACTAGGAATCTCCAGCCCTTAGGGCTGTAGTAGCAATCAAATGGGAACCAAAGTGTCTGGAATAAAGGAACATTTATCAAATGTCACCTCCCTCCTTCCCTAAAGCCCCACGCACACTGTGGCCTCTTCTTCTTAATTATTATTTGTGCGTGAGTGTGCAAGTGACGTGCAAACTCCACGGCACATGTGTGGAGGTCTGAGGACAACTCCGATGGAGTTGGTCCTCTCCTTCCATCCCCGTGCAGATTCTGGGGATTACACAAGCTTGCCAGGCATGCCCCACAAGTGCCTTTACCACGGAGCCATCTTGCGGGCCTGACATTCCTTCTTGCTTCTTAGGTACAATTGTAAGATGTCAGCTTTGTGGGGAGCTGAGACCCGAGAGCTACCATCCCTGCTCAGCTGCCCATGTTGGGTCTCCCTGGAGTCCATCTCTTGTTCTAAGAAACAGGCTGGTGATCCAACTTTGCAGAGTCAGGGGTGCTCAGAGCAAAACCATCTTCAGGGCTGTTGTGAGCGACACAACAGCTCAGTACTTGAGGCTTCACGAACAAGACAGAATCATCACACCAGGAAAATAGTGAGAGCTCCTCTGACCCCTCATAAAAACAGCCCCCTCCCAATCTGTTAACACCCGTGACTGTCCCCAGTCATCAGGCCACTGTCTTGGCCAGGCAGGGTCTGGATAGCTGCTACCAATGCTTGGAACATTATTTCTCATGACAGTGATACACATTGCTGTGCATCAAAGGCTTAGTCCCTAGAGCAGCATCTTGGGGGGTGATGGAATAAGGGTATAAGATATAGGGGTCTAGGGGCTGAAAAGATGGCTCAGTGGTTAGGAGCACTTGCTGCTCTTCCAGAGGACCTGGGTTCAGTTCTCAGCACCCACATCAAGTGGCTCACAACCTCCTATCACTCCAGTTCTAGGGGACCTGACACCCTCTTCTGGCCTCTGTGGGCAACATGCACACATGTGCACAGACATATACTCATGTGCACAAATAAAGATTAATATTTTAAAAAGAAGCAGGACTTAGTGAGTGGGCCGTCTTGGGAAGGGTGCCCTCGAAGGGGGCTATGGGGAGGAAGCAGGCAGTGGCCGGCTGGTACCGAGGCCTGGAGGAATGAGACCCTGAGTCCCTGTGCCGATGCAGAGGACACACACCTAAAGTTTCCCAAATCTGAGCTGCTTTTGAAATTTGAAAACAGCCCTGCTAAGGGAGAAGGCAAGATACCAAAACAAACAGACAAACCGAAACCACACCGAAAACTCAAGCATCAAAGAAGGAGGAGGCCAGAGGAGGCAGGGGCCGGCAGCTCTGCGCAAACACATTGAACTAAAAAAGGACTTGGCGGCTGGGAAAGCACCTAGAGCCACTGGATGTCAGAGGCAGTCTCCGAGGGAAAACTTACTGACATGATTTTTATCTCAATTCTAACTGCGGACACATGGTTTTCATTTCTCCCGGCTCATCTATGTGGGGATGTACCCCGTGTCCACCCCGGGGGCTCCCTGGGGACTGGGTTGCTGGCCCGGGGCCCAGTGTGCAGGTGGGGTTAATAAATATTTGCTGGCAATAGGAGCGCCGTCAGAGCCCAGCTGGAGTGCCTCTTTGCAAAAGTTTATCTTTGGAAGTGCACGGAGCCAGATTTGTTCTTCCTGGAGTGTAGTTCGGCTCCTTTAGGCCGATGAGCAGTCACGTGATCTTTGCGCCAGTTAAGATCGTGCCATTCCCCTGACTGCCTCAGAATTAGTTCCCTTGCCATTCTCCGTTGCTCTCCTGTGATTTATGCCAGCCACGGGCCTGTTCTGTTCTTACAGTTTTTATTAAAAATTTTTTTTCATACGGTGTTTTGATTATTGTCTTTTCCCCCTCCCCCAACTCCCCCCAGAACCTCCCCTCCACTCTACCCACTCCCAACTTTATGTCTCTCTCTTTCAAGAAAAAAAAAAACCCCACAAAAATGAAAATCAAAACAAGCAAAAGACCAATAACACACACAAAAATGCCCAAACAAAACAAAATGAAACAAAAACTCACAGCAAAATAAAACCTCATGGAGCTCATTTTGTGTCGGCCACATGTTCCCTGGTATGAGCCCTGCCCTGGAGGGTGGTTGATATACACGTTGGTACATCACTCCGTTGGAGAAAACGGGTTTCTCCTTGGCCAGTGGGAATCAAATGCAGCTTCTTGGTTAGGGATGGTACTCCATGCCACTTCCTCCTCTCAGTACTGGGACCTCCTCTGGCTGTCCTTAGAGTTTTTAAAAAAACAGTGGAGAAATATATGTAACATAGGACTGGCAACATGGCTCAGCAGGTGAAGGAGCTTGCCGCTAAGCCTGACCACTTGAGTTCGATCCCCAGGACTGGTGAGAGGAGAGAGCTGACTCCTACAAGTTGTCCTCTGACCTCCACCCCTCCCCACAATAAAGAAATGTAAATAATAATTTTAAAAAAGCAACATAAAATTTATCTATCTATCTATCTATCTATCCACTCCCCTCCCCCTTTTTTTTGAGATAGCATCTTGCTATGAAGCCCTGGCTGGCCTGGAACTTGCTGTATAGACCAGGACAGCCTTGAACTCACAGAGATCCTTCTACTTCTGCCTCTTAAGCACTAGACTGCCAGTGTGTACAACCACACCTGGCTCGTTTGTTTGTTTTGAGACAGGGTCTCACTTTTTAGTTCAGGCTGGCTTTGAACCCACAGTGATCCTCCTGAGGTAGCCCGAGTGCCGTGACAGGCACGAACCACCATGCCTAGTCTCACCATATCTAAGACTACAGTTCAGTGACATTAAATACACTCATAATCTTTGCAGCCGCTGTCCATTCCCAGAACCCTCCCTTTATCACAAAGCAAACCCCTGCACCCATTAAACAATATCTACCCCTCACCCCCCACACCCCTGTACACCTATCTGACTTTGTATCCCTGTGAATCTGCCGATTCCCAGCACCTCTCTCGCACACCCCATCCCCTGATTTCTTTCACGTCTGGCCTGTCTCACACGGCACAGCATCTCCAAGGCACAGCTATGCTGTACTATTGTGGTTTGAATGAGAAATGTCAGAGATCCACGGCCAAACCCCAGGTGGAGCTCCAGGAGTCCAATCGGCGGGAGACAGGAGGGATTACATGAGCAAGAGATATCAAGACCATGATTGGAAAAAACACAGGGACAAATAGCCAAACTAGTGGAAACACATGAACTGTGAACCAATAGCTGAGGAGCTCCCATGGAACTGGACCAGGCCCTCTGGATAAGTGAGACAGTTGACAGTTTAGGAGGCCCCAGGCAGTGGAACCAGGACCTGTCCTTAGTGCATGAGCCGGCTTTTTGGAACCTAGGGCCTATGCTGGGACACTTTGCTCAGCCTTGGTGCAGGGGAGGAGTGGACTGGACCTGCCTCGACTGATCTACCAGGCTGGGCTGACTCCCCAGGGGAGACCTTGCCTTGGAGGAGGTGGGAATGGGGGGGAATTGGAGGGGGAATGCTGAGGGGTGGGAGGAGGGAGGACAGGGAAATCCGTGGCTGATAAATTAAATTAGTTATAAAATAAAAATATTTATAAAAAAAAAAAGAGAAACGTCCCACCTAGGCTCATGTATTTGAATACTTGATGGCACAGTTTGGAGAGGTGGTACAGTCCTGCTGGAGGAAGTATGTCACTGGAGGCAGGGTGAGAGTTCATAGCCTGGTCTACTTCCCGCTGTCTATCTGCTTCCTGTGTGTGGATGGAAATGTGACCTCTCAGCTGCCTGCTCTGGCTGCCTGCTGACACGCCATTAGGGAGTCCCCCTCTGGAACTGTAAGCCAATAAACCCTATAAGTTGCTTTTGGTCATGATATTTTATCATGGCTACAGGAAAATAACCAAATAAGCATGTACCAGAATGCCCTTTGTTTGGAAGGCTGCATCTTACGCCACTGTATCAACTCTTAGCACAGCAGCTGATGGACACTTTGGTGGCTCCCACCTTTTGGTGGCTAATGGGGAGTCATGCTTTTATGAAGTCTGGTGTCTAAAGATGTTTAAGAGTCTGTTGCTACTACTGTCCCCATAGCTTTGCCACTTACGGACGTCATCGAGTAGAAGCAACGAGTTTACAGCGGGATTTCCAGTTGGCCTTCTCCATCTTGGCACCGCTCATCTGAGATCTGCCCATGCTATCCTATGTGCTGAGTTTTCTCTTGTCCTCTACCCGCCCAGTTCCATCCTTCGAATGTACCACACTTGGACTCTCCTCTACCGCAGCTGTGACGAAATACCCGGGGTGAGGGGAGAGCCGGAAAGCCCCCCCCCCCCCCCCCCCACGCTGCATCATAAGAGGACCAGAGTTTGAGCCGCAGGACACATGTTAAAAAAAGCTGGGTGTGATGGCCTGGGGCTTGTAATTCCAGTTCTGGGAAGGCTGAGACAAGAGGATCCTGGGGCTTGCTGGGCAGGCAGCCTAGTCTAACTGGTGAGTTTGGGACCTTGTCTCAAGGTGGATGGTTCTTGAGGAATGACACCACAGGCACACACACATACACACACACACACACACACACACACACACACACACAGAGAGAGAGAGAGAGAGAGAGAGAGAGAGAGAGAGAGAGAGAGAGAGAGAGAGACACTCCTCACAATACAGTAGGATAATTTGAACCAATTGTTCAAATATGTGAGCCTGTGGGGGACATTTCTCATTCTGTCTACACAACTTTGCATGGTGTTTCATGCAGAAACGGTTTATAATATCTAGGAGCACGTGTAGATTCTATGCAGACACTATGACAGCATATATTTAGTATTATTGTGTGTATGTTGGGGACTCTGCTTCCTCTGTGGGAACGTAGGAACACAGATCATCAGGCTTGTATGTGGCAAGCACCTTTACCCACTGAGCCTGGCCCATAGCCACTTTATAGAAGCGCCCTAGATTTTGCTATCAGTGGGGCTCCTGAGGCCAGTCCCCTCCACACACCCAGGGGGTGACATAAATACTACTTCCCTTTTCTCCTCCCTGGAGAACTTCAGAATCATCTCTTGATTGTCCAAGCTCTGGCCTGTAGCTAGAATTACTCTTGCTACGTGATAGCTGACCTCAGCCAGTGAGAGGCCGTGGCCCTGCAGCCCGGTCCCCTCCCCTCCATTACAGGGCAGGGGCTCACAGTGTAGGTATGCTCCTCCCAGACAAAAGGCCTGAGCTTTAGGCCTGCTTGCCAGAATGAAGGGCCGAGGCCTCCCAGGTCTGAGGGCTCAGCCCCCAGCGGCCCGTGGGCTGCCTTGCAGATGCGTAGCTATTGTTTGAAGCCCTGGCCCTGTGCCCCCACTGTGCTGGCATCTGCAAGGCTTTTCTGAGGAAGACAATGGGAGGCTAAAGACATAAAACAACAGAGGCTTCTGTGAGACCCCATGGGTCGGAGCTGAAGGCGCCTGCCAGCCTTCTTGGGCAACCCAGGCTAGGACAGATGCTGGAAGCCACACCATGCGGACAAACCCTAACTCCCGCAGCTTCTTGGCAAACGCCAGCAAGACAGGTCTCTGGGGGCCGGAGAGGTGGCTCAGCGTGTACTGAAGAAGCAGTACTTGAGAGCATGCCCTGCTTTTGCATGTGGGTGCTGGGAATTAAGCCCAGGTCTTCCGCAGGAGCAGGAAGCACGCTTTAGCACCGGGCCATCTCTCCAGCCAGCCCAGACCTTTTTGATTTTACTGTACTGTACTTTTATTGGTGGTCATTCATTGTACACAGTCATGGGTTTCACGAGGAGATTTTCATTCAAGGAGATCATGTGCTTTGACCTGAGTTTGGTTCCCAGTACCCCATGTAAGGCGGCTCACAACCACCTGTGACTCCAGTTCCAGGGGATCCAACACCCTCTTCTGTCCTTTGGCTTTCTTGGGCACAAGCACTATCCACACGGACACACATACACGTAATTAAAAAAAAAATAATAAAAATTCATCTTAAAACTTCCAATGAAAAGAAATCTGAAAACAGGAAAAACAACAAACAGGTTTGGGAAAGACGTTCTGAAGAGCTGCTCCTGCCTTTGATGGGTCCTGGGGTGGATAAGCAAAGGGGTGGAGGCTCAGCTCAGTGTCCTGCATTCAGGTCTCTCTGTGTCTCTACTCAGCCTGCCATCCACACAGTGACCAGTCAGGACCAGAGCCTTCGCGGCCAATTCCTGAAGAACCTACCACACACCAGGCAGGGTCTGCCTTCCAGGCTGGCTGCCTCCACAGGTACCACGGCCTTCACAAAAAAGTGATGCTAAATTCATCTCTGAGTTTGATGAGATTCCCATAACCACGCCTATGCTCTTTACTTGAAAACTTAAAGAAACAACCGGGAATCACCTGCAGAGTACAAATAAAATAGTTTTGGTAATTCTGAGGAAGAATTCTGAGGAAAGCCAGGCCTGGTGGGGGCACAATGGTGAGATGCCTGTGCTTGGGAACCGAGGCAGGAGGATGGAGTGTTACACCATAAGAATTCTTTAAAAAAAAGTGAGATGCATGAAGACCAGCCCAGGCTGGGCATTTCAAGCCTGCTCCAGGGCTACAGTTATTTCAACTGCCGCCAGGAAGCTAGTGGAGGCCACAGGCACGCTTTCACCTCCGCTGTTACTGAGGACAACAGAAATTCCAGGGTGTGAAGACTGACTGACCCTTAGCATTCATGGGGACTGTTTCCCAGGCATGGTAACATCCAACGAAGGCACAGAGTTTACCCTCCTCTCTGTATACCCAGAAGTAATGGACTAGGACTCAGAAACACGTGAGTGTCCATAGAGGCCACATGGGGGCAGTCACGAGGCACCTGGAGTGGCGATCAGGCCCTGGGCGGGGACCTAGAACTCCAACACCCCCTCACTAAGTGCTAATAAGGGTGTCAGTGGAGACAGAGGGGAAACCTGGACTCCCACCCCACAGCTGGAGGTAAATATGGTGATAGCTCCTCTGTCCACCACTGTGCTATGCTGGTTAGGGTTTTTTTAAAAATTATTTTTATTTTTATTTTTTAATGTCAGCTTGGTATAAGCTAAGGTCATCAGGGAACTTCAGTTGATAAAATGCCTACATGGGATTAGCTATAGGCAAGTCTGTGGGACATTTTCTTGATTAATGATTAATGAGGGAGGGTTCAGCCCACTGTGGGTGGTGCAACCCCTGGGCTAGTAGCCTTGGGTTGTATAAGAAAGGTTGAGCAAGCCATGAGGAGCAAGCCAAGTAAGCAGCACTCCTTCATGGCCTCAGCTTCAGATCCTGCCTTCAGGTTCCTGCCTTGGTTTCCTGTCCCGACTCCTCTCAGTGACACACTGTGATGTGGAAGCATAAGCCACACGAATGCTTTCCTCTCTGGGTTGCCTTTGGTCATGGTGTTTGTTCATCACAGTCACAGGAAGGGAGGTCACGTGAGAGCCAGTCTCTCAACAATATCTGGGAAAGGTCAACGGGTCCATCAGTATTCACTCCTCATGCATTAAATGAGAACAGACAAGCCCAAGAGACACGCAGATGACAGGACACAGCTATTGGAATGGTGTGACAGACCTCTGAAAACAGCCTTCATAAATGGAGAGAGCCAACCAAAATACAGAGGATTTCTCACCAAGAAAGAAAGCATGGCCGGGCGGTGGTGGCGCATGCCTTTAATCCCAGCACTCGGGAGGCAGAGCCAGGCGGATCTCTGTGAGTTTGAGGCCAGCCTGGACTACCAAGTGAGTCCCAGGAAAGGCACAAAGCTCCACAGAGAAACCCTGTCTCGAAAAACCAAAAAAAAAAAAAAAAAAAAAAAAAAAAAAAAAAAAAAAAAAAAAAAAAAAAAGCATGGAGGCCTGGAAGAAGTGATGTACATTTTTTTTTTTTTGGAGTATTCAAAAACAAAACCATTCCACTCCAAACCCACTGTCCAGTGAAAGCACCTTCTGGGATGAAATGGGAATAGACATGTTCTTGGGTGAAGGAAAAGGCAAGGGTTTTGCCACCCGCAGATCTAATCAGAAAGGACGCTCAAGCAAACTCTGTAAACGGGAAGGAAATGAACAGTGAGCAGAAGCATGGGTGGAGTCAACGAGGCAGAGGCAAGGGGATCTCTCTGAGTTTGAGGTCAGCCTCATCACACAGCAAGTTTGAGACCGGTGTGGGTTACACAGTAAACCCTATCTCAGAATCAAAACAAACCAAAAATATGTAAACAAAAGGGGTGCCAAGGCTCATACTGGCAATCCCAAAACATGAGAGACTGAAACAGGAGGATTGCTCTGAGTTCCAAAAAAGCCTGAACTATTAACGTGTAATGTGTTCTGGGTCAGCCTGAGACCTTTGCCTCAAAGAAACCAAAATTTGGAAAAAACAACAGGCCTCCCTTCTCTTAAGTTTCAAAGATTATTGCTTTATCATTGAAGCCAAAATCATAATGCTGCCCAATGTAGTTCTAAACATAAACACAGGAAATATTTATGGCAACTATATAGTAAATTCTGGAATGTGAAGATATGTGAAAGAAGTTAAGAGTTTTAGATTTCACTTGATCTAGTATAGGCAGTATAGGCATTCTGGAAAACAGTTTAGTGTTAAAAAAAAAAAACCTAAACAAATATGTAATTACCATATGACCTAGCAATTGTCCCCTGGGCATTTATCGCAGAGAAATGACATTTTATATCCACACAAAAACCCGCAGAGAAGCTGTTTGCTACAGCCCCAAACTGAAAACAAGGGAAATATCCAACAGTGAGCAAATGATGGAACCCATGGTGCATACAGACCATAAAACACTTCGCAGAGGGAGAAGGGAATGAGCTATGGAGACATATGACAGTATGGATGGATCTCAAAGGCACCGTGCAGAGTGAGAGAGAGGGCCTCTCAAAACACTGTGCACAGCACGAGCCCAGCCCGAGGCAGCCCCAGGATGACCAAAACAGGGATGTGGAGAAGAGATCAGTGGCTGCAAGCGGAGAGAGTCAGGACTATGCAGTAGTGTGTACTCATCATGCTGGTGTGTACGATAATCTATGCATGGGACCAAGTGTGGCACACACATGGTACCACAATCAGCTTCCTGGAACTGCATGAATGCCACCGCTGAGGGACTCCGGGGAAGGGACACAGGACTTCTGTGTACTATTTTTAATTTTTTAGATTAAAATATGCCTTTACTTTTATTTATGTGTATTCATATGTTCCTGCTTGTCTGTATGTGTACCACATGTATGTAGTACCCAAGGAGGCCAGAAGAGGACATGGGGTCACCTGAAACCGGAGTTCCAGGTGGTTGTGAGCCGCCATGTTGGTGCTGCAGATTGAACCCAGGTCCTCTGGAAGAGTAGCCAGTGCTCTTAACCACTGAGTCATCTCTCCATGCATGTGTGCCTAAGAGTTTATGTGTACAATATTCATGCAGGATCCCAGGGAGGCTAGAAGAGGATATTAGATATCGTGGAACTGAAGTTACAGATGGTTGTGAGCCAGCATGTAGGTGCTGGGAATTAAACCCAGGTTTGCTGCAAGAGCAGGAAGTACTTTGAATCACTGAGCCATCTCTTAAGCCCACAATTCAAAGAAATTATGCGTGTCTGTGGGAATGTATGACACATACATGCCATGTGTATGCAGGTGGATAACCTTGGGGCTGGAAAAGAGCATTGGCTTTCCTGGAGCAGGAATTATGGGCAGTTGTGAGAACTGAACTCCAGTCCTCTGGAAGAGCAGGACGCTTTTAACCACTGAGCCATCTCTCTTGCTACAGACTTTTTAATTTTACTATATTGTATTTTTAATAGTTAACATTCATTGTACGTAGTCATGGGTTCATGAGGAGATTTTCATTTCAGTAGGTTATGTACTTGACCAGAATGATGCCCTATGCCCTGCTTCCTCTCCTTTCTCTTCAGTTTTCTTCTTTTTCACTTCTCCTTCACAGACAGGATGCAGAGGTCTATATAATAGAATTATACTATAGCAGAGCACACAGGCCATTTCTGATTTCATTTTAAAGCATCCTACCTCTCTTCTGTAGACACGCTAGTCTGCATCTGTTCCTGTTACTACAGTTTTACGTTTCCTTCAGTGTCTGAGGTTGCTGTGGATGCTGGTGCTCCTACAGCGGCACCTCTTCACAACCTTTGAGGTTTTTTTTTATTCCTCTGTTGGTATATTTCTCAAGTAGCTCTCTCAAGTTTGGCTTGTCACCCGGAAATGCTTTTCCTTCTTGACCCAAGGAAGAGACAGCTGAATAAGGGCTTCCTTCTCGGGTCCGACTTTCTCTCTCCACATTCTATCAGCATGGGTCTGGGGATGCTTAAGCCCACGGTTTGGTTGAAGTCCTGCTATTGGATCTTTGTGGATGTCAGTCAAGGGACCTTGTGTATGGTGTATTTATTTTCCTCGAGTGTTTGCTTTCTTGCTCTTTATTATCTTATCTGTTATGTGTGTGTGTGTGTGTGTGTGTGTGTGTGTGTGTGTGTGTGTGTGTGTGTGTTCCTGCACTCACCCTGGCCACACATGAGTGTGGACGTAGGAGACCATCTTTTGGGAACCCTTTCTCTCTGTGTCCAACATGGGATCTGGGGCTTGAATTAGGTTTTCAGGTTTACACAGCAAGCACTCTGACCACTGAGCTATCTTTCTGGCTCCTTTATTTGGATCTTTAAATTAAAATGCCTTACTACAGGAAATGAAAATTTTCAATTTATCTTGAATCCAATGAATACTTTAATAGAACAATAAAGGCATTTCTTGAGTTAGAGAAACCTTTCTTGTACTGTATCATGTTTCTACTGTTTAGTTTTTTCTCCTTCATTTATGACCAAACAGTTGTCCAGCCTCTACTTAAGAGCAGGGCACTGTGCCAGGCCCTGAGAACTCAGGAGGAAGTAATACACGGCCTTTGATCTCACCAAGCTTTAAAAAGCCCAATGGGAACGGCAGACAGCTGACCAACCAATTATAACAATGAGTGGTAAGAGTTGTAAGAGGGGCCCTCGGATGTGACTGGAGGGGGTGTCCCCGAGCCCAGGACAGCAGGGAAGGTCTTATCCTATATGAGGGTTGGGAAGGGAACTAAGTTAGCAGGAAGTTCCAGGTAGGAGAAATGGCATTCTCCACAGGGTTGGGCATGTGCAGAGAGCGGATGGGACACGCTCTGTGGTATCGCCTGGGGTGGATGTGGGTGTCACCGTTCTTATCAGTGCACCCAACCTGCCGCCTTTTGCAGGTGGGGTGGGGCAGGGCCTTGGAGCTGGTTACTTCCCTTACAATCCATCGTACGTCTCCCTTGCCTCCTTTTTCAGGCAAAGTCTCATTCTATAGCTCAGGCTGTCCTAGAACTCATTATGTAGTCTAGGCTGGCCTTGAACTCATGCCAACCTGTCTGCCTCAGGCTCCCTAGTCCTAAGAGTGCAGGTATGAGCTACCATACCCATAGTCCTCTTGTGTCGCTCCCCAGTTTCTCCGCCCCAAGTGTGAAGTCTAAACTGTTCCAGCCCTCAGCAGGAGGCTCTTCAGCTCACGGTGGGCTCAGGTCCTGTAGGGGTAAGAACTGCTGTTTGTACAGGGAGTTCAGGGCCTTGTGTGGTCACGGCTGAGGCCCGATGTTTTCTCATGGGGAGTCAGTGCTGGGCCAGGATGAGGGGCTTCAGTATTCTCCCAGCAGCGCTGCTAGTAAAAGGTACACGGCATAGGCGATGCCTAAATGCTCCGAGGGCAGGAAGTGTGGGTGTGTGTCATCCCCAGCACCTAGAAGGCTGGAGAGCAACCTGCCTGGCATTCCTGTGGATACTCTTAAACAACAACAACAACAACAGATAGATGTATGGAAAAGAAAGTCAACCTCCCAAGCATGTGCTGGCCCACTCTTCAGCTACCTCAGCTGTGCTGGGTAGTTACACCCCAGAAGTGTGCTGGAAGGCAAGACAAAAGCACCCCGCTCTCCTGTTCCTGTTTTTGGTATTGTTCACGGCAGTATTCTTGTTGGAATTATTGTCTGTACTGTGTGTTACTCTTTGGGTGGGTGCTAGCGTTGTTTGTAGTGTTCCCGTCTGCGGTATTGTTGGTGGTAGGTGGTAGTTAGTGTTATTGCTGGGTGGTGTTGTGTGGTAGTGTTCCGGTGGGTGGTAGCGTTGTTACCGTTGGTATTGTTGGTGGCAGTGCTGCTTGGGTGATGGCGTGTGTGTTCATGTACAGGAGGGGTTGAGGAGCCGTATGGTGAGAGTGATACACTTTTCTGGCACCACACTACAGCTGCTGCCAACTGGATTACAGAGCGCTGCTTCCCTCAGTCCAGCCAGTCAGGCTGTTAGGATTCTGTCTCTGACCCACACACACCAATCTGGCTACCTGCTTGGTACAATCACATTCTTCCCACTGCCGACCTCATCAAGCCCTTTAGTGATGTATTAGTTACATTTTTGTTGCTTCAATAAAGCTCTGTGACCAAGGCAACTTCCAGAAGGAAGAACTTGTTTGGATTGACAGAGGGAAAGAGTCCATCATGACAGGGAAGTGGGAGGTGACTGGAGCAGTCGGCTGAGAACTCACATCATCAACCGGAAGTCGGAAGCAGAGAGAGCAAACAAGGAATAGCTTGAATTTGTAAATTCTCAAAGCTTGCCTCTAGTGACACACACTTCCTCCAACAAAGCCACACATTCTAAGCCTCCCCAAACAGCGCCACCCTCTGGGGACCAAGCATTCAAATACCCGGGACTATGGGGGAACATTTCTTACTCAACCCAAGTGGCCTGGGGATGAGCCTGCTTTGCTGAGTGAGAGACAGTGGCAGGGGCTGCAGAGTCTGAGCTCACGTGGCTAAGAACACACCGAGCTCTGTCATAGTTACAGATCAACCTCTACAGGCTCATCACCTACAGGTTCATCACCCAGGCTGTGCTCTGTGAGCTTCTCTCCCCTTCAGCTTCTCATGGCCTGCCTGGCTGCAGTGTCCGATGCCTTGACCTCATTGCCTTTCAGGACTGGTTTGCTTGGCCTAGATTTCATCTCCAGGGCCACTTATTCTCTCTTCTGTTCTGCCCATAGCTGGGACACAGACTCTCCTAACATATTGCAAAGGAACCCATTGCTCGCCTGAGAGGATTGTCCTCTTCTGACCTCATGAAGGGTAAGGACATCATGTCCACCAGGGTCAGGAAACACTGAGGAAAGAGCCTGTGGTTCGGGCCCACAAAGATCCCCCAGCCTAGTAGGGACACCCAGGTGAACAACTAGTCCATGTGCTCTAGAAGGTGAATAGAGAGAGGTCAGGGTCAGGAGAGGAGACTGAGGAGGAGGTAGGCAGACTCAGAGGTGGACTCCCTCAGGAGGAGAAGTCAGGACTGGTTGGGGCCACAGGGAACTGCAGGGAGAGCAGCCTCAGGTCTTCACAGGGCCAGGGAGAACTTCTGGGAGAGGCGAAGCCGAGATTGAGTCTTTAAAGATGGGTGTGTGGAGGACAAGGCAGAACAGGATACACCGGAGTCCCTAATCCATGGCTTGACGGGCTGTGAAATTCGCCTTTACCTGCTGAACCATCTTGCTGTCCCCTCATGCTGGTTTTGAAAAGAGACTTGTGCTCACCAGAATGCTGGGCAAAGCAGGGCTGCTCCTCCCACACAGAGTCCCAGCCATATGCATGTGCACACACACAGCACATCCAAACACAAACACTCTGACACACACACACACACACACACACACTCCTGTGCAACATAAGAGCCCAAGTGGAGGCATATGCACCTAAGATGCACCCGGGCACGCACACGCACGTGCACACACAGGTGAGGCTGACTCTGGAGGCTGTGTCTGTTGACTGCTGCCTTCTGTTGACTAACGCCAGGCACTCTGTCTTCCCTGCTAAGTGTTCTTTGCCAGTATTTTTTGCAGGTAAAGAATTTGATCTCTCTCCAGCAGCAGCTCCACGCTTCCTTTCTCTGCCCGCGGAGAGAAATCAGGCATGCAGTGGTGTACATTCTCTGTCTTGGAGAAACCCACAGTAATGTCTCCCTGTTTACCCCACAGTCCCCAGTGATGTATCATGACACACCATTAAGCCTTGGCATCTATGTCAGGGGAAACTCAGCCTTTGGTGATAAAGGGGTATTGAGAGAACACGGGGCGCTGCCTATCTGACCAACCAGAGGCCAACTGCAGCTTCTATAACTAGTTATGTCCCTGGCCCTTGGCTGCCCCCAGGCTGGGAAGTCTGGGTTCACCAGCAGAACACACATGTCCTGTCTCTACCCTGAGGACAAAGATCACAGTGTACCCAAAGACATGGGGACATTCTGAATTGAGGTGGAAGCAGCAGCCTCTGACTTGAGCCCAAAGAAAATTGTATTTTTTTCCCCTTCAAGTTCAATTAAGAAACATTTATTCGGGGTCCATTATTTATTCAGTTTCACATTCCAGTCCTCAGCTCCAGCTTTGAGTGGGGGAACAGTCTCAGGCTGCCACAGAAAGCCAGTGCCCTGAGGAAGACCTGGCACCTGGAGTGCTTGGGACCTGTGTGCTCACTGGGTTCAAATCCTATCTCTACCACTATTAGCTGTGTGATCTTGTACAATATACTCAACCTTTCTGTCTTGGTTTCATAATCTGTCACATAGAGACAAGAATAGCCCCCTCCTCAGGGAGATGAGGAAAGATCATACACATAAGGTATACAATAATTTTCTAAATTTTATGTATATATGTGTGTCTGTGTGTGGGTATGTGCATGTGAGTGCAGTTGCTTGCAGAAGCCAGAAGAGGGCATCAGATCTGCTGGAGCTGGAGTTATAGGTGGTTGTGAGCCTCCTGACATGGATGCTGGGAGCTGAACTTGGGTCCTCTGCAAGAACAGTATGTGCTCTTAACTGCTGAGTCATCTCTCTAGCCCCCAAGTATACATTTCATTTTTTAAGGTAGTGAGTGTTCACTCCTATTTTATTTTTTTTTACTAAAATTAGTATAATTATTATTGAAGTAGTTCAGCCTTTTTTTTTTCCTCAGCTGGCTCCTCCCCACTCCCAGTGTGTGTGTGTGTGTGTGTGTGTGTGTGTGTGTGTGTGTGTGTGCATGTATTGCATGGAGGCTCAGGTAGTCTTTCCTCAGCAGAGGTCCACCTTGTTTTTTGAGGCAGGGTCTCTCATTGGCTTGTAGCTCATCAAATAAGCCATGCTGGTTGGCCACTGAGCTCCAGGGATCCGCTTGTCTCCACCCGCTCAGTGCTGGGATCATCAAGTGGCGTTTTTACGTGGGTGCTGGGCACTGAATTCAGGCCCTCCTGCTTGTGTGACAGGGACTTTGCTGACTGCACGATCTCCCCAACCCTGACCTCAGTTTTCTTGACTTGAAATTTCCTCATGTACCATGGCCTTTCCCTAAATTCTATCCCTGCTGGCCACACCCTTATCTTCAACAAGAATGATCCATGCGGGCTGGAGAGATGGCTCAGAGGTTAGGAGCACTGACTGTTCTTCCAGAGGTCCTGAGTTCAATTCTCAGCAACCACATGGTGACTCACAACCATCTGTAATGATGCCCTCTTCTGGTCTGCAGGAACACATGCAGGCAGAACACTGTATTCATATAAAATAAATAAAAATAATAAATTTAAAAACAAAAGAATGATCCATGGGCCAATCTCAGCCATGGTTTGGCTGTCTGACCTCTGGCCCCAGATTAAGTGCTGCTTGCTTTCAGCTGCCCAGATTGGCGGGCTTGCTGCCCTCAGCCTCTACTCAACCTACAGGAACCTGGGTATCAAGCAGATGGTCAGTCCTTCCTCAAGTTCCCCAGCTCTATGGGGACTCCTATGGCCAGAAGCTCCAAGTCCCCTAGGCTCTTTAGAGATAGGAAGAGAGAGAGAGAGAGAGAGAGAGAGAGAGAGAGAGAGAGAAGAGAGAGAGAGATCTGAAAACACACCCCTGTCGCATGCATCATCTGCTCCCCATTGGGGTACAGAGACAGCCCTGGGGAGCCCCGAGGCTTGGGCAAGTCCCAGGTCATATGAGACTGCAGAGACAGCCCCAGGGTGGGGCTAGGAGGAGGCTCCTCTAAAGGCCCCACCTGCATCAACAGATGCTCATGAGACAGGGCAGAAAGGATGGAACAAGAAGCAGGCTGACTCACCCCTGGCCCCACTCCCTATCATCCAGGCCTTACCCTGTGTCCACACTTCTCCACGATCATGCCAAGGGTCAGTGACCAGGACAAGGGGAGAGTAGGAGAGGACCTCCAGGGCAGGGGTGAAGTCATGGATAAGCTGACATCCAACTTTCTGAGACTGCCCTGAGCCCTGGTACCATGAACCCTGACCACTCTTGGGGATGTGTGATGGCTACCTACTGTGTCGCTAGGAGGAAAGGCACCCTCTTCCTGCCTCTGCCTAGGTCTGGTCCTATCTTCACCGTGGCGGTGGTCTCAGGGAGAAACTGACCTAAGATCTCTGCAGCCAGCATGTGGGACAGCTTTTCCACCTGACTGGATTTACAACAGACTGGAGACAAGCACCCAAGAAGCACTCTCTAGATTGGGTTAACTGAGCTGGGGAGATCAAGCCTGAAGGGGAGCCACGCCACAGCAGTCCACAGGTTGGAGTCCCTGGCTAGATTGAAAGAAGTCAGGCCGGATGCCGGATGCCAGTATCCACCTGTTTGCTGATGGTGGATGCACTATGACCCGCTGCCTCGAGGTCCCTCTGTGAGGAACTGTATTACCTCAGGCCGAGAGTCCAGATGAACCCTTCCTCCTTTCCTTTACCACTGTCAGACATTTTTGTTTAAGTAATGAGGACAGTAATTAAGAAAATGCACTGGAGTCCATCCCAGGGCCATCGTTCACCAGGGAAACACATCAGCTTCCTCAGTTTCCCTTTCTAGAAGATGGAGTAATCTAGACACTGTGGGGCTGCTGAGCACAGAAACAGAGATGCCATCTAGAGGGCCCGTGGTAGGGAGTTAGTGCTCACTGAGATCATCCTTCCCTCTGTCCGGCTTTGGGACACTGTGCCTTAGGGGAAGGTGGGCTTTGGGTCTGTGGAGGGCAAAGACCCACCACACAAATGGAAACCCTATGTTCAGTCCAGAGCTGTTTCCAGTGGGAGGCTGACCTCCTGGGGCCTTTGTTATTTTCATTTCATTTGCTCAGTTCTCAAAGAAAACCCCCGTGAAAGAGAAACACAAACAGACCACCACGCTCCTGCAAGGGAAGAGTCCCGGAGTCGCAACCCCAGGGAGCTGCAGAACCCAGGCTAGGAGAAGAGGAGTGGCCTTTGTTTGCTTGGAAGCTTAAGACACTATCCGCTCCCATCCTCACTGACTGGATTAGCGGGGGAGAGGTTCTGCCACTGTCCCAGATGCCCACGGTTAACCTGAACCAGCTCATGTGCCCAGTTAACGATCACTGTCTCCGTTCTGGAGATACTGTAGGCTGCCTTAATGAATGTATTCCCAGAGACAAATGTTACTCTTTAAAAGAGCCAACATCTACGATTGCCGAGTAGAGGCTCTGGGCGGGGAGCTGGAAGGACCCGGATTTCCCCACAGATTCTCTTCTCCCTGCTGTTGCGACCTTGCTCAAGTCACTCGGCCCCTCTGAGTTTAATTCACAGTCACACACCACACAAAGATGTTCATCAAAGATGGGCTGTCAACGGCACGGTGTCCGAGCAGACGATGGCGGAGCTGAACAATGCCTCTTGCTTAGTGACGCTGTGGGAACTACAGCACCTGTGTGCAACCCATTCCTCCATGCTTGCAGTGTGTTGTTGTACACACACCAACGTGCTGTTAGTCACTGGCGGGAACAGCTCACACTGGGCCTGGCAAGAGCCCATCAGTGAGGGGAGAGGGACACCCCTCTCTGAGGACCTGTAAGTAGTTAGCGACAGGGGACCAGAGAGACATTTTCTTCAGTGGTGTAGCCACGGGTGAGGTGCCCATGCTCCTATGTATAACCCCTCACCCGTGTTCCTGCAGGAAAGAAGGAAAAAGAGAGCAAGAGAGGAAGAGAGGACATGAAGGCTAGCTGGGAAGAAAGGGGATCAGTGGGAGGGGGAGAGGGACAGGAGAGGATAATGGGATGAATATTATCAAAATATATTATAGACATGTATGCAAATGTCATAATGAAACCCATTGTCATGTATATTTAATATATGCTAATAAAAACTTAATACAAAATAAAACAACAGCAACTGCAGTTATGCAGTCTATGAGGCCTAACAGTGATCATGAAGTGGCTCATGTATTTACTACACTACACACATACACACAACACACACACACACACACACACACATACATATATAAACATATAATTTATATAGAAAGCTTCTTGTGAAACAGGTCAACAGCTGTCTCAACCACGATGTGTTTACTGCATCAAGAAGTTGTCATGGAAAGTGTCCTGGGCCACACAGGTCTCTTTCAACGTATCCTGTATCATGATTACACAGCTAAATTACCTAACGGTGTGTTGGCTATGGCCCTCAGAACAAATCCCGGTGTTAGGGACACAAGGCTGTGCATGTGCATGGGGAGCTGAACTTGACCGTGGATTAGAGTCCCAGCATGGGATACACACACCACCAGCTAGTGGACATCTTCCTCCTCTGGTGTCAGATGCTCTCCACAGACCCCATCCTGCTGCCCTGTGTCAGGGGAACCACACAGTGGAGTTAATGGTCCAACAGGATGCAGGTGTTGGCAGAGGACACAGTGTGCAGAGGCATGATGGGGGCTGGGCTGCATCAGCTCCACAGGCCTTGGACTCACTGTGTCCCTCTGGGCCTTGAGGTCTTAGTTTCTCTTTTTATGAAACAAAGCCTTTCTCTAGGGGTTCTCCAAGCTTGCCAACGCAATAAAAACAGGTTGTTTCTAAACACGGCTTTTTCTGATTGCTCATCCCCCCCCCCCCTGCACCCATTATGTAGCCCAGACTGACTTCAAACTTGAAGTCCTGCCTTGTGTGGTGGTATTGTGTTCCCCAAAAATATTGTGCACCCCAATAAACTTATCTGGGGTCAGAGACAGAACAGCCACAATATTAAACATAGAGGATAGGCAGTGGTAGCACACGCCTTTAATTCCAGCACTTGGGAGGCAGAGCTAGGCAGAAATCCATGTGTTCAAGGATACAGCCAAGCATAGTGACTCACGCCTTTAATCCCAGAAAGCGAGCCTTTAATCCCAAGGAGTGATGATAGAAGGCAGAAAGATATATAAGGTGTGAGGACCAGGAACTAGAAGCATTTGACCTGGTTAAGCATTCAGGCTTTTGAGCAGCAGTTCAGCTGAGACCCATTCTGGATGAGGCCTCCAGTCTGAGGAAACAAGACCAGCTGAATATCCGGCGAGGTGAGGTAGCTGTGGCTTGTTCTGGTTCTCTGATCTTCCAGTTCACCCCAATACCTGGCTCAGGTTTGATTTTATTAATAAGAACTTTTAAGATTCCTGCTACAGCCTTGGCCTCCTGAGTGCTGGGATGACAGGTGTGTGACCCCAGGCCTGGCCCCACACATGATTCTCAAGTACACATATTTGAATACTATGGCTCCCTGGGCTCCATGAGAGAACAATTGCTCAGCTTTGGCCGAGAAACACGCACTGTCTGAGGGATATGCAGCCAAGTATGTACTCTGTACCTTCCGGGCATGAGGTTTACTCCTTGGTCCTCCAGCTGGAATCCCAGCCTCACACGGGCAGTCCTATCCACCCAAGGCCACCAGTGGGCCTTTCTGATTCACATCAGGTAAGAGTTCCTGGGCAACTGGGAACAGATCCAAGCTAGGGGGCACTGGGGGTGTATGGTTCAGGGGTACAGTACTTACCTAGCATGCACAGAGCCCAGGTTCCCTCTCTAGGACCATGAATCAATCTCAACCCTCCACCCCTGCCTTTCTCTGCCCCTCCTCTCAAAATCTAAGCCAGAGAAGACTTGTAGCCCTGAGGACTGAGACTCACAGAAGGCTCACAGGCTGTAGCTGTGTGGGTGGCTCAGGCCGGCAGTGGCCAAGTGTGGCCCATTGGGAAATCCCATCATTCAACACTGTCACCACGTTCCTGAATCCTAGCTCCCAGGAGCCAGGTGGGGCAAGACTGTCATGGCCCCAGTCTTTCATCTCTTTTCCCACATGAGCAGCCAAGGGTCATTCTTGTAATGGTTCCCAAAGGCACAGGAAGCATGAACTAGCTGTTTCCATCTAAGGCTGATGGGTAACCACCGAAGAGCTTCCACCACCCCTCATATATATATATATATATATATATATATGGCTGTACAGCTAGCTAGTTGCAGAGAAGGATGTCCCCAAACAAGTCATTATAATCTCGGGAGGCAGTACTGATGGTATTTGTAGCTAAATTGTGAGCTGAGGACATGGCTCAGTAGAGTGCTTGCCTAGCTTACAGCAAGCCTAAGGTTCGATCCTCAGCACTGCATGAAACTTGACGCAGCGGGGCATGCCTGCGATCCCAGCACTAGGGAGGTGGTGGGAGGAGGGTCGCAAGTTTAAGGTTATCGTCGATTACATAATTATGATCATATAAAGCTGGCATCGAGGACACACACGTGAGCAGGTGTGGTCCCTCTTTTCTTTTTTCTCTTTCTTGTGTCTCCATCTGTGTTCTGTGGCTGTATCAGAGGACCTGAGACCGGGTAGTTTGTAGAAGCAGGACATTTGTTGAGCTTTGGAGGCTGGGCAGCAAGCAAGCACCTGTACACTCAGAGTCATCTTGCCTGCCCCACACCGTGTTTTTCTTTAAGGAAGAGAGAGATGGAGCAAGAGGGATGGAGCTCACCTTTCTAGCAGTTTACTCTGTGACAAGGATGCTAATTCACTCACAGCAGTACAGCTCTAGTTACCATCACTCCTAAAGTCCCATCTCCCAACACTTTTGGGGATTAGGTTTTTCACACAGGAACTTTAGAGAACACAGCATCATGATACCCACGAGGAAACTGAGGATCAATGAAGGCTGCTGGAGACGGGAGGCCTGGAGATGGGTCTGCTGTCTGGTGACCTGGTGCTTCAGGATAATGTTCTTCTCAAATGTCACGACACTCCCTCCTCTCCGGAGAGAGATGCTGGAGTTTGCAGAGACCGAAGCGATGGGGAGTTATATAGCTCTGGCCTTGTACCTTCCTTAACTAGCAGATAATCCAACATTGGTCAAGCACCAATGGATGGAAAAGCCCATTTACAGATGAGGACAGCGACGCTTGGTGGAGCTAAATGACTTCCTCACTGTTACACAGGCTAGAACCTCACTATTCCAGGCCCCTTCTCAGCTGCTTGGCCTTAAAGTAAACCCACACTGCCCTGCTATCTCAAGGGTGTGGACAGGACCCAAGTCAGGTAGCCTCTCCTGCAGGCCAGCATGCTTACATTCTTGCCGAAGCAAGCGTTCACTCACACAGCCTTTCTTTGCATTGGTGCCAGGCAGGCAGCAGTCCTCTGCAGGACAGAGGCCACCGTTTTTGACAATGCTTATTAAAACAGCTTCGCTGCATTGGGCATGGGATGGTCAGTGAACTGAAAACCCCTCCTCCCTGTTTGGGATTCTGGGGCAAGTGCCGTACTCCATGGGATGCAGGCATGGGAATAACTAGGCTTTGCAGAGAAACGCTTTGATCTGGGATCCACGGTGTCCTGGGTGTGCTGCTGCCCAGGAAAGGCCATAAAATGAGACTGTCAGTGGGAGAGCTGAGCAGCTGGGCCAGGACAGGCCCATCCCAGCTTTGCAGCTGGAGTCACCAGGGGTCCTGTGGGTCAGGACTAACAGTCCCTGGCGCTCTTCCTTAAAACACAAATTCCTCAATAAAACCTGAGCTATCCATAATGAGACTCAGACCCTGGCACTGCCAGCTGGGTCACCATGAGATCACTTATGTTCCCAGCTTTCAACTCAGCATCCCTGTCAATATCCAGGCCATCATGAGGACTCAGTGAACTCATGCTTGTAAAGACCCCCGATGTGGAGGTTCAGCAGGCAGCAGAGGGACTCTTCATTCCAGGTACCTACAGGTGTCCTGGTTCTCATCTTCTCTGGAGATTACCAGGGGAAAAAGAGGCAAGAATGGAGACTGCCTGGAGAAGTTTAAGCCTGCTTCCTCTTGCTACGCATGTTCCTTGGGATGTATGGCTTTCTTCTCTGTAAAATAGAGACAATGGAGACCCGGTGAGGTGACTCACTGGGTAAAGGTGCTTGATGCTGAGCAAGCCTGATGACTTGATTTTGATCCCTAACTCCACATGATGGAAAGAACTGACTCCCACAAGTTGTCCTCATACTTCCTCATGAGTTCTGTGGCATATGAATGATAATCAATCAATCAATCAATCAATCAATATCAATCAATCAACCAATGTAAAAATATTAATAGACATAATGGGACTGGGGAGATGATTCAATTGGAAAGTGCTTATGAGGACCTGAGTTGGAGGTCCAGAACCTACTTAAAAGATCTAGGCATGATGGTGCTCCCTTATAATCCCAGAGCCGAGGAGGTGGAAACAGGTGGTCCTGGGGCTCAGTGTCAGCAAGCCCAGCCTACTTGGTGAATGGCAGGACAATGGAGCCCCCATCTCAAAAAGTAAAAAGGTGAATGGTGCCTGAAGAAAGGCACCCAAGATTGTTCTTTGTCTCCATGCATGCACACATGCGTGAGTGAACACACACACACACACACACACACACACACACACACACACACACAGATAACGACTGTCTGGCAGGATTATGGAGAAGAGGAAAATGTGAAGCAGTCTATAAAATCAACAGCCCTGTGTGCAGCACTGACGTCTCCGAGTCCCATATTGGTCTCAGTTTCCTTATCTGCTCAGAGAGGATATTAATATTGACACCACAGGGCTCTGGGGAGCTGGATAGAAATCAAATGAAATGTCAGCCGTGGGAACTGCTAGCATATGTCTGGCATGCAGTGGGTGCTCAATTGATGTAGAGATCAGGTCCTGCAGGTTGCCAAGAGGGTTGAGATGAACGAGAAGAGCCATGTGCCATTTCAAAGCAGGGCTGTAGAGCACAGGGCATCTGCCTCCCATTACCAGCCCCTTCCTTATCTGCACTCAGATTTTATTTGCAAAGATGCTTTGAAAATCAGCCAGACTGAGAAGGCATGCCATTTTCATCTCCCCAAATCATGGCAGCAGTGGTGTCTTTTGCTATAGCCTGCCCACAGGTAACTGAGGGCAGGAGCCAGCTGTGACACACTTCTCTGGGCTTACCTCCTGGATGACACTATCAGTAGGGTGCTGAGTCTAACATGGAGAGAAGCAGACACCTCCGCTCTCCTGTCTACATTGTGAGGGCGTCACCGGAGGGACCTGCATTTCTGGACCTTGCTGTGGTGCTATCGTAGAATTTGGAGTTTTGGTGGCACCAGGATGGGTGGCAAAAACTTCAGGAACCAGGGTTTGGATGCAGTTCAGTGGTGGGGTACTTGCCTCACATTCCCAAGGTACCATCACAACACAAGGAAACAATGAAAACCCTTTAGGACATGGAGCTGCGGAGTATGGAGTTCGCCCAGCTGGTTTTCAGTCTTGCTTTGGTCCAGTATTTTCTCACTAGACTCCCTTCTCTCCACTTTGGAACAGTAATGTATATCCTGTGCTATTATATATTGGAAGTATATGATCTGTCTTTTGACTTTTATTTTAGAGGATTACAGTTAAGAGATTGCATGAATCTCAGAAACATTGTTGCGACTGTGACAGACTATGGGGATTTTTGAAGTTGGACTAAATGCATTTTGCATTGTGTTACGCTATAAGCCTATGGGGGCCAAGGGAGTGGAATGTGGTGGTTTGAGTAGGTATGGCCCCCATAGACTCATGTGTCTGAGTGCTTGGCCTATAGGGAGTGGCACTATTAGGAAGTGGGACCCTGTTAGAGTAGGTGTGGCCTTGTTGGAGGACACACTCTGTAGGTGACACACTTTGAGTTTCATATATGCTCAAGCTATGCCCAGTGTGCAGTAACTCCTTCTGCTGCCTGAGGATGAAGACGGAGAACTCTCAGCTCCTTCTCCAGCACCATGTCTACCTGCACACTGCCATGCTTCCTGCCACGTTGATAATGGACTAAACCTCTGAAACTAAGCCAGCCCCTGTATGTTTTCCTTTATAAGAGTTGCTGTAGTCATGGTGTCTCTTCACAGCAATCAAACCCTAACTAAGACAGAACCCCATCTATCTGCTAGTAGGCTCAGGGTGTACATCCCATCCTTGATAAAATCCACCTCTTTTAGGTGACAAAGCCTACTACTTCTACCTTCCCTACTGGTCCTGATTGGAATCAACCATTTAAAACCAGATTGCCGGGTAAGTCACAGACCAGGAGAAAATGTCTGTGGGAAGCACACCTGGTGAAGGACTGCTGCTTCAAATATACAAAGAGCACTTCCAAATCAACAATAAGAAAACAAATGATGAGGTTAAAGTTCTCAGCAGAGTCCTCCCCGGGGATCAGCACAGGCCACATATCTGAGAGTTCAGCTTGACTGGTATGGAACCACCTAGGAGACACACCTCTGACTGTGTCTTTAAGGGTATTTCCAGAGAGGTTCAAATGAAGCAGGAAGACACACCATAGATGTGGGCAGTAACATTCCAAGGGGTTGGGGTTCTGGGCTGAAAAGCAGGCAGAAAATGAGCTGAGTACTGACATTCATTTCTCTCTACCTCCTGACAGTGGACACACTGTGACCAGCTGCCTCATATGCCCGCCACTGCGCCTTCGCCACCGTAATGGGTGGTGTCCCCTTTCAACCACGAGCGGAAACAAACCCTTCCTCCTTTAATTCACCTTTGTCAGGTGTTCGCCTCAGTGCCACAGAAAGGCAACTACTACACAATATTGCAATATTTACGCAGTAATGCACGAGCCAATTCTCACCATGGCTGGCCGGAATGCAGGACATAAAACAGTACCGAGCATTATTCAGTCTCCCAGAGAGATGAACCGCCAAGGCACACAGAGACACAGTACACACGGCAACACAAACCATCAAGGAAAGAAGGCTGCCTGAGAGGGGCAGGTGCTGTAGGATCCCAGCTAGATGCTGTTCTGGAAGAATCCAGAGATGGAGACAGTGAAAAGGTTACTAGATGCCAGGGGGTTGGGGGAGGAGGGGTGACGAGGCAGAGTGCGGGGATTCTTTCTTAGGGCGTAAACGGCTGTGTGTGACACCGTAATGGGGCGTCCACATATGTCACAGAACTCACTAAAGGCACAACACCGAGTGAACCTGAACATTAGTTCATCAGCTGTGGTGAGTGTTCTCCAGCAGGGGTATTGGTACTGTGCACAAGCAGGGGCCAGACCTTTGGCCTGTGAACCTAAAATTGCTGTATAAGATAGGAACTCTGGGGCCACCAGACTCCAGACTGGACTGTATCACCTACTTACCTGTGAGCCACCATCTGGGAGACCTACTCCTCTGGCCTCCTGTCCCACTTTGGAACGTGAAAGAAGGAGTTTTGCATTCAGCAAGATGGGGAGTGTGGTGGCATCTGTGGGGTCTGGCCTGTCATGGTTGTGAAAGCTATGTTGGATCTGATCCTTCCAGGGGGGCTGAGCTCACCTTGGACCCCACTTGCACAGGAGCTGGGGGGGCACAGATTAGATCCAATATGATTTCCATGAAGGAGGCAGGCCAGACCCCAGAGACGCCACCACACTCCCCACTAAAACTGTCCCCTCTCACTTCACACTGTCCTGAACACCAGCTCCTTCTCAGAGCAGCCTGCCTTTCCTGGACCTGCTCCTGGAATGTCTGCCCCACCCCACACCAGGTCACACCTTCTCATTTAACTCTCAGAACGAGCAAGAGGGATTCTTACCCCGACATTCAAGGCAGGAACGCAGCTCAGAGAGGCTTAGTGCCATGTCTGCAGCGTAACAGACACAAAACAGCAGACTCCAGGAACCCAGCTGGACCAAAAGCCAAATATCAAACAGGGTGTGATGGCGTGCGCCTGTAAACCGAGCTCTGGGGAGGGAGAGGCGGGAAGATCAGAAGTTCAAAGACGTCCTCAGTTACTTGGCAAGTTGGGAGTCAGCCTGGGATACACGAGACCCTGCTGCAAAGAATGGGCAATAGTGTATAGTGTACCGAAGTGCTCACGGCACGGCCTTTCCCCTCCCCCTCCTCCTACCATGAGTTCTATACATGAATGTTACACATACACAGATCTTAGAAAGGTCGAGTTCTCAGTCCCGCCAAGTGCCGAGTTGGGTTGTCAACTTTCATCTGCTTATTTAATAAGTGTCTTGATCTGTTTCCTGTTGCTCTAACAGAATATAGGAAGGCGGGTAATTCATAAAGAAAGGAGGTTTATTCTGGCCCCCACTTCTGTTGGCGGTCCAAGACTGGGCTGCCACATCTGGAGGAGGCCATGTACTGCTTCAGCATGGGTGAACAAGGTAAGCGAAGCGAGGGTCACATAAGAGAGGAAATGCGTAGGTTTTCTTCTCAACTCCTCACTCTGGAGGTAATGATCCAGTCCCCAGAGGGTGAGGACTCTCTCCAATAAGGTGCCATCAAGTCATTTGTGGCCTCAGCACCTCCCATCAGGCCCTGAATGACAACCACAGGGTTGACTCTCAAGAGCTCAATAGGAGTTCAGGTGGTATCAGTTGTATCGAGACCACTGTAGCAAGAACCCTGAGCATGTGTTCTGTGCCTCGCCAAGGAGGGAGAGCCTCCTCTTCCCCTCTCCCTGATGATCTGCTTTGTGCATGACACTCATGCTTGAAAGGCACTGTCTGCCTCTCCTAGGTCCTTGCAGTCCTTCCCTATAGTGACGCGAATGACGTCTGTGCGGCCAGTGTGGCCATCAGGTGGGCACATGTCCACACTCCTCTAGACTCCCAAAGAGACATGGGCAGGGGTGCTGTGGAATGGTCTGTATGTCAAATGTGTTGCTCTGATTGGTCAATAAATAAAACACTGATTGGCCAGTAGCCAGGCAGGAAGTATAGGCCTGACTAACAGAGAGGAGAATTGAGAGAACAGGAAGGCGGACGGAGACACTGCCAGCCGATGCCATGACAAGCAGCATGTGAAGATGCCGGTAAGCCACGAGCCACGTGGCAAGGTATAGATTTATAGAAATGGATTAATTTAAGATATAAGAACAGTTAGCAAGAAGCCTGCCACGGCCATACAGTTTGTAACCAATATAAGTCTCTGTGTTTACTTGGTTGGGTCTGAGCGGCTGTGGGACTGGCAGATGTCAGAGATTTGTCCTGACTGTGGGCCAGGTAGGAAAACTCTAGCTACAGCGGGGCTGCCAATAGCCAGCGGGGTGGGTGGCTACACCTCACAGGCTCCACGAAGGAGGATTCAGATGCTCATCTGGTTGTGGTCTGAGATAGCTCATCTGCGCTGTCACCGTGACTGGATTCGGAAGCGCCTAGGAGACAGGTGAGGTGCACTCAACACTAGGCTATGTCTGTGAGGTCGTTTGCAAAGGATTAACTAAGGAAGACCCACCCTGAATATGGGCAATGCCATCCCATGGGGAGGAATTCTTGACACAGGGGAAGGAGGAGGGGGCCAGCTGAGAGATGGCAATCCTCTTTCTCTGCTCTATAGTCAGCCATGCCGGGAGCTGCCCCCCCCCCCCCCCCCGTCACACTCTCCCCACCGAGATGTATTGGACCTTCTAAAACTGTGAGCCAAGGAGGATCTTCCCTCCATTTGTCTTGCTGTAATGATGTAAGAATAACTAATAGAAGAGTCCAAGCCTCTCCCTCTCCCCAGCCCCTGCTTTCCGGCAGTGAGACAGACATCTGGACCCATTAGAAGCATGATCCATTTCCCACTCAGGTATCAGAGAAGAGAAAAAGGGAGCAGGCATCCTCAGCAATAGTGTACTGCAGGTATTTCCTGGGGGAGGACTTCTCTCTAGCCACAGTGGGCAGCGTTATGGCCTGCAGAGCATGGGGGCTAGGACTCTGGTGGGACAAACCTGATATTGGTGGTCTTTCTGTATGCTGTGCATATGTGTTGCTACCGTTGGTTAATAAAGAAGCTGCTCTGGCCTATGGCAAGGCAGGTTATAGCCAGGTGGGAAATCCAAGGAAAGATACAGAGAGAAGGAAGGTGGAGTTGGGCAGACACCATCCAGCTGCCCAAGGAACAAGATGCCAGCAGACTGGTAATGCCAAGACCATATGGCAAAATATAGATTCATAGAAATGGGTTAATTTGAGATGTCAGAGTTAGTAGCAATAAGCCTGAGCCACAGACCAAACAGTTTGTAATTAATATTAAGCCTCTGAGTGTTTATTTGGGACCACACGACTGTGGGACACAGGAAAACTTCTGACTACACAAACCACCCCGGACCCCAGTCAGGATGGCAGGAAGCTAAGGACAGCCTCTAGGATCTTTGACTCTGAATTCTATCCTCAGCACGGCTAGTGATGAGGATGGACTAATATTCCAGAAGGCCTCTGCAGCCTAGCAGCCTAGCTTGGGATCTGGACCCAGGACCTGCAGCAGGGCATTGGCACACTGCTTATCGGATGGCTTCTTAGGGCTGGAGGCCTCTGCCTGGTAGCCGGGCCTTTCAGTTCCCCAGAACCAGGATGGCAAACATTTCTGCTGACCTCCTTCTGTCAGCGCCAGGACCAAGCAGGGGCTTGGAGCTCAGAGTGTCAGCAGGGCCAGGCTGGGAGGCTGGGGCAAGACTGCCACTCTCTTGGTCTATGGTGATTTTCACAGGCACAGTTTTCAGAGGGTAAGATTTTAACCTCTCTGCCCACATTGGGCTGCAGAGGCAAGAGACTGTCAGCTCTTAGCCCCAGGCCTCAGATGCTCCCGTGGAGGAGGGGGCTGATACTGTCCCTTTCATATTCTGGGTCCTGAGAGTCAGCACATACAGATAGTAGGTCACTGTGTGGGCTTCCTGGGTGCCCACCCCCGTAAGACAGAGTCACCAAGTGCTGTGGGATGGTCTGTATGTCAAGTGTGTTGCTGATTGGTCAGTAAATAAATCACTGATTGGCCATTGGCTAGGCAGGAAGTATAGGCGGGACAAGGAGAAGAATTCTGGCAAGTGGAAGGCTGAGTCAGAGAGACACTGCCAGCCGCCACCATGACAAGCCGCGTGGGAAGGTCCCGGTAAGCCATGAGCCATGTGGCAAAGTAAAGATTAATAGAAATGGGCTAAATATAAGAGTAAGAGCTAGACAATGACAGGCCTGAGCTAATGGCCAAGCAGTTTAAATAATGTAAGAGTTTGTGTGTTTATTTTATAAGTGGGCTCTGGGACTGGTGGAACTTGGTGGCGGGAGCTGGAGAAAAATTCTCCAGCAACAAATGGCGTCCAACGTGGTGGCAAGAGTTTTCACCTAAAAACTGAGAAAAAAGATTCTAAAACGGAGCTAAAAACAGCTCCTAGTTGTCTCTTTCAAGCTAGCAGCAGCCTATGTGTTTGAGCTACTATGGCGGGTTCCTGGCGTGCATGCTCGACCTGCAGTATGGCGGGAATGAGGCCTCTGCAAGTGACACATTAAGCTGTGTGGTGGATTTAGCCTTTGCTAGTACAAAACAAAACAAAACAAAAAAAGAGGTTTCTGGGCTACACGCTGCTTTGATAGAAGCATAGACCCACTATTTCTGAGAGTTGATGGCTCCCAGAGCTGGCGGAAAACGTGCCACCTCCACGTTGGGAAGCTGAGGTGGGCGGAGCCAGCAGCCACAGCGCCAGTGCCGTTTCAGGCTTAGAAGGCTACAGTTTAAAGCAATAGGCTCAAGCTAATATAAAAAAAATAAGCCACGTAAAGATGGCTACCACACAGAGAATCTGGATTATGTTCTCTTTGATGTTTGTAACTAAAGAAAAACATTTGATTACAAAAGCTGTTGAGTTATGCCAAAATGTATATTTTAAAAGTACCTTGACTTCAAAATTTGGATGTAAGGATATGTTGCTTTGGAAAGGAGACTCTGATTTTGTTTCCACAGAAAGCCAGAGGCTATGGATTTGTTCAAGATTAAGATACATCAGATTTGACCAGCCAAGACCACCTGAAAGGTCTCCGATGACACCATCGCCCAGATGATTCAACATCCAGAATGGTTTCAAGGCAACTGGCTCAGACGACATACCCTCATGGACTATTCCATAATTCTAAAATTTTCTTTGTATCCCCATAAGATACAGCGCCCCCCTCCAGCAGGAAGTAGTAAGAGAAGCTACGCCCAAATTCCCAAATATACCAAGCTGACTTTGGAGATGTATAAAGGTTAAAACCTTCCTTTTTAAGAAAAGAAAAGGGGAAGTGCTGTGGGATGGTCTGTATGTCAAGTGTGTTGCTGATTGGTCAGTAAATAAATCACTGATTGGCCATTGGCTAGGCAGGAAGTATAGGCGGGACAAGGAGAAGAATTCTGGCAAGTGGAAGGCTGAGTCAGAGAGACACTGCCAGCCGCCACCATGACAAGCCGCGTGGGAAGGTCCCGGTAAGCCATGAGCCATGTGGCAAAGTAAAGATTAATAGAAATGGGCTAAATATAAGAGTAAGAGCTAGACAATGACAGGCCTGAGCTAATGGCCAAGCAGTTTAAATAATGTAAGAGTTTGTGTGTTTATTTTATAAGTGGGCTCTGGGACTGGTGGAACTTGGTGGCGGGAGCTGGAGAAAAATTCTCCAGCTACAACCAAGACCCAGCACTAAGGGTATGGGGTACTCACCTTTCTGTCAGTAGGGTGTCTGGTAGAGATGCATAGCTGTGTTTTCTAGAAAATGGTAAGCACACAGTGGGTATGCGGGTCTCCAAGTGTATCTCAAATACTTCAGTTCCGTAAACAACTCTGGCAGGTGGGTGGCAGGCCGGGTTCACAGGGGAGCCTCAGGAGGGACAGGAACTCATCCTGACCAGGCCCATCTGCTTTATCTCCTGCATCATACCCCACTCTCTTCTCTCTGTACCTCACGAAGGAAAGGGCCTTCTCTTCCCCTTCCTAGAGACAGCCACTGCTTGCTAGACATAAACCCTGCAGTAAGTAATCTGGGTGTGGGATCCCCAGGGTTCCAGCTAACCCCTCCTTCACCTTCCTGAGCACTGTGAATCCACCTCTACTATCTTTTTAACTTGTATCCTACAATGATGCCAAAAAATCTTCTAGAAGACCACACAGCCCTCTGTTTCTACATCATGTTCCACGGCTCCCTATTGCCTACTGAGTACTATCTGGGTGTGGTGGTGTGAAAGAAAATGGCCCCCTAAGGGACTGGCACTATTAGGAGGTGTGGCCTTGTTGGAGGAAGTGTGTCACTGTGGGCTTTGAGGTCTCTTTTGCTCAAGCTCCCCTCAGTGTGACAGTCAGTCGACTTCCTGTTGCCTGCAAGACGTAAGACTCTCAGCTACTCCAGCCCCACGTCAGCCTGCACACCGCCATGATGACAATGGACTGAACCTCTGCAACTGTAAGCCAGCCAGCCCAATTAAACGTCTTCTTTATAAGAGTTGCCATGGTTATGGTGTCTCTTCACAGCAATTATCACCTTAACTAAGACACCAGGTATCTCAGGCTCCCTTCCAAGGGTCTCACAAAGGGGCTCTGACTTCCCTGTTTTTATCCTATGGCCTGGCTTTCACTTCAAAACTCTGGTGCTGTTCTTGGTGTTCCCTCTGCCGGGCTTCTCCTTTCTCACTCACCATTCAGGCAGGCTGTGGAGGCAGCGTTCACATCTACTTCCCATGGGTGTGTTCAGCTAGGTACTCTCTCCCCTTGGGCACACCTGGAGGGACACGTGTGCATCATACCACCCGCTGAATTTTAAGAGCATTCAGTATTTGTGGGTGGAGCTATCGACCAGATACTTGGAGCCAGAAGGCATTCATTTCCTGTTTCCCAGAGCTGGCTTCTTAATATTCCTCCCGCTGAGAGTAAGTGATCGCAAATGAGGAATTTCTTCTATGTAAGCCGTTAACAACACCGTACGGTTGACCTCTCAAGTGCCCCCACTTCCTGCATCCCTGCCCACTGCAACTCTGCCCCTTGGTGCCAAGAATTCTAGAAACAGTCCTGAATTCAAAGTCTATGAATGGCATTGGTTGCACAACTCCATCCAGGCCCATGGTCCTCTGGAAAGGCCAACCGAGACCCGGGAATTAAAAAGAGCAGCTCTGAGAGCTTGATTCTCCCATGCTGTCAGTGCCCAGGCTTGACCACCTCTGGGGAAAAAGTCAGCACGTGTGTGCCCATGTGACGAGCACACAGGAGTGTGGGCACCCGAGGGATGCTGGGGCCCGTCCCTGATCTCTGGGCAGGAGTTGAGAAGATACAAGCTGCATTGGGTGGTTCCTTTCCATGGCAACTTGGGAAGTAGGGGCTGTGGGTGAAATGGGAAGAAAATGATCTGGTGGATTCGATGCTGTTGTTCCAGGCCTTGGGACCCAGGGATGCAAATACTCCTGCATCCCCATGCACGTGTGTGGCTCAGTGGGTGCAGAGTGAGCACGCAAAGCTTCACTCAGGGAGTCAGGCAACATCCAACAAGTATAAGGGATGCCATTGTGTTGGTGCAGATGTTCAGGAGTGAGCAGCATATACAGGAGCACAGAGCCGAGAGATGGCGGGCCGTGTAGGAAGAGCACAGATATCCAGGCAGCAAAGAGAGCAGAACCCTGGGAAGCAGGCCTAGCAGATGACACAGAAGGTCAGTTCAGTGTGTGAACTGCCAGTGGGTGAGCTGGAAATGCTGAGGAGGTGTGGGGTGCTGAGGGGTGTGGGATGTAGAGGAGGTGTGCGATGTTGAGGGGTGTGGGGTGCTGAGGAGGTGCGAGGTACTGAGGGGGTGTGGGGTGCTGAGGAGATGTGGGGTGCTGAGGGGGTCTGGGGTGCTGAGGGGGTGTGGGATGTAGAGGAGGTGTGGGGTGCTGAGGGGGTGTGGGGTGTTGAGGAGGTATGGGGTGCTGAGGAGATGTGGGGTGCTGAGGGGGTGTGGGGTGCTGAGGAGGTGTGGGGTGCTGAGGAGGTGTGGGGTGCTGAGGAGATGTGGGGTGCTGAGGGGGTGTGGGGTGCTGAGGAGGTGTGGGGTGCTGAGGAGGTGTGGGGTGCTGAGGAGATGTGGGGTGCTGAGGAGGTATGGGGTGCTGAGGAGATGTGGGGTGCTGAGGAGATGTGGGGTGCTGAGGGGGTGTGGGGTGCTGAGGGGGTGTGGGGTGCTGAGGAGGTGTGGGGTGCTGAGGAGGTGTGGGGTGCTGAGGAGATGTGGGGTACTGAGGAGGTGTGGGGTGCTGAGGAGATGTGGGGTACTGAGGAGATGTGGGGTGCTGAGGAGGTGTGGGGTGCTGAGGAGATGTGGGGTACTGAGGAGGTGTGGGGTGCTGAGGAGATGAGGGGTACTGAGGAGATGTGGGGTGCTGAGGAGGTGTGGGGTGCTGAGGAGGTGTGGGGTGCTGAGGAGATGTGGGGTACTGAGGAGGTGTGGGGTGCTGAGGAGATGAGGGGTACTGAGGAGATGTGGGGTGCTGAGGAGGTGTGGGGTGCTGAGGAGATGTGGGGTGCTGAGGAGATGTGGGGTACTGAGGAGATGTGGGGTGCTGAGGAGGTGTGGGGTGCTGAGGAGATGTGGGGTGCTGAGGAGATGTGGGGTACTGAGGAGGTGTGGGGTACTGAGGAGGTGTGGGGTGCTGAGGAGATGTGGGGTACTGAGGAGGTGTGGGGTGCTGAGGAGGTGTGGGGTGCTGAGGAGATGTGGGGTACTGAGGAGGTGTGGGGTGCTGAGGAGATGTGGGGTACTGAGGAGGTGTGGGGTGCTGAGGAGATGTGGGGTACTGAGGAGGTGTGGGGTGCTGAGGAGTTGTGGGGTGCTGAGGAGGTGTGGGGTGCTGAGGAGATGTGGAAGAAAGGAGCCCAGAGCTGGCTTGGCTGGCTGGTGGGAAGCAGGACCTCTGCCTGCAGAGCTCAGGATCAGTTCTGATGTTATCTGGCAGTGTATGGTCCGCTTCAGGCTGCTTCTGGAAAGCCCATTTGGGCAATGGAACCCATTCACATGTAGGGCATTGTGGTACATAGCAGCCACAGTGAAGTTTCACAGTAGTTGGCTAAACAGTTACGACTAGAGGGTTTGCATCCTGATCCTCAGAGCCTTGAATGGTACCATCATGTCACAGATGGCATACATGACTGAAAAAGATTAAGGTAATATTTTTTCCAAAATTTTTTTTAGATTTATTGTATTATTATTATTTTGTGTCTATGAGTGTTTTGCCTGCATGTATGCGTACCACATGTGTGCCTGGTGTCCAAGGAGGTTGTGAATCTCCATGTAGTGGCTGGGAATCAAACCTGGGTCCTCTGCAACAGGTCCTCTCAACCACTGAGCCAGTTCTCTAGCTCTAACTAAGGAATTTGGGAGAGGATTGTTCTGGGTCATCACAAGTGTCCTTATGAAAGAGAGGCAGAGGGAGAGCACATGCAGGAGAGAAGGCAAGAGCAGAGATTGGAGTGATGTGGCCACAAGCCAGGGAACGCCAGAAGTCACTGGTACAGAGGAAGGCAAAGAATGGGCTCTTGGGCCTGGGAGATGGCTCATTTGGTAAAGCTCTTGCATCATAAGTATGAGGTCCCAAATTTGGACCCCAGAATCTATGATGTAAAAAGCCGGACACAGGGGACTCCTACAAGTTGTCCTCTGACCTTTATATAGGTGCCATGGCACATCCCTGCTGCCAACACACACACACACACACACACACACACACACACACACACACACACACACACCTGCAATAAAACGATTTTTAAAAGCTGGGCAAGGTGGTGCACACCTGTAATGGGAGGTAGAGTCAAGTGGATCCCTGGAACTCCCAGGCTAACTAACTAGCTCTATGTGTTGAAGTTCCAGGATGCTGAGAGGTCTTGTCTTAAATACAAGATGGAAGATACCAGAAGAACATGACCTTCATGCACACACGAGAGCATGAGTGCATGTATATGCACACATTTGTGCACGCATGCACACATACACAGATAGAGGGGAGAGAGGAAGAGAGAGGGAGGGGGAGGGGGAGGAGGGGGAGGGGGAGGGGGAGGGGGAGGGGGAGGGGGAGGGGAGATTCTCTCCCTGGAAAATGTAGGAAGAACCACTCGCTGACCCCTTGATTTATTGCTGTGAGCCTCACTCTGGGTTTCTCGTCTCCAGAACTCTAAGAGAATAATCACGTGTCGTCTAAAGCCACAAACTGCGATCACACTGGCTACAGGAACGAACCAAGACTCCACTGAGCTGGCACACACTGTCAACTGTAGTTGTCTCCCTCTGAGATCTATGCCAAAATCATGTGTGCTCACTTCAGCCGAGCACACCGAACCCAGAATGGGGAGAAAAGTCTGTTAGCAAAGACTTCCTGAAGGTAAAACTTAGCGGTTGATGGGAAGGAAATCCATGAGAAAGATTGGAAATAAGAGAAGCTGGGCTGGGGTTTAGCTCAGTGGGACAGGGCTTCCCTAACACATGTAAGGTCTCAGGTTCTGTCTCCAGCAACATACATGTGCACACACATGTACATACACACACACACACACACACACACGCACACGTGCATGCGCACGCACACACACACACACACGCACACGCGCACGCGCACGCACACACACACACACGCATGCACGTGCACATGCACACGCACACGCACACGTACACAGAGGGACAAAGGAGCAGTCCAGTGAAGAAGGCCTGGGATGAGACCTGGAGGGCCTGAAGACTTCCTCTGGAGTCTGTACCATTCCCCTGACAAACGCATTTACTCATCATCTTAGAAGCTCTTGGACCCCATCCTTTGGGGTTCCGATCAAAGCTTCCTTAGCAGGCCTGGCAGATTCAATCACTGATTGTCAGGGACTGAACTCAGAATCTCCATCTCCCTCTCCCTAGAAGTGTCGAGTGAGGCTGGAAGTCTGGCCCCTCTAATCCATCTAACGCTGCTTTGGCTTCTCTGGGGCCAGCCTCATCCTGAAGCTAAGGGCCCAGGGACACCAGATGTCTCATTAGCATACAAAAGGCACTTTTACCACTCTGAAGAATTCAAGCATTTCAGAAGTGGGGTGCCAGGAACCCATAGACTAAATATTTATTTCTTTATGACATCATATTCTTCTCATTAACCCTTTGTATGGGTGGACTTGTGCCCTCCCTTAAATTGAATTCCTGACCCCCAGTACCTCATATGGTGATGACAGTTGTTTAATGAGCAGATTAGGTTAAAGCGAAGCCACTGGGGTGGCCGTAATCCAAAATAACTGATGTCTCTAGAAGAAAAGGGGATTAGAGTCCAGATACACATGGTGTGGGAGACCTGCTCCCACTTTTACCCTAGGGTACTCTTGAGGAGGAAGAAGTGTGAAATATTTACACAGAAATGGAGAGGGGAGTGAGATAGAAACACAGGATAGCTTGGTAGGGCCTGGATTCTTATCCACTGGCCCCCTCTGTCTCTTCTAAAGGGCTTTTTAGAGGAATGCCCAGGGGTGGAGCTAAAGACCTCCCCCTAACACAGCCAAGTGCAGACCCTTCCAAACACCCAGTAACCACGCACATGGTCAAGCCATCCTCCAATGCAGCTCTGCTGGGTAAAGCAAGCTCAGATCTCATGAGGAAAACTTAGTGGGCCTCCACAACATGGAGGGACGTTTGTAGGAAGACATGTGAGAGTTGTCACTGACTAGCCAAGGACAGAGGCCTCAGTGCTGGGACACCTTCGTCTCTGGCCTGTAGTCTCCTCAATGGGGAGAGAATTGATTTCATTTCCTCCCAGCATCCCCACCCCCAAACTGTGATTGTCCCAGCAGCCCAGGAAAAAAAAATGAGTATTCATCCTCTCAAGCCCTGCCAGAGCAGATACCTCATCTTCTACCAACAAACATGTAAGTCAAGACTTAGAGAGGTTCAATAGGCCTTGCCGTGTTACACAAAGATGCTCAAAAAAAGCCTTGCAGGGAAGCAGTGGCCATGCTCTTTACTGCTGGGCTCTGCAGCCTCCTGGACCTCCTTATCACGTGCTCCTTGGCCCAGGCCTCCATTCTCCAGGACAGATGCTAGGCTACAGGTGATCCTACCAGGCCAGCTCCACAGGGCAAGGGAACAGGACAACATGCCCAGACCTGGAACGGGACCTAGACATTGAGTTCTGCCACTTGGTGGCTGTGTGATTGACAGGACACCCCTCGTTCATGTCTGAATGATTCCTCTTTGGTCACATGGTGAGGCTGGGTGCAGAGGTTGCTGAGCCTTCGGGGTCAATTCCTTGGGTGCTTTCTCAGCTCTTCCTGAATTCCAGCCTGGAGACCTGGCCATGTACCTCCCTGGGCAACTTGGGGTTCTGGAAAAGGCAGGAGGGAGCCCACCTGAAGTGAACTGCCCCTCTAGAAGTGGGCACATCATCTACACCTCCACTTCATTGTTGAGGAAACTGAAGCCTGGAGAGGCAGTTGCACGGGGGATGGTGTTCTCAGGGCCCCAGAGTTGGAAGTTAATAGAGGTGGGAGTCAGACCTACGTCTCTTTCAAAGCTTCTGCCCTTCCCAGAAAAGCAGTGAACTGCCTGCTTGTCCCTGCACCCACAATGAATCTCTCCCAGGGTCTCTACCTTGGACCCCAGCCTGTCTCTGCACCCACAGTGAGGCTCCCCGAGAGCCCCTAGCACTGACTCCAGCCTGTCTCTGTGTCCCTGGTATGGCTCTCTCAAGGCACCCCAGCGCTGACCCTGGCTGCTGGCTGACCCTGAATTTCCCAGAGGGAGGGAGGAAGGAATGAGTCGACCTCAGTGCAGCAGCAGCTCCTGCACTTGAACCAGCACAGGATGCAGACGCGGTTGCCCAGCGGGGTGAGCAATAATCTTTTCCTCCACCCCTGGCTCCTGGAGCCTTGCCTCTCTCTGGGGAAATTACTTCAGGGCCACATGAAATCCCTGTGACAGCCAGTAATGAAACTTTTCTGTTTTTGGAGCCAGATCCTGGAGGCCTGGAAGCGGGTGTTGTAATTTTTCTTCCTGCCTTTTCATCACCAGATAGAAAGAAGGGTCCTGGGATGCTGCTCACTCCCAGCTCAGGGCCCCCCTTGGACAAAATTCCCATGACTGTCATTTACAAACAAGGAACCTGCCAAAGAAGAGTGCTTCTCACGTGTGTGGGTCAGCTCAGGAGTCTTGACCTTGGCTTTCAACATGGTGATGTGCCCTGGGGTGCGGTCTATGGCTGGGTACATAAAAAGGGCAGTGCAGCCCCTGGGAACTGTCCTGTCATGTGCGCTCTGCAGAGTGACTCCAGCTCTTCAAGACTCCACTGTCCTCATCTGTAAAATGGGACCCATCTCCCAGAACTGGGCCCTGGCAGTTCTGACAGGAAAAGTGTAGAGGAGGGAGGGGTTCTGGTTTCAGGGTGTCCAGGTGAGGAGAGTCACATTCCATAGCTGGGTCCTGTTTCTCCTTAGATTTTGGATATGGCCCTGAGGAAGGCAGCCCAGGCCCATCACTTGCTGGTCCTGCCTTTAGGCAATGTTTCTACCATGCACTGCGCTAGCCACTCTGTCTTATAAACAAAGCCAATGTTCCAGGCGTTACAGAAAGCACTGAACAGCCCGTGGGATTTCTCAGAGCTGGTGACAGTGTAGCTGAGATACAGAAGATGTACCAGAGCTCACCCAGGCTGAGCAGGCAGGGAAGGGAAAATCAGCATGCATGAAGAAGTATTTAGGGCTAGGGATGAAGCTCAGTGGGTACAGCGCTTGTCTAGCATGCACAAAGCCCTGGGGGTTCAATTCCCGGCACTGTACAAAACAGATGTGGTAGTGCACACCTCTAATCCTGCACTCAGGAAATGGAGGCAGGAGGACCAGAGGTTCTGGGTCAACCTTGGCTTCCTAGTGGATCTGAGGCTAGCCTGGACTATGTGAGACCCTTGTCTCAAAAAATGGGCAGTGAGGTGGGAGTGTGTGCAATCAGTATTCAGTAAAGGCCTGATAGCAGTCACTAGCGGAGTAGAGGCGCTGGGCGGAGTAAAGCAGCCAAGAATCCTGAATGCCATCCTAGGAGGGAGGGTCTGTGTCCCCAGCCCAGATGTCTTGCTGTAAGGTGCTCCCTTCATGGTGGAGGGTGTGATGGGAAGACGAAGATGGAGTGAGTGCGGAGGGGCGGAGACCCATGAGACTCAGTGGTCCTTCCTGGGGACTGCAGGGCCAGGCATTGTCCTAGAAGAAGTGACAGCTCAGGAGGGGCACAAAGGAATGTGGAGGGCATGGCAGGTGGGGAGAATGCATGCAGAGAGAATGCCCAGAACACCAGCTATGGACCACACAGACATGCCTGGTCCGCACTGTAATCAAGCCGATTCACCAGGGTTAGCTCTGAATGAAGGCTCCAGGAGAATGGACCAGCTGCAGCTGCTTTTATGGGGGGTGGGCTCCAAAGACCAACTTTACTCATCATATACTGCTGCCTAGGTCATCAAACTAATAGCTAACATGTATGGGGCATTTACTGTGTGATAAGACTGTGCCAGGCTCTGGCAGGTTCAAACTCACCTAATCTTGGTAATAAAGACACTGAAGACACTCGTGTTTTGCAGAAGAAGACACAGATAGTCAGAGAGGGCTTGTCTCTGGGTTGAAGTTACACAGCCATACAGGGTGGAGCCGGTGACAGCCTGACCCACACATTCCGAAGCCCGTTTTTTGGAGACTTCTCCTTTTACTTTCTGCCTGTCTCTCTCCCAAATATTACAGGTTATCACACGACACAGTGGGAACTTGAACTCGGAAAGCTCTGTATTAGGTCCCTCCCCTCCTCCTCGGTGGTCTTTTATCCAAATCCTCCTGGAGCAGGGGTGGTGGTGGTGCCCGATATGTGGTTGTCCCTTGGTGACAATATGTATCCATTAGCTCCAGGACCCCCCACCCCAACCCCCATATCAAACCCCAAAGTCCCTTCTATAATGTGGTGTGGTATTTGCATAACATCTAGGCATATCTCTATATGCTAGGCATATCTAGGCATATCTCATATCTCTGTTAGACCTAATACATCTCCAGGAAACTTCTGATACCTAATGCAATGTAAGTCCCGTGTAATTAGCTGTTAACTGCATTTTTTTTTTTTTTTAGGGAATGCTGACAAGAAAAAAATAGCGTTACATGTTCAGTACATGACAAAATAAAAATACCTCAGGCTAGGCTTGCAGTAGAGCTGGCTCAGGGGTAGAGTGCTCGAGGCCCCATGTTCCAAACTCCAGCACACACACACACACACACACACACACACACACACACACACACACACACCTCTACCTCCAAAAACAATAAGGAAAATTCTCAGCCAGCTTGTCTCAATCTCCTGGAAGAGGACCAGGGGCCACAGGCATGCAGACACGGGCTTCCCTGGGGCACTAGCCCCTACCCTGAGACTTTCTGCTATGGTCCAAACCAAAGAATTCAGGGATTAAGGGTAAAGAGCAACAGCACCTAGGGAACTGAGGTTGCCTGGGCACTTGGCCACAGTCCCATTTTCAAAATTCAGCACGGAGCACAGTCTGGGCTTCCTCCTCAAGTTTCTGCTGTGAGGGTTAAAAGATATTGGAGTTTCATGGGCAGGAATGTACAAATGCTGAACACCTGGAGTGGGGAACGGAGGGCTGAGCCATTGTTCTGTTTATTTAATCTACTCTCTGGAATGATCTGGGTAGAGGAACTGTGTGTAGATGAGTTTTCCAGTGTAAGTTGGGGTCCTGGCGGAATGAACCATTTTCCCTATAGGTATGGCTTCATCGTATGTATCCGATCTGTGTTTATGTATACATGTGCTCCGGAGACCACAGAGGAGGCAACACACAACTAATAGGCTGGTTCCTTACCCGCAAATATCTCGAAATTCTTCTGTAGCCATATTTGTAAATATTTGATGTAAGCCAGATGGGTTTATAAGCCACGTGCAGAAAGTCTGGTTTTATTTTTTAACAACACGGATGATAAAATGCTTGGGAAAAGTGATCTGTGCATTTGAAAGGGGGAAAGGAAAGCGAAAAGATGACTGCTTTTCCTTCTGGAACAGCCTGACGATGCAACCTGCTCTTAGGAAGGCTGTTTTGAGGAACATCTGCATAGAACTTGGTGGCCTTGGGGCAGCTCTGAGCTTGGCTGCACACATCATCTGGGGAGACTCTGGTGTCGCGTGTCCCTGATGGTGATTAGATCCAAAGTTCTGGGTGACACTGAGGCACATCAGGAGTCTCTGGGTGTCCCCCAGTAAGCACCCTAGCTTGAGAACTTACAGCAGCGACTCTGCCTGGTCATCTGAAAAACCTGGGAGCATTCTGTCTCCCCATGCCGGGACTGTGCCCCAAGTCAGTGATGTCCTGATACAGCTAGTGGAAGAGCTTAGAGTTTTTCAGATGACTCAAATGTGCAACCAGGCTTGGGAGCACTTTCCTCCATAGCCTTGAGAACGGTCCCCAGGGAGGTGAATGCAGAGGTGCTGTTATTGACAGGTCCTAATAATGAGGCCATCTCTCCTAGACCTGCATCCTAGGCTAGGCAGAAGTCTTACTCTCAGGAACCTCCATTTTGTTTCTTTCATGTTTTCTCGGTGACGCTGCGGCTCTTGATTCCTCTAGGACACGTCAGATGCATGTTTAGATTATGCCGCCTCTCCAACCACCCGTAACCACTGCTTCCTCACAGGTCCTATACTCGTCCCTTCTGTCACTGCCTCTGTCTCCCTGGTTCGCTCCCCACTCTGCAGCCAGAGACATTTTCTAAAGCCAGGCTCCTGTATTCCTGTTGCTCAAATCCTTCAGCAGGAATGGAGACATGGGCCTCCGATAAGCCACTGGTGGGAACTGCACATAGTATTACTGCTCTCCAAGCACCCAGGGGATACTCTCAGAGTAAAATGTATTTATACATGCTGCAGCAACTGCATTCCCAGGACCTCCAATGCAAACACATGCCCACACGAGGAGGCTCGTGTGCTAAGGCTCACACAAGCCTTATTCATAACAGTCCTGACTGGGCACCAACCCAAGTGTCTGTGTAAACTGTGGTACTGCTCATCAGTGGAACTGCCACTCAGTGCCATGTCACAGGCAAAACCTCAGAAATGTGATGCTGACCCAGAGGAGCCAGACACAAAAGACAGGGTTGGGTGTCTATGGATCTGAAGTTTCTAGAAGAGACAAATCTATGGAAAGCAGATTGGGAGCTGTCTGGGCTTGGAAGCATTAAGAACTGGCTGGAAATGAGCCTGAGGGAACTTTTAGGGCTTAATGGGGATTTTCTAAAACTGGATTGTGGTCACTGAACCATATATATTTACTAAAAATCATAGAAAAGTATATTTCCAGTGGGTGAACTATATGGTATATAAATTATACCCAATTTTTTTTTTTTAAACTGGGTCAAAAGATGGCTCAGTGCCTGCCACACAAGCACTAAGACCCAAGTTTAGATCCTCGGCACCCAACCTCAAAGCTAGGCTCAGCGGGGAGTGCCTATAACCCTAGTGCCGGCAGGAGGTGAGGGGAACAGGCAGATTTCGAGAGCTCATTGGCCAGGCAGCCTATCTGAATCAATGAATTCCAGGCTCAGTGAGAGACCATGCCTCACAAAATAAAGTGTAGTGCTACTGAAGAAGACACTGAGGTCAACCTGAGTTCAGTCCCTGGGACCCACGGAGGAAGGAGAACAGCCCCCCTTCCCCCTCGAAGTTGTCCTCCGAATTCTGCATATGTGCCAAGACACATGCATGCCCCAGCCCCTCCTAACACACTTTTTTTAAATATAAGAAAATAACTTAAAAATAAAGAGTGGTTCTGCGTGTATGAACCCCCTCTGCAGCCTGATTGTAATTCCTCTTGTGTCTTGTATTTCCTCTTCTCGTTCCAGATAGATGGTTTGAACAAAGTCGTTTGCTGGCTGCTCCTCCAGTCAGACAGGCAGCAGACTCCAGCGGGGAGTACAACCAAACACACAAATGCATTTTTAGAGTTAAGACATATGCCATAAATTAATAGCGTAATAGTAACTGTAATCTAAAGACCCGGATGCGCTGGTGACAGTTTATAGGGTCCACTGCAAGGTGAGGATGTGGGAGCCTTTGTTGGAAAACTGCTAAGAGCTTTGAGATGGTGACAGCCAAGCATCAGGCCACATGCAGGGCTCTCTGGGTGTCAGGGGACACAAGGCACTTACTTGATCATGAAACTATCTTGACTCCAAACTACAAAGGGAGAGAGACCTGGCCATGGAGGAGGTAGAGGTTAGAATTTAGCATCGCTATCACGTCAGAGGAGCCCCTTCATCCCTTATGTTTAAAAAAAAAGGGGGGGGGGTTCAGAATGCTGGGAAGAGGGCTCAGTGGGTAAAGTGCCTTCTGTGCAAGCATGAGGAGCTGACTCTAGATCCACAGCACACACGGGAAGGCGGAGAGAGCCAGAGCCCAGGCACTTGCTGGCCAGCCAGGGGAGCCAATCTCGCCTCTATGTTGAGTGAGAGACCCTGTCTCAAAAAATAAGGTGGGAAGCAATTGAGGAAGACGCCTGAAATTGACCTCTGAATTCTGTAGGAACATGCATCACACACACACACACACACACACACACACACACACACACACACACAGAGCTCTATATAGTGAGGCTATCTCAAAAAAAGTAAGTAAGTAAGTAACAGTAAGCAAATCGAATAGCCAACACTCTGTCTGGGGCTGACAGGTTTAGCAGTCAGCCTGGCACATGCCTGTCGGCCTAACTTTCGTTCTTGTTCCGTACTATGGCACAGACTGTGAGTCTACCACCCCAACCTAATGCTGGTGAAGTATCTAACAGTGTCCCCAAATTACCAAAACACAGGATCGGGGCTTCACAAAAGAACAGTGTCCTCACTGCTTGGGCAGGAGTGAGCTGGGTTCCACCAACTTATGCCTCTGCTTCCCCATCCATGGCCTGCATTGCTTTGCCCAGGGCCTTTCCCTTTCAACCTTCACCCTCCGGCCCTGAGAGACATCTCTGCCTTAGTCACAGCCGAGGCCGGTCCAGTCCTGGTGTGCTCCCCCACCTCTCACTTAATACCTCCAGATGAGAAGGGTTTACCCTCTCTCCCTTTCTTTTTCTCGTGAACAGCGGGGTGGGAGCTCGGGGTCAGGAAGCGGGAGAGGAGGGAGAGATGGTTGAAGCCTAAACCACATCACAAGGTCCTGTTTGCTGTCGAGGCTGCGAAGAAAGGAGTCTTGGACCTGTTTATCCAAACGAGTTTTACAAACCAAGATGGTAAAATTAAAAAAAAAAATTCTACCTTTATATTTATTTATTAATTTAGTGTGTGCACATTACACGGCACATGCGTTTGGGTTATAGGACATCCTGTGGGAGTCAATTCTCTCCTTCTGCCACAGGGGTCCTGGGGATCAAACTTAGGTCACTGGGCTTGGCATGGGCCTTTACCTTCTGAGGCATCTTGCTGATTCAGGAGGGACATTTTTTCCCCCCAGACTTAAGATGTCAATATTCTAAAGACCAGGGGCTTCTTTGGCGCCCGAGCTCTCTCTAAACATGTCAACCCCTGGAACAGAGCCTTCCTGCGTCTAGCATCGAAGGCCTCACAGAGAGCTGAGGTTGGGACCCGCCACCCAGGCAGCATCACCAGCCTGCTTCTTGCTGACTTGGGGAGTCAAGGGCTCCCAGGGAACCTTCCAGATTGTCTTTGTTTTAAAGCAGCCAATTAGTTCTTTAAATAACTGGAAAGCAGTCTATAAAAGAATCAGAGCAGCAAATAGCTCTGCCAGTTGTCCCATGGGACCCAGCTGGGGGTCCCAACCTGTCCCCTTTCCCACTTTACCCCTGCTGGGGACCAGCCCTGTCGCTCTGGTGCTCAGTGGAACTGGTTTGAGAACCCAGGGGAGGGGCACATAAGGGCTAGTGAGCCGCCACACCGGGACCTCCTGCAGGCCCCTGTGCCAGGCTGCCAGTGTGGCCTTTTATTTGCTGGAGTTGAAGGGCCCTGCACGATTTGAGCAGCTTGTGCATCTGTGTGGTCCCCATACGGTCCTTTCTGCTCTGCTGTATCCACTCAGGCTTGTGTGGCCCCAAGTCCTCAACTGGCTAAGGCTGGCTGGCACACACGCGTCCTTGCCCCGACCCACCTACAGCGTGTCCCTGAAGCCCATTAGCACCACAGAAGCAGTGCCCATGTGCAAACACTTACCATGTGCTGTGTTGGTGCAAGACTACAAACGGCCCCACAGTCAAGGCTAGCTGAAATGTGTTACTCGCGTCCTCTTCCAAACCAGATCCAATCGCCTCTGCCTTGGAAAGTGGTTCAAGATTGCCACACACACAAATGCCCTGCGGCCTCCAGACACCTCTCTTCAGATTCTGGCCAGAGGCTTAAAATTTAGACATAGTAAAGTAATTCTCCTTTTTCCTTTCCCTCTCCTCATGTTGCTCAAGGCACAATCCTGTGAACTAAAACACACACACGGGCGTGGAGGCTCAGCTAATAAAGATACTTGCCGCACAAACCTGAGTTTGATCCCTGGGACCCACATGCTGGAGGGGCAGAACCCACAGATTGGCCTCTGACCTCCACATGTGTGCACTGGCATCCACAAACAAACAAATGTAAGAGGTTGTAAGGACCAAGAAGAACCGAGTTGTTTTCTTATTGTTGAGATCTTTATATATTATGGACATAAGCCCGTTGATAGACACATGGTGTTGCAGGATATTTGATCACACTGTGTGAAAACGTGTCACTGTTTTATTCTGATTGGTTTAATAAAGAGCTGAATGGCCAATAGGTAGGCAGGAGAGGACTTCCAGAGAGGTAGGAACTCTGGGAGAAATCTGAGGTGCCAGAGAATTGACTAGTGAGACATTGGGGAGATCAGACGTACAGTGTGGAGGAGAGGTAACAAGCCATGTGGCAGAACACAGATGAACATAAACGGGTTAATTTAAGTCTTAAGAGCAAGTTGGGGACAAGCCTAAGCTGAGGCCAAGATTTCATAATTAATAAGAAGTCTCCGTGTTATTATTTCGGAGCTGGTGGCCCGAAGAAAATCTGACTGCGATGTGGTCTGTAAATATTTTTCTCTGTGTACAGTTTGTCTCTTCCCTCCAGTTAGAAAAAGTTTTAGGTTAAGTTTAAAATGTTTTCATGGGTCATATCTAAGAAATATACCTAACCAAGCCTCATCAAAATCATGAGGCATCCCCCTAAGCCAGTGGTTCTCAACCTTCCTAAGGCTGCGACCCTTTAACACAGTTCCTCATGTTGTGGTGACCCCCACCATAATGTTATTCTCGTTGCTACTTCATAACTGTAATTTTGCTACTGTTATGAATTGTAATGCAAATACCCATGTTTTCTGATGGTCTTAGGTGACCCCTGTGAAAGGATTGTTTGATTCCCAAAGGGGCTCGACCCACAGGTTGAGAACCACTGCCCTAAAGCTTTATTTTTTTTTTATTTGTGTGTGTGCACATGTGTGTGTACTTTTGCACACATGTTGAAGCCAAACAAGGGCGTCAGGTGTCTCTCCTCTCCTCATCACTCTCTATCTGTCCGTCTGAGGCAGGGTCTCTCTGCAAACCCAGGGCTCTGGTTTCTGGGGTCATGTGATGGTTCATCTTGGTTGTCAACTGGACAACATCTGGAATCAATGAAAACCCAAGAAGCAGGGCACATCTGTGAGAGACTTGTCTTGATTGGATTCTCTGAAGTGGGAAGAACCACCCCAAATCTGGACCACACCTTCTGGTGGCAGCCCACATAAAGGACATAGAAGAAGGATGCTTTTGCTTCCTGCCTGCCCATCCTTACTCACTGGCTGTCCCCGAGGTACTCCTTCACTGGAATTGGGGCCAGCTTCTTCAGGATTCCAACCCAGACTGAAGTCCAGCCTCTCTCTAGGACTTCCCTGAGACCCCAGCACCAGATTGGGACTTCTGAGACACCCAGTCTCCTGGACTGAACAACTACTGGATCCTCAGTTCACTTCAATTGCTGAAAATGCCCACTGAGTGGCTGGTGCCAACTCAGGCTGATTTTGAACACATCGTTGTGTTGGGTTTTCACAACAGCACCAGGAAGTAGGATTATACCACTTTACAGTGAGAAAATCTGGGAATAGGGAAGACGAGAGGCTTTAGTCTTACTCATACCCCGGTGTACCCCTGGTTTCTGCTGCCCAGCAGCTCTAGCTCTTCATCATCACCACGCTCACAGACAACACACAGTGGGCAGCTGATAACCATCTGCTAAAGCACAGGATGGCACTGCCTCTGAGCTCAAACCACTGGCAAGGAGTTGCTTACTTCCAGCTGGCCTCCAGTCGAATGGAGGCCTTCAGCAACCTCACTCAGGAAGCTGAGTACCGAAGGTGGCTTCCTACAACCCAGTCTCTAGACATGAAAAAAAAATTTTTTTTTTTTGTTTTTTGTTTTTCGAGACAGGGTTTCTCTGTGGAGCTTTGCGCCTTTCCTGGATCTCACTCTGTAGACCAGGCTGGCCTTGAGCTCATAGAGATCTGCCTGCCTCTGCCTCCTGAGTGCTGAGATTAAAGGCATGTGTCACCACCGCCCAGCTTTCTAGACATGAATTTAGAGAAGATTAATACTCTATTATTCCAGTTCAAGGAAAAAGAAACTGATCAGAGGTATTGTCAATCATTTTGCTCTGTGGCTCAGGGTCGATTCTCAAGGGAAATGTGTATATATGCATATGTGTGCATGTGTGTATGTATATATACACTTGTACATTAATTCAATCTAAGCATTATAGATCTTAACCCCCAAATTTCTAATATATACGTTTTTTAAGCATAAACATTAGTTCAGGGGGTTATCTTATCCAGTATTTTTAAAATGTGCACAGACTTAGTCACACAGAGTTAAGATAGCAAAAATAAAAAGTGTAAAATAACCTAAAATTTCAAACATGACTTCTGTGAAAAGTATGCTCACACAGCCTAAAACTATTATGTGAACAAATACTTTTATTCAATTAAAAAAGGAATAAAGAAAGCCAGCAAGAGGGCTCAGTGCGTAAAGGGGTGTGCCAAGCAAGCCCAAAGGGTGTGCCAAGCAAGCCCAAAGGTTTGAGTGATCTCCAGCGCCCACGAAAGGGCGGAAGAAGAAAATCACCTCCACAAGGTTGTCCTCTGACCTCCACATCTGCACCATGGCACATAGCTGCTCCCTCCTCCCATCACACACACACTAATAAATAAATACATAGAAGGAAGACAAAAAGAAGAAAGAATTAAAAGTTATATATCTGCATAAAAATTCTAATCCAATTCAGGCCAATATTAGCATGATGATAGTTGATTTTAAATTTCTTTTGAAATTTCTAAATTTTATTATATGCATGCTTCTTTTTCCAATAAGAGGGATTACAAAAACCATGATTTTCTTCTTTTCAATACAAGAAAAATCCTGAAATTGACATTCACTTTTATTTATTTATTTTGCTGTAGGCCCTTGTGACAGTAGGCAGGTGTTCTACCACTGAGCTTCATTCCCAGACCTAAACTGGCGTCTTAAAATACCGACGACAGCATCACTACTTGACATAAAACATGTGAACCCAACTCCCAAAGAAAGAGCTGACAGCCTTGAGGAAGTGACATGCACAAACATCTACATTTCACGCTAATTATGGAGTTGAAGTCACAAGTTAACCACTGTGACAGATTTCTATTGTTTATAAATTGTCTAGTTATTACGGTCTGAGTGTGAACTGTGCCCCCTGGGCACCCGTGTTTGAACTCTTGGTCTCCAGCTAGGTGCAGTCTTTTGGGAGGTAGTGGAATCATAAAGTAAGCAGGACCTAAATAGAGGAAGTAGATTGCCATGGGGCGGGTCTTATGTGCTATAGGGCAGAGCTTATGAGTGACAGCTTAGGTCCAGTTCTGGCCTGACCTCTTTATTTCCAGGCTGGTAGTTCTCTCTCCTTATTGCTTTTTAAAGAGTTTTGTTTTATTTTAAAATTATGTGCATATGTGTGTGTACGCACATGCATGTGAGTGCTGGTGCCCACAAAAGCCAGAAGGTGTCCAATCCCCTGGAGTTAGAGTGACAGGCAGTTGTGAGCTGTCTGAGGAACTGTGGTCCTCTGCAAGAGCCCGAAGTGCTCTGAACTGCTGAGCATCCCTCCTGGCCTGGTTGCTGGCTCTCTGTGGCGAGCACTTCCGTTCCTTCTTCCACAGTCCGAATTACCCCTGCAGTCACACTCTCTCTACTAGGGCAGACTGTGCCCTCTCAACCTGTGAGACAAATCGATACGTTCTCCCTTAAGCCTTCTTGTCTCTCTCTTCTTGCCAGGCATTTCTTTGGTCACAGTGATGATAAAGTAACACACCAGTTGGAGGTATTTTTGTGACAACAGCCTGGGTGAATTGACATAGTGTAGAGATGTCAGGCTCTGTGGAAGGTGTCCCAGCCTGCCAGCCCTGCTTCCCCACATGCTCACCCCTTGGGCTTGGGCTTGGGAAGAGGGAGACCCAGGTCAGCCTGGATCCTCCCGTTCCCTGGTAGCAGCCTCTGACCCACCTTCTGGCCGGCACTCTAATGTGGGGCTTACGAACCAGGCTGTTTTACGTGCTCAGATGCAAAAAGTACCATTTTCCCTTCCTTGAAATGAAGGCATTAGCAATGATGCTCATTAAAGTCAACTCAGACAGGATAATTAAAGGCAGAACTGGCTCGGCCTAAACACAGCTCTCCAACTCCAAACACGCCGCCCAGCACCCCTTCCTCCCCACCTTTTTACTCGCGATTTTTCCTAATTAGAGAAGTGGCCTGAGAGACAGAGGAGCTTTTGTTGTCTGGTCTTCATGAGTGTCTAAGAAGATTACATACAAAGCACCCTCTTCTGCATCCCGGGTTCAGGAGCCCAGGAAGATGGTGGCACTGTGCATCGTTAGGGGCTATGAATCAAGCTTGGCTGGCTGGGCCCACTGATGCCTCCTGCCACCCACCTCAGCGCAGTACTCACTAACTAACGCTTACGGGCACATACTGAGGGACTGGCATGGATGATCCAGTCTCAGCTCTGTCAGCAGTATCTGTCACCCCCTCAGAAATACCAGACACCTGACTCTAGGTCATAGCTAGCAACGTTACACGACTTAGCAGGAAAAGGAAGCTCTTCCGAGCTAAACCACCACCATCTTGGAGAGTTCAGCTGTGTCCACTTGCAAAAGATCATCCCAGCTGGGATTGTTGACTGTTTCTCCAGCCACTCCAAACAATCTGTCATTGCAATTTTGCTTGAATCACACACGGCCTTGGGGTGGGGTAAGAGTATACGGGCCGGCGAAGACTAAGGCAGGGGCTCCATCTATGCAGCTACGGGAAAGCTCTTGTTCCTGCTGAGTAGACTTTCCAGTGTGGCCCCTTTGGTGGGGCAGGAGCACCCGCACTCCTGTAGGTAACCCCTCACCTATGCTCTGTAAGGAAGCCTAATAAACTCATTAGTGACCTGGAGTGGAATCATGCATCTGTTTGTCACTGGGACCTTAGGAGGACGGGTAGACACTGTTTACATCTCCCTCTAGGAAAGAGTTTTAGCAATAGTGTGATAGAATCCCCTGACAGAAAACAACTTCAAAGAGAAGGGTTTCTTTGGGCTTCAGGTTCCAAAGGGATGGAGTCCATCGTGGTAATACATAGGGAAGGAATGATGGCAGGAGTCGATCACACTGCATCCACACACAGGAAGGAGGGAGAGGGTGGGGGAGATAGATAGATAGATAGATGGGAAGGAGGGCCAGGTTATAACCCCTTAAAGCCTGCCCCCAATTCTAGGGTTCCATAACCTCCCCAAACAGCACCACTATCTGGTGACCAAGTGTTCAATACACTAGCCCATGGGGACATTTCTCATTCAAACTACCACACCTCCCAAAGCCAGATCCCAGGACAGATAAGACGGCCTGTACAGCACAGTTACACACAGTTACACACGCTTCTGTTTCTCCAGTGAAATAAGACATAATGCCACACCCAAAGTCCTTCCTGCCCCAGCAACCTCCTGCACACCTTACAATCGGGTCACAGACTGGGCCAGTTGGGGCCGTCTGGTGATATGTGGGAAGTGTCATTTTTATACACAGTCATGAGTCACAGAACAACTGGACATAGTCTGCGAACTGTGCCCTCTGGTGACGTCATCATTGTGTAGACCTCCCAGAGTATCTCCCAGGGAGGGAGACAGTGAGAACCAATCACTCAGCACCTCGCTGATGCTATCCAGGGGTGTGGTAAGCACCCCATGGCTGAGGCTGCTGTCATCCTACACCACAAGCTGTTTCATAGTAAGCTTTTTAATAGGTAGAAGTATTTACTGTACTTTCAGTACAGTAAATACATGAGCCTATTCCATGTTATCATCACATCATCCCAGTTGTGATGTATCCATGGCTACCGCATCACTAAATCATTGACATTTCTCCTTTTCTTTGTACTGCCAAGCAGTGTACCTCTGGCCACAGGACTTTTTCCAGCTCTAGTATTACCATTTGGGGCTACTACCATCACATATGTGGTTGGTCCTCAGCAGGAACGACATTATTGGGTATACAACTATCGTGAATAGGGCTCCAACTAGCAACTGTCTCCAGAGTTCATTTTTCCCCGTCTTTTGTAACAAGAAAATCCTGAAGAGTTTACATTTCCCATATTTCCTTGCAGTTAGGTATGGGCACGTGACTGTTTTCTGGCCACTGGGCATCCACAGAAAGGATACTTGCAGTTCCCCAGGCACACTCTTAAAGGGAACGTGTGCTTCCCTACCTGCATTCTCTTTCCTGCTTTCTGAGGGTTCCGTGAAGACATGACCAGAACAGATGGAGCGGGGCCTCTACAGGGCCACATGTTGAGACCCATGGCACTACACAGCAATAGGAACCTGGGTCTCCCAAACCCCTTGGCTGTTAGACCTGCGCCTGTCCACTTACCCAGGAGGGCAATGCATTGATATGTAGTTTAACTTCTCATGGATTCTGTTCCAGCAGCCAAACCTGTCTCTTAGCACAAGAGGACAGCTTCAGGATATCGAGAGACACAGTTGTAATAGTCACTACTGTTGATGCTGTATGGGGAATGGGGAAGCCCGGGGTCAATGTGAGCTGTTGACATGAGTACATCCATGTCAAGGACCCCAATACTTCAGACTCAAGGGAATCGGCAAAGCCTTCGCTGGGTCAGGCTCAGGGAATTGGCAAAGCCCTCCCTAGATCAGGCTCAGGGAATTGGCAAAGCCTTCCCTGGGTCAGGCTCAGGGAATTGGCAAAGCCTTCTATAGGTCAGGCTCAGGGAATCAGCAAAGCCTTTCCTGGGTCAGGCTCAGAGAATCAGCAAAGACTTCCCTGGGTCAGGCTCAGGGAATCGGCAAAGACTTCCCCTGGTCTGTGTGCAAATGTTGATGGAGTGTACAGAAAGCAAGAACCACAGCCTCCAATTGCTCCCCTATGGATTCCTCCCCCTGAGGCGAGCTAACTCCCTCTCCCTAACTCCCTCTCCCTGTGTTGTACATATCAAATGTGGTAAGGTTCTGGGCTGTTGTGCAGTAGGTTGTAGGTGCCGCTCCATCAGAGCAAGCATAGCCTTCCTGATTCCAGCTTTTCTGTATGTGTGTCTGTTGTTTGTTCATTCCCACACCACCCACGTCAGGGTTCCAGAACTAAGCCATGCTGGAGGAAGTATCGATGGAGCCGCAGTCCTCAACCTGTGGGTTGCGACCCCATTGCGGGGGTGGGGGGAATGACTCTTTCACAGGGGTCACATAGCAGATATCCTGCATATCAAATATTTGCATTATAATTCATAACAGTAGTAAAATTACAGTTATGAAGTAGCAATGAAGCTAATTTTACGGTTTGAGGGGTCACTACAGCATGAGGAACTGTATTAAAGGGTCCCAGCATTAGGAAGGTTGAGAACCAGTGGTCTGCAGCTTGCCCACAGCAATTGCTGTAGAATGTAGTCCTCTCAGGAAGACAGCAGCGTCTCCATTGGAGGAGCTGTGCCTGCTGGAAGACCCCATCACAATCAGACGTGCGGACTGTTGATAGTTACTCATAAAAGGAGGGTCAATGATCCCTCACCTGAGATTCCAGACATGTCTCCCAACCATTTGTATGCAATTCCACATGACTGCCCATGGCTTTGGGGGTGTCAGGAGGTGCTGGAGTATATAGGCTGGGGAAAGTTGATGCATCCATCCATCCATGCAGCCATCATCCAGGCTGGGTGAAGACTTCCCAAAACCATGCTCATACCAGTAAACCCTTGCTCTGTAAGTACACCCGATGGAGTCATTGGTTCATGATTGGACCCTAATTTGGGAGGGTGGATGGCATTTGCATCTCTTCACCCCATTAGCTAGATATTATTTGTCCTATTTTACAGATGGGGAAACTGAGGCTGGAAGAGAAGGGTGACATTGACCTGTAGCTGATAGTTCTGTTAAGTAGGTTCCTACTTCAGGGTCAGTTCTTTCTCTTTCTACCTTTAAACTACTTCTGAGGACTTGCTATTTGTAAATTAATTCTGAGCAAAAACAGTGTCAGGGAGTAAACAGCTCTATTTTATTAAAACTAAATCTTGTTAAAGTTCAATTTTCAACTTTTATTAAACTAATTTTGTTTTCACAGCAAGCTTTTCTATTAAAAAAGAAGGAAAGGGAAAAATGTTGACCAAATATTTACATTTTAAGAGCCTGTATTTTTTTTCAAAGATCCCTTTCAAAGGAGAAACATAAGATTATTTAATTCCAATTCTCTCTCCTTCCCTCCTTTCCTTGAACCAGCATCTTCCTGCCCCATCCCTCAAATACTGGAAGCACAGGCGTACAACACTACACCAGGCTAGTTGTCTGTATGTTTGTGGTGCCGGAGCTTGAACCCAAGGCATGCTAGGTAAGCATTGTACTAGTGAGTTACACACTTGGAATGCCCCTTATTCCAATTTTCTTTTCACTCAGTAAAATTCTCACCTATACTCTTTATCCTCTGAATTTTACAATAATTACATGTAATTGCTTGCTTAGAAGTCCTCAGGGGCTGAAGAGATGGCTCACTGGCTAAGAGTACTGGCTGCTCTTGTAAAGGACCTGGTTTCAGTTCCCAGCACCCACCTAGCAGCTCACAACTGTCTATAACTCTGGTTCCAGGGGGATCTGACACCCTCATCTGGCCTCTGCACATAGCCACATGCAGATACATGCATAAATGAATAAGAAAATAAATCTTTAAAAGAATAAATCCCCAGAGAATCAGAAGCAATGGAAGGATCCAATACTGTCATGAAATAATAAATCATCATAATGAGAAGGAATGAAATCCCACTGTTCACAACAACATGGCTGGAACTGGAGTTCATTATGTTAAGTGAAATAAACCAGACCCAGAAAGACAAGGAACTGCATGATCTCACGCATGTGGAGAGTGTAAGACAGTTGATCTCACAGAAGTAAACAGTGGAACACTGTTTGCCAGGGGCTTGGTGAGTTGAGGGAGGGGGAGGGTGGGAAAAGGTCAGCCAGTGGGTACTATGTTAGGCTAGGTAGAATAAACAGGTTCCGGTGTTCTGCGGCACAGTGGAGTAACTACAGGCAATCGCAGTATACATTTATTCCCCGAAGAAGTTAAAATGAAGGGGTTGGGGAGATGGATCCCAGGGTAAGAAGGCTTGCTGTGCAAGCGTGAGGACCCACGTTTGAACCTTAAGCACCCACACAAAAAGTAGGGTATGACTGCATGTGTCTGTAACCCCAGTACGGTGGGGAGTGGGGACAGGAGGACGGCTCGGGCTTACTGGCTGCCAGCCTAGTTCTAAGTTCAGTGAGAGGCTCTGTCTCAAGAAAGTAAGGTAGAGAGTGACAGAGCAGATACCTGATGTGTCCTTTGGCTTCCGTATTTATCCATGCATGCATATCACACACACACACACACACACCACAATTTAAAAAAAATTAAATGAAAGGATTATGTTTTCACCCAAGAAGCTGCCACACTTTGGCTGATTTGAACACAACACAGCACATATGAGCACCAGCATCACGTGATACCGCCTAACGGTGCAGCTTTCACGTGTCAATTAAAAATAATACCACAAATTAAGATGTATGCTGATATCTTTCTTATGTCAAAATAGAGCCAGTTACAAGACACAATACAAGGCAAGATCCCATTTCCTTTTCTTCACTCAAAATATAACACACTTGGCAGTCAGTTCAGTAAGGAAAATATATTAAGTATCTACATGAAGAAAAAGCTTAAGGTGTCTAAGTTATACACGGGACACTAGAGTGAACCCAGAGGCACACTGTGCCTCTGGACAGGAAAACAGATCCACAAAGTGGTTAATCCTGCATTAATTGAATGCTGACACAGAGCACACGGCCTGAGGCAGGGGGCTGGCCCAAACCTGACATAAGCACCCATTTCCCATGTATATACACCCATGTCAGAGAATTATAAAAAAAAAATGGCAAATTCTAAAATAAGGGGCTAGAGAAAGGGCTCAGGGGTAAAGAGTACTTGCTCATCTGAGTTCAGATGCAGCACCCACGCTGGGCGGCTCACAACAACCTGTAACTCCAGCTCCAGGGGACCGGACACCCTCTTCTGACCTTCTTGGGCACCTCCATGCATGTGTGTGGTCACACATAGAGATGTACACACACACTCAAATAAATAATAAAGCGAACTTTTAAAACAAACAAAACATTCTAAAAGTAGAGCTCTGGAGATGGCTCAGAGGACCAGAGTCTGGATTCCCAGAACCCATGGAAATACCAGGTGGGTGTGGCAGCCAGCCTATAATTCAAGGCTCGGAAAGCAGAGGCAGGAGACCCTCCAGAGCAATCTGGCTGTGGAGACTGACCATAGCAGCAAGCTCTGGGTTTGACTGAGAGACTCTGCCTCATTGTTGGGGATGATTTCTGACAGGGATCTTGTATATATGCACACACACACACACACACACACACACACACACACACACACACACACATTGACATGCATTCGTATCACACACACTTTAAAAAAATAAATTCTGAAAGAAGTAAGCAGGAAGGATGAGCCCCCCATTCCCAACCGGAGATACAAAACTACATTATAAAGTTTGGGCTATTAAAATAGCCATATTCCATGTGAATTGACTAATTGGATGAACGCAAATAAAACGTCCCAAAGCATAGGAGATAGCTGATAATGCAGCTTATTAGAATATTCAGCAGCCATCACACCAGCTCTGGAGGACACCTGAGATGATGTAAGATTCACGGCTCATACTTTACCCAGGACAAAGTCCTGCAGGGTCAAAGAATGAACGGTAAGGATGAGCCCATACAACAGTAAGACAAGCTGGGACAGACAACAGAAAAGGCTGGTCACATAGATTAATGCAAATGAAAGCCATCTGCACCCCAACCCGCCACAAGCAAACTGGAAGAGTCTAACGACACACAAGGGAGAAATGGATCTAGTTCACTTCACAGGCAGATCTGACTTCCCTAAAACACAGAGGAGACAAAGTAAAACAAAACAAAACCCAGCGATCATTGCTCAGTCACAGTTCCTATGGGTGCCACAAAAACCACCACCACCACCACAACAACAACAACCAAACCCCAAAACCAACAACCCCCGGTACCCCCCAAAACAAACAAACAAGCAAACACACCCCAAGAACCTTCTTGGGGATATACATGTGAAGCTTCTTCGGGACACTTACATTTCAGTATCTCACAAATCTTTGTGAGATTTCAATCTCACAAAGCAGGTAATAGTCCAGCACCTGGAGGCATGTGGAGGCCAGAGTGCGGGGAACCGGAAGCGTGAAACCGTACAACCCCCATAACAGTTAGTCTATCAACAACCAAGGACCAACTGACCAGTGATTTCCATTGCTGGTCACATGAATGTTTTTACATGCTTAGGGAGCGACGCACAAAGTATCCAAACTTTCTTTTTGAAAAGATTTGGGGTGTGTGTGTGTATGTGTGTGTGTGTGTGTGTGTGTGTGTGTGTGTGTGTGTGTGCGCACTCACAGGGGTAGGGGTGCAAGGGTCTGCAGAGGCCAGAAGAGAGTATTGGATCCTCTGGAGCTGGAGTTATGCTTTGTGAGCCACCATGTGGGTGCTGGGAACCAAACTTGGGTCCTCTCGAGGAGCAGCAAGGGCTTCTAACTGCTGAGCCATCTCTCTAGCCCAAACAGTCTTTTTTCTGTGTTCCAGGGATTCAGCTTGGGTCATCAGTCTTGGTGGCAGAGGCCTTCACCCGCTGAACCATCTTGTCAACCCTTAGTATTTTCCTGGAGGACAATTTACAAGATGCCTAGTGAATGCCTTAAACCCACAATAATACCAAACCCCATATTAAAATTTGTTTTTCCCCCTATATATACACATACCTATGTTAAAAATTTAAATTTAGTACATTTTCAGGATTAAAATACAAAAAAAGAAAACAACAATACACAGTAATAAAATCTATTTAAAACATAGGAAATGTTTGCATCTGGAACTTTTCACTCAATATGTTTGGACAGAGGTAGACACACAGGTTATCTCCTTCTTTGGTCTCACTGGCCAAGCATAGTGTCATCCTTCTTTTCTGTCCCACTTTAGCCCAGTGTGGCTAAGATTGCTGGTATATTTACTCCATTTTCCATTGCTATAACAAAAGAGTTGAGGCCAGGTGCCTTTAAAAAACATGTTCATTTAGTTCATAGTTCTAGAGGCACAAAAGCAGGACTGGCGAGGGTCACACAGGGGAGTGTTTGCATGAGATCTCAGGGTGAGACAGGAGGACAGGTGCACAGACCTTGGACCAGGCTTGTCTTTTTGTTTGTTTGCTTTTTTAAAAATAACAACTCCATCTTGAGGGAGCTAACCATGGACCCAAGAGAGGTATATTATTCCCTTCTAAGGGTGACATAATTAACAACTCAGCTACCTCTGTGATAGTCAGTCAGCTTTCTGCTGCTGTAACAAAAGACTTGAGTGAGATCAACTGATGTAGGAAAGGCTTTCTCTGGCCCATGGATTCAGAGGCTTCAGTCCATGGCTGGCCCTATGGTTGGCTTAATTGCATTTGGAACCACTATGAGGTAGATAACCACTAGCATGTGGAGTGGAGGCAGCTGCTCACCTTATGGTGGCCAGGAAACAAAGAGAGAGCTCACCCTTAGAATAAAGCCTTTGTCTCCATACCCATTAGGTTACCAATCCACTCTGGGCTCATTCATTGGTGAGGTCAGAGCTCTCATAATCCAATCACCACCTGCAGGACTCACCTCTGGACACTGCTACACTGGTGATTGTGCCTTCACCTCAGGACCTCTCAGGAGACACCCAAGATCCCAACTCTAACAGCCTCCCACTTAACACTGCCCCTCCAAGGACCTCACGCAAGTCCTCTTGGGGGTGCCCTCAAGCTGTATGCCAGATGCAGCACCTGATGGCTGTAGCACTTCCTACCTCTGCTGTGAGATCCAGAGCCACGGGAAGCCACCTCACAGCTCCTTCTCTGCATCAGAAGGAAGCCCGGGCTCCCTTTAAAGCCGTCTCCACCATACATCACCCAGATGCTTTAACTTGACAAAATAATGCGCCTGTTTGTTTAGGAGAATAAACAGGCAAGGACAGCTAAAGGCATTTTCAAAAAGGAAAAAAACAAGAAAGCGATTTGAATCAGGAAGGAGAATTATATAACGGCACGGCTGAGACACGTTGGCAACAGTACAAGTTTTGAAGAGCGGTCCCAGGACCAAGCGGTTTCGCACACACCATGGGAGCAAAACGGATTGTTTAGCAAATGGAGCTGGAATGATTGGGTATTTGGAAGACCTTCAAGTCAGAACCTCTCCCTGGCCTTTATACCATAATAAATTATAGAATTAACAGAAGGTTGCAGGCCTGGGATAGCTCAGTGGTTAAGTACTCCCCTAGCAGGCCAAAGCACTGTGTTTCAACACACACACACACATGCGTGCGCGCACACACAAGTGATCATGCATATATACAAGTTAAATATAAAAATAAATGAAGCCTTTTATATTTTCCCTAAGCTTTTATAGCTTCAGAAAATGTGTATTGCTTTTGCAATTTTGTTAGGAAATAAACAATAAAAGTGGAAAAATAATAAAAGTAGAAAAAATAAATAAAGCCTTATACCAAGTAGGAGCACACACAGGAAAACGGTTAACAGCTATCAGATGGGCCTGGATTTTCTAAGCACACACAACAGCAATGAGAGAAACAGATCAACAAATGGAATTAGTTTAAAAATTCCAATATATGCCATAAAAAGTGCAAGGCAAATAAAAAAATGAAAAAAATTTCAACAAATATAACAAAAAGCGGCTGTTCTTTGGACATTAAAACACCTCGCAGATTAAGCTGGACACCGATAGTCCCTGCTACTTGAAAGGTTGAGGCATGAGGATGATTTGAGCTCACGACTTTGAAACAAGCCGGGGATGGGGGGTGGGGTGGGGCGGCTCGACATAGCAAGACCGCATTGTAAAGCAGTAGGAAAATAATAATACTAAGGGTTCCGCCGGTGAAGGCTTCTGCCGCCAAGGGTGACGACCTGAGTTCAATCCCTGGAACACACATAAGTAGAAGGAGAGAACTGACTCTTAGAAGTTGTCCTCTGACCTCCACACCAACATGGCACCCCTCACATCCACAAAATAAATAAATAAAATGTAATTTCAAAACAAAACAAAACACTAAGTGTTCTGACTTTACACTCCAAAGGCAATTCAAAATGGAAGCACCTCTGTCCAAGAACATGGCTGACAGACGTGGGCTGGAGCGATTACGGAAAGTATCCTTCCTGAGTTTGCGGCACTGAGCTGCCCTGCTACTAATGATAATGAGAAAAATGTTGATGGCAGGGTAGAGCTGCAGGCCTTTCCATGAATTTAGAATGTTCTGGAGAAGGCACCGGGCACATGGCCCAGGCTGCTAACTGTCTCATTTCTCTCTTAACAGTCTAGCCACAAAAACTGATCAGAAATAAACATTCAGGGCACAGATGCTCATGGCAGTATTCTTCCTAACAACAAAAAGATTCCAACACAAAGGCGGAGGACATTTATATCCAATAGGGGATATTACAAAGGTGTTCCTTAATGCCACCCCCTCATCTCCCATCCCACCCTCCCCGCTCTCTCACATACACAACAAACAACAAAAGCTCAAAAAGACTAGGGGAAAAACCACAATCATCTGAACCCTGTTCAGTAACCACACTGTGAGTGTTGACACATTTGCTCGGACACTGCCGTGGAACGACCCGAGTGAATTAGGCTGGCATTGTCAGAGGCAGGATTTTCAGCAAGGTCATTGATATGGTAGCCTTAGAGTCACATTGAGAACCATGGCAGGTGCTTGGTGCACACTTCAGTTTGAAAAGGAACAGCAACATTTTCCAGTTCTGTACATGGACAGGCCTGTTGGTATCAAGAGGGTACTTACATATTTCCCTCTAACAATGTACAAGATGAGTTGAATGTATCCCTCACAGTTCATGTGTTGGAACATGAACCATGTTAGTGGTGTTCAGAGGTGAGGCCTTTGGAAGGAGCTTTAGCTTCATTTCTGCTGTCATGATAAAATACTCTGACAAAAGCAACTTAGGGGAGAAATGGGGGTTATTTCAGCTTACAATTCCAGGTCATAGTCTACTATGATTGAGAAGCCAAAGCAGGAACTTGAAATGTTAGTCTCATCACACCCACAGTCAAGAGCATAAAGAAATGCATGCATGCTTGCTCTCTTGCTTGATTGCTTGTGCTCTGCTTGATTTCTCCATTCTCAAACCTAGGGAATGGTGCCACCCACAGGGGGCTGAGTCTTCCCACATCACTTAATTTAATTAAGAGAATCCCTCCACAGAAATGCCCACAGTCTAACACAGTGTAGACAATCCCTCACTGATAGTCTCTTCTCAGGTGATTCCAGGCTGTGTCAAACTGACAGCTAAAGCTAACCAACATAAGAGGTCATTAGGGTTAGCTGAGATCATGAGGGAGGGGCTCTATGATGGCTTTAGTGGCTTTCTAAGAATAGCAAGAGTGACCTAGGTAGCATGCTTATTTTGCTTTTATATGTGATGTCCCCCACCCATTAAGATGCAGCAAGGTTTTTGGTTTTGTTTTTTTGTTTGTTGTTTGTTTTTTAACCAGCTTCAGGCAGAGATTGGCACCACATCCCTGGACTTCTCAGCCTCCAGAACAGAATGATAAACAAATCTCTATTCTTGGTAAACTACCTCGTCTCAGGTAATGTGTTGTAGCAACAAGAAATAGACTGAGACAAAACTAGACAAGCTTGTCAGTGAAAACAAAGAAACTTTCAAACACGACTGCAGTCCTGTCTAAAGGACTCACGAGCCACCACAAACTCCCACCAGCTTAAGGTAAGACCTAGGCATTGCTGAAAATAACTACAGCCAGTTGAAATATACCAGACATGTTTAATCCCTGAGGTCCTAACGGTACTAGAGACAGTACTCAGTGAGAACAAATGCCTGAGAACAAATCCATTATTTTGAAAACTGGTAGATAAAGAGGAAGAACTTAAAGAATTCCTGGGTAAGCAAATAGCTGCTGATGGGAACTCTCCTCTGTACTAACCCAGCTCTCAAGAAAAAGCAGACATTCCAGCCTCATCATTTTATGAATCTCTATTAAAGTCACACATAAGACCATCACGATCAACGTCGCTACCACAGAAAGAAACACATTTATTCTGTGGCTTCTGGTGGAGGGTGTCTCACCCCTCAACAGTATTCTTCTCCACCCCACCCCCCCTTTCCTCAAACCAAACCTGAATGTCACCAGGCATTTACATCTACCCACCAATTACTGGACCGACAGGGCCAGAGGAGTGTATTAAATAACGCCACAGGAATGCAGCTATCAAGATCCAGATGGTGGGAAACGTAAGGGCAAATGACCAGGTTTCTTCAATAAATAAATTACAGGGCAAGCTAAGAGCATGGCTTGTGGGTAATGCACTGGAAGCCGTGGGTTCAATCCCTATCACGGCATAAACCACATGTGGTAGCTCACACCTGCTATCCCAGCATGTAAGAGGCAGAAGGCATTTCAAGATCATTCTTGGCTACATGAGAAATTCGAGGCCAACCTGGGCTACATAAGACCCTGTCTGAAAAGAAAGGAAAAGAAAAAAATAACAATTATTATTATTAATTAGGTAAACTTGTATATCAACCACAGAGTTAATGGTCATTAAGTATTCAACTTTTTAGATGTAATAAGTGGTATTTTGGTGATTGAAAAATATACCTTTTACTTTTAATTATTTATACTGAATTTCCCCCAAAGCAATATCTCTGTTGTTTCCAAAACAAAACAAAATAAAACAAAACAAAAACAAAAACCAGGCAGCAAATAGGGAGCCACCAAGATTCTTCTATTTTTATTTCATTTAATTTTTTTAAAGATGTAAAACATGACTGTTCATAATTTGGTAATGGCCAACACTAAGTGGTTGTATGTGATTAAATTTCCTGTTATTTGTTTTACATTTTAAGTTTTTACAATGTTTAGATATTTTTCCACAACAACAAAGGCTGAAAACAATTTTAAATGAGATTCTCTCGCCTTGTTTAATGACATGAAGAAATGTTCATGAAACAAGAGTCAAAACAAAAACAAAACTCCACACCTAGAGTGTTAGCTGAGTCTTGTTCATCCATAGAATCAGCTGTGATGCCAGAAGCAGATTCATCATCACCGAAATGCCAATTTTATGGGGCTGTAACTCTGACTTTTCTCTCCTTTATGTCTTCTGTCTTGTGCAATGAGTGGCCCTTACTTTGCCTTCCTAGAAATATATTTTTGAAAGCATTTAACTTGGCATTTGCCAGGACAAGCTCAGCTTTATATTCATGGAGTGTTTATTTCTGCCTTGGCCCAGTCTCTTCCAACACTTTCCAGAATGGCTGTGAACCCAGAGAGTGGAGCTATGCAGAGAATCCCCAGATTCGATCATATAAACAGCACATAATAGACCCTGAACAGAAGCACCTTTCTCAGGCCCAGAGAAGGGCAGCCTGTAATTCTTTACCCTAAGGGAACAATAACCAACAGAAAAAAACAAACAAAACCCCTTTGCACAGATGAGTGTAGTACCCACTCAGACAGGAAAAGCTGGATCCAGTTAGTCCAATGGGGACTTCCAGACACTGGACAGGGCTCAGGGGTGGGTTGTGACTACAGTCGTGATGGACATAGCATCTGTGTCAGTATACACCAAATCCATAATGAGCATTCTGTCACATGGAAAGGATAATCCTCATAGCCCATCAATCCATGCTAGGAAGTACAATTTGGGCTATCAGAGGAGGCTGTGGGCAGCTGAAAGACAGCTCTGTGGTTATTGATACTTGTTGCTCTTGAATACGATCCAAGTTCAGTTCCCAGTACCCACAACAGGTGGCTCATAACTGTCTGTAATTCCAACTCTAGGAGATCTAATGTCTCTTTCTGGCCTCCATGGGTACTGCACTCACATGCACATGCCCACACAAAGACACATAATTTTAAAAAAAGAAGTCTTTTTTTTCTTAAAAAAAAAAAAAAGAGGCCATGGGAAAGTAAAAGAATAAAAATGTCTCTGGGGGTATGGCCAGTATTCTTCCAAAAGGACAAAACAAATTTAAGATTCACACTGTTGGGCTGGTATACAGTTTGGTTGGTAGGGCAGTATGTAGGAGGCATTGGTTTGAGTCCCCAGCATCAGAAGAAAAAAATAAATTAATTTAAAAATCACTCTATTGAGAACCCCATATTAGTTACTTTTCTTAATGTGACCAAATACCTGACCGGAAACAACTTAAAAGAGGAAGGTTTTATTTTTGGCTCACAGTTTGAAGGGATACAGTCTATCATGTCAGAGAAGGCATGGAGCAGGAGTGTAGGGACTGGTCACATTGTATCCACAACCATCAGGGGCTGGTCACATTGTATCCACAGCCATGAGTGGCTGGCTACATTGTATCCATAGCCATGAGGGACTGGTCACATTGTATTCATAGCAGTGGTGCTGGTCACATTGTGTCCATAGCAGTGAGGGGCTGGTCACATTGTGTTCACAGTCATGAGGAGGCTGGTCACATTGTGTCCATAGCAGTGAGGGGCTGGTCACATTGTGTTCACAGCCATGAGGAGGCTGGCTACATTGTGTCCATAGCAATGGTGCTGGTTACATTGTGTCCATAGCAGTGAGGGGCTGGTCACATTGCATCCACAGCCATGAGGGGCTGGTCACATTGTGTCCATAGCAGTGAGGGGCTGGTCACATTGCATCCACAGCCAGGTAGCAGAAAGTAGACAGGAAGTGGGACTAAGCCTTTAGACCTCAAGGCCCGCCCTCAATGACTTGCTTTCTCTAGAAAGTCTCTATTCCTAAAAGTTCAAAACCTTCTAAAATAGCTGCGTCAGCTTTGACCCAAATGTTCAAAACACATGAACCAATGGGGACATTTCAGAGACAAATCACAACCACCTGGAAGCTTCCAGAAGAGTTTGTCATCTGTTCTGACAAATACCTACCCCTCCTACCTCGAGTCTTTTGTTTCTAATGAAACAGACATCCCTGGAATCCATGTCCCCTCCTCTTTTACTGTAACCCTGCTCCAGGGTAGTCACCTGGGCTTTGAAGCTGCCTCCATGTTTGCTAAAAGGTCATACCAACCAGGTCCTGTGAGCACACATGGAAAGAAAGATTATCTTTGCTGCTCTGAGGTGTTCTATCCAGCAGAGAGAAGACAGGCCCCAGGTCTCCCTGCTGGGTGGACTCAGGGGATCTCCTTTGACCCCTCCCCCATCTCATCACATTCTCATTTGGGGGGGTTGTAGATGGGGTGTTTTAGTTCATGCCACCACTGTGGTTGCTTTTGTTTTTGTTTTTCCTAACTTAAGGCAGTAAATAAGAAAAATTCCCATGGGAATCTGCCAGTCTCACCTTTAAGAGAGTGGCTCTCCAACACAACACATGCTGTTGAACAAAACAAGCCACTTCAGGGTTTTGGCAGTAGGACTGGGGCCTTGAAAGACTGCACAGAGATGGGAACTGGCTGAGACCCAGAGCTAGCTTCCCATGCTGCCTTGCTCCCTGTTCAGTGACTTACTTCCCCAGACCTGGGCCATCTACTCACCTACCCTGTCTGTCTTCATCACCAGAGGCGGCAGAGGCAAAGGGCAGGCTGGGTAAGGGACTCCCAGGTACCTGCTGCCTTTCCTGAGCTTAGTCCACAACTTGAGGCACTTCCATGCAAGGACTGGCTAGTTGGTGTCCTGGTGGAGGACTCTGCTCTCTGAAGCCACCAAATCCATTATAATAGCCTGCACAGCATGAGGATGCTTTGAAGGCATTTTGGTGGGGGTGGGGTGGGGATTTCTCTACTTTGGAGAAGCCAGGGTAGACAACACACAGGTCTCTGGCAAAAATGTGCTGCATACAGAAGTTCCTTCCACCCTGCAAAGACTTGGGCTTTGCCTTGCCCCAGTCTCCCTCTACCCCATAACCAAGGAGCACAACTGAATTAACCTTTCAGGATACTGGGATGGTGATGGCATGAAGTCATGGGTATGGACCACCCTGGGCAAACATGAAGTCTCTGCTCTCTTGGTACCAAGGATTTGGGCTGTGATTTTTTTTTCTTTTTTACATTCAAAATAACAAGGGAGTAAATTTGAGAAGCTACACAGTGAATTCCAAGCAAGTTCAAGAAAGAACTGAAGGTGAACTGTAGCTGGAGTTTTCCTGTGTCCACCCAGCTCCTGCAGCTGCTCAGACACAAGTAAACACACAGAGACTTATATTTCTTATAAACTGTATGGCCATGGCAGGCTTCCTGCTATTTAGTTCTTATATCTTAAATTAACCCATTTATATTAATCTATAAGTTGCCACGTGGCTTGTGGCTTACCGGTACTTTTACATCTTGCTTCCTCTGTGTCTGGCTGGCAACTCCTGACTCAGCCTTCCTGTCCCCAGCATTCCTGTCCTCTCTCTTTGTCTCACCTGTACTATACTTCCTGCCTGGCTACTGGCCAATCAGCGTTTTATTCATCAACCAAACCAGAGCAACACATTCACAGCATACAGAGTGATATCCACAGCACTTAAAACTCCAGCTACAGTGAACATCAGGGGAGCGGAGGGATGAGGGCTGATACCTAAAGGGCCTGCCTGGAGATCCCAGCTGAGCAAGCAAACACAGTGCAAACATTATTCTCCCCCGCCCCTTCTTTCTGACAGGGTCTTGTATAGTCCAAACTCCCTATGTATTGGAGGATGACCTTGAACTCCTGATCCTCCTAACTGTTGGGATCCAGGCTCCCACTACCACACCCTGTAGTGTGGAGTGCTGGGGATGGAATCCAGAGCTTTGGCCATGTTAGGCAAATGCTCTACCCACTGAACTATACCCAGCCCTCGAAGTTAGTTTTGAATGAGCAAGTCCTAGACTAGATTGGCTCCCGGCACATAGTGGGAACGTGTAAGCAACTCAGGCGGGAAAGGAGGTGGGAATCATGATAAAATCGACCACGTACTCAACCCTCGCTGGGTGCCAGGCATGGCAGACATTTGCACTCCCTTCCCTCATTTTACAACCACCATCGTACACATGACATTGAGTCTCTGAGCCGCAAGTCAGCACCCCCTCTACCCCTCTTCCCTCCAGCAATCAGACCCAACCTCCAACCCAGCTTTTTAAACAGAACCAGCTGAGTCAGTGACTCTGGTCAGCAATGAAAACTCAGCATTCTCCTGTCATTGCTATAACGTATAAGGCACTTTCATATTGGCCCCTTTTATCTCTGATTGGAGGCGGGACAAACCTGCACATACTTAACTTTCAGTCATTCAAAGGAACAGAGGACCGAAGAGAAGAGTCTGTATTAAATCAGGCACAATAAGAGGAAACGGATTTAACAAAATATTATGGTAAGAGCTTCAGGTTTCTATAAATCACTCCCATTGAGCTCTGAAATCCCCAAATTACTATTGTTGTGCTATTTAATATTCCCCATCCGTAACAGTCGATGAAAATGCAAAACCCGGCCAAACACGGAGTTGGAAAACTTCTTTAACTCAATTTGGACTCCCGCATTACTGAAACAACAACAACAAAAAAAAACCCCAAAAAACAAAAAACAAGACACAGCAGACACAGAAGGGGGTAAAAAAAAAATCAAAACCTTCCAGGATTTAACAAATTTCAGTACAAATCACGAACCGGATCCTTTCGAACAGTTAGAGGCCTGTACAGAAGGAACACCGCCCAAGTCAAGTCGCCCAGAGTTTTCCCTCGGCAAAAATGGCCTTGTGGCTCCCTCGTCAGAACCGGAGCCAGAGTGGAAATTGGTGTGAAAATTAGTGAGCGCAGATGAGGAGCAGACGGGCCGCAGAACGGGGAGGAGAGAAACCGGAAGGCAGCCTTCCCCGTGTATTTGCAATAATAACCAAAGCAGAACCAGCTGCAGCCTGGCACCGCACACCTCACCCCAGTGCCGCGCAGGCTGCTGTTCAAAGGACCAAGTAAGTGGATGGTTAGGTGCAGTTTCACGCCTCGCTGCACAGCTAAATAAAAGGAAATATACATACATCCATACATTAAGTGTAACTGAAGTTCTGTAGCACCGACAGGCTTTTTCTTTTTTTGGCCTGGAGGTTCCAGTTATTTCAAAAGCCAAACATCTTTGAGTTAGGAGAGGTTTTTACTACAGGCCAAGGACCACCGAAGTAACATAAAGGCTGCTTTCTGTTATTGCAGGAGCACCCAAGGACATCCTCGAATCTTAAGCGCCTGTGCAAACTCTGCTTCACACCAGAGATATGCAAATGAATTTTCTTTTGCTCCAGCTGTGAGGTTAGGTGGATCGGGGTGGGGGCGTGTGGGGTAGGATGGTGGGGGGGATAGAGGGTAGGGTGTGGAGTGGGTGCTGGAAGCTAGAAGGGGAACAAAGGCAGGAAAGGAAGCTGGAACAAAAGTAATGCACGAGTTCAGCACCTACTGTATACCAGGCTCGATTCTGAGTGCTTTATAAACACTCATTGACCTATGACCCTAGGCAGTGGCTGGTGTTACTGCCTCTGGTTTATAGCGAGGGAACTGAGGTAGAAGTGAATTGTCTCACAGAAGGTCACAGAGACAAGAGACAAGTGATTGAGCACCAGAGACCCACATCCCTGGGGATGCCTTCTACATGTGTGCTGGCCCCCACTGGCTAAGCCCCCCACCCCAGCCACAGTGTAAACACAGGGGGTCTGGATGGAGCAGACATCTCGTTTATAAACAAGCAAGAGCTCAAACATCTGGCCTTTCCTCAGCAGCACAGACACTGTGCAGGTACTGGCCCTTTGGCCTGCTAGGCCCACAGAGCATAAATTCCCAGAGTTCCTCCTTCTTCCATACCAGCCTGGGGGTGCCTGAGACCCCAGGTGAGGGGCTGACTTCTGCAGCAGGCTTCCTAAAGACTGGTGTGGCTAGGGCAAGGGCCAAGGAGGAGAACTCTGGGCTCTCCTGTGCCAGTCTGTAGGTGCACACTAGCACACTAGCAGTCAGGGCCCCATCTCGGCCACTTTTGAAACTTCAGTAACATAGATGGAGGGTCTGGTTCTCATTATTGTGTCCTTTGGTTTGTGTGTGTTCCCCCACCCCCTGCCTTTTTTGAGACAGTGTTTCATTCTCCAGGCTAGCCTTAAATACACTATGTAGCCCTAGCTGGCTTCATACTTGCCATTCTCCTGCCTCACCCCCTGGTGCTAGGATTGCAGCCCCAGCTCAATGTGCCCACCCATTAGCCATCTTCACTCATTACAAATTTAAAAATGATTTAAATGTTATCAGCGTGAACATACATGTGTGCAAGGCGACTGGAGAGGTAAGAGGACAACTGGTAGGGTTGGTTTTTTCTGCCCACTTTTAGAGGGTCAGAGGAATTGAACTCAGGCCATCAGGCTGGTGTGGCAAGCACCTACCCTTACCATTGAGCCATCCTGCCTACCCCCATCTTTACCATTTTAAAGTGTGCATGTCAATATTTACATAATTGTGCCACCTTCACCACCATCATCTCTAGAACCTTCTTATCCTTCCAGGGGCTAAACTACCCTCATCAAACACATTGCCCTCCCCGCCCTCTCCCCGCCACTGACAGCCAGCAGGCTCTCTTCTGTCTCTTCCCCTTTGCCGCCTGTAAGCGGAGTCACACAACATTGGCCCTTCTATGACTTTATTCCTCAGCACAATGTCCTCAAGTTCCTCCTAGTAGCAGGTATAGGACTTTCTTTCCTTGTTCAAGCCTCAGTAATATGCCACAGCATGGACACACCACTGCCCAGAAACACCGTAATCTATGCCTGCCCATCTGGTGAGACCCTTCTGGAAGCTTCCATCATGTGCTCTGAAGACACAGCAGATATCTTCTTCCCGATACGACACAGATGATTACAAACACATCACTATTCTTAGAGCACTGTTTTCAGGGTACCCATGACGGCTGTGGCTGTAGAAATGGCAGGGTCCTGGCTCTGGGCTTCTAGAACATCCTAGTTCAACCTTTAAAAAACCATCGACAGCTAGATTTTTTTCTTGGCGTGTGTTATATACATGTGTTTAAGGTGTGTGTAGGTGTTCATGTGTGCCCACGCATGTGGAAGCCAGAGGTCAACCTTGGCTGTTATTCCTCTGGCATCAGCTAAACCCACAAGGAATCTACCTGTCCCCATCTCCCCAACACAGGTAAAGATGTGGCATTGAGTAGGGATCTAAAGATATCATTAGACTTAAGAGTAAATCCAAGGTCCAGCCATATGGGGAACATGGGTCTTACTAAGTGTTCCTGACCCCACGGTGTCAAAAGCAAAGGCACCTCACCCCACAGCCTTGTGCAGAGTGTGCATTGAGCCAGCTGGAGAACACTGGCCACCTCCATCCTGGTTGTTAATCAGGACCCAGGTGGATGCTGACTTCCAAGAGAGGCTGCGTTGTGAACTCTGAGATTTACAGAATCTGGGGTCTGGGAACCCCAGGCTGGCATTAACCCTTTGGTTGCAAGGCTAAGGAGGCTCTCTTTAGCTTGACCGGACTCCCTGGGCTCCTCTGGAGACAAGAAAGAGTTAAATGGCGCATCTGTTTTCTCTGTCAGAAGGTCAGGAACCCAGGCATGGTTTAAAAGCATTCTTCATACAGCGGCAGATAACCCCTCGACACAGGCCCTTGGCAAGCTGTGGGGCTCTCCTGGGGGTATGGAGGGGAGGGAAGGCCTCTGCCCCAGGCCAAGGCAAGACCACCTTCAGGGTATGCAAGAGGAAGAGGCCCTCTCTGGCCTTGGTGTCATTTCTGGTCCCTTCTAAAAGACTCTAGACTGTTCTGGGCCCTTTGGAGCTCTCTGTTCCTGGTGGCTAGATTCACATTCTATTTGGGATTAGGGGATGGGCTAGGGCTAACATGACAGGTCTACATGTAATAAATAAGTAGATTATTGAGTTGGAAGGCAGTGAGTAGCAGGAGGGATTTGAGAGCCGGAAGCAGGATGATTCATGACGGTAAACTATCAGCTAGTGACCCATGGGAGTCTCTGCAACGCGCACCTCAGTTGACAAAACACAGAAAGGCCTTGGTGACAGCGGCTATCAGCCTGGGACCCTCACAGAAGACATCTTATCCACATCGCCCCATGCCCCATGCTCCTCCTCTGCTCCTCCCATCCTGATCATGCAGCATTAATCATCCCCACAAATCCCATGCAAGCGACACCGACCTGCCATCCCAGCTGTGAATCTTAGCATCTGGACCTAAAGTCACTGCACCAACACCAACAGTCACCAAGAGTCACCAAGGGCTTCCGAATGCCTCTCCAATCTCCCTTCTCTACTTGGCCTGTGTCTCTACTTTAAAACGGGAACAACTAACAGGACTCACAGGGCTGTGCATTGGTTTGTTCTCCGTTGCTATAATAAATTACCTGGGTATTTTATAAAGAAAAGAGGTTCTTTAGTTCTTGAGTCCAAAGCATGATGCCAATGGCTGAGGTGCCTGTTTAACATATCAAAGCAGACCTGGCCCAGGTTGTCCCAGCATCCCTCAGTCCTTGCCTGGCACAGGGTCCTCCTGGCTGCAATACCCTGCCCCATCCTAAGCTTCTCCAGCCCAGGGGCTGGACTGCCCTTCCCCTCTCTCCCCTTCGCTATAGATTCCAGCCATTTTGGCTATGCCAGTGTTTTGGCTTCCCATCTTGGTTGGCAGTTCATCTCTCCTCTCCTCTCCACCCTCTCCTCACATGGCCCACCTCAGTCTGGCCATGTTCGCTCTGGACTCTCCCAGATGTTCCTGCCTCTGGCTATGCTCTCCCTTTTATCTACAATAAACCTTCTCCTCCACCATACATAGGAGCAGTCATGTCCTTCCTTTCGGTTTCTTGTTTTTCATTCATCTGGTGCCGAAACCCGGGACCAGTCATGTCCTTTTTTTTTTTTTATTTCTTACTTTCATTCTAATGCTAGTTTGGCTTTGGGGAGGACCTCAGGGTGGATATGATTACCCAGGTGGGAGCACACATAAGTAAGAGTGCTAACACAGCTAGGCGGGGAGCCACAGGGTGAGGAGGGGCTTTCCTGACATCTACTCTTGAGAGACCTAACTCAAGGTCCCATGAGAACCACCTAATCCCTTCCAAAGGTCCAAACTCCCAGGGTCTATCTAGACTCAATCTTCAATACTGCCGTCTGGAGGCCCCAGCTTCCAGTAGGGGAATCCTTGGTGGACACGCTCACCGTTTGTGGGCTGCAGCAGGTGGGCAGGATGAGAGGAACTGATATGTCTGCAGTGCTCAGAACCATTTTCCAGTCGCCAGTTACAATTTGGCTAGCTTTCCCGCTTGCCATGACATCACTGCTCGACTGCTTGTTTTCTTTAGTTTCTCTTCTCTTCTCTTCTCTTCTCTTCTCTTCTCTTCTCTTCTCTTCTCTTCTCTTCTCTCTTCTCTTCTCTTCTTATCTATCTATCTATCTATCTATCTATCTATCTATCTATCTATCTTTCATCTATCTATGATCTACTTAGTTTGTGTGTACACAAGCCATGGTGCATGTGTGGAGGGCCAGTCCTCTCCTTCCACCCTATAGATCCTAGGCATAGAATTCAGGTCTTCTGGCTTGGTGAGGCATGCCTTTGCCAGCTGAGCCACCCTGCCAGCTCTGTGGTTGATTTTCTAAGATTGACTTGAGTCTCTAAAGCTGTCACTGGAGAGGGAACTAAACTTTCACCCCTCGGCTCTGGGGGATGGAGGCACAGAGGCCATGTCTGGGCACCCCAAGCTTAGTGCTCTCTAGGGGACAGGGCAGTACTGTCCTCCCCAGATGCAGGAGTCAGGATGTAAGCTCTCCCTAAGCTAAGCAGACAGCTGCTTCTAGAGGGATCATCATCCCCTCCAGTCCATCCATCCATCCACCCCTGCACACATCTATCCTTGAACTATCTATCTTCCATCTATCATTTGTCTATATATCATCTATCAATTATCTATTATCTCATCTCTCTCTCTCTCTCTCTCTCTCTCTCTCTCTCTCTGTATCTATCCATCCATCCATCCATCTAATCTATTATTTATCTATATCTATCTACCTCCTTATGTATTTTCCAACTATCTACCTTCCATCAATAATCTCTCTACATCTATCAGTCGATCTTCCATCTATCATCTGTCTATATCTATCATCTATTTTTGTCTATGTATGCATCTATAAGTATCTTCATATGTATCCCCTTTCATCCCCCCACCCTGCAGGGCACACTAAGACCTAGAAACTCATACAAAGGTGAGTGGAGATGCAAGGCCTAAGCTCCTGGTGAGCCAGGGTCCCCTTTTCCACATCACTTCCCTCATGGGGAGCTGGCCCACTGCTCACAAGCAGGATCCTTCACTGTGTGGGGAGCCAGACATGCACATGTGTGGGGAGCCAGACATGCCTGTGGGGAGACCCTCTCACCCTGGCAGCACTAAGTGGCAAACATTGCCAGCTCTTGGCTGGAGGCTGGGGCCCCGGTGGTGATGTCATTGTTGAGGAGGGGTTGTCAGAGAGAATGGCAGAAGGAGGTCACACTTGTGCTCAGCTGTGAAGGATGTCTGGGAATCCTGAAGGCCTCTCCAAGGTCCACTTGTGAGTGCCAAAACTACACCCTCCCACACACTTTCTGATTCCTGCCAGGGCCCCAGATCTCTTACTGTTGACTTAATATTACTCTTCAAATTGACCCATGTTTTTTTACTTAAAGTTATTTTAAAAAGTAAATGTTATACACTTTGGAGTACAGAAAACCAGTTCTCCTTGCTCAAAATAGAAAGAGACTCCAAAAATAAATACAAGGGAGGGAATTTATTGAATTACAACCAGATATGGCAATATGCTGGAGGGTTGGCATGAGAAGCCTGCTGTGTGTCAGGGATAGGGAAATCAGCAAGTGTCCCCCAGGCCTCCAGGGCATACTTGCCTTAGTGTGGGCCTCTCCGCCCTGCTGAGAAAGAATTGAAAAGGAGTTGATTCCACTTGCAGCCCAAGTTCTGAGGTGTGGTAAGTGCCCCAGGAGGAGGTAGAAGGTACTGGGGTATGACTGAAACTGTCACAGGGCAGTGAATGGGAGGATACTATTCACTCCATAGCCTCCATTTCCTGGGGGCTTCAAGTTGCCTCTTTCCTTCCCCAGGATCTTCAGAGGAGGCCACACTTTACTCACACCCACACCTCCCAGCACTTGTCCTTCTGACCTTGGATACAGGAGTGCTGAGTTTGGGGTGCACCTGAGGTTAGCCACACATAGTCTGCACCATCCTGCCTGCTCCCCGGAAGAGGCAGGCAGAGGACTGAGCATGAGTAAGTTGTGGAGCCTATGGTTCCTCTTGGTGTATACTGGGATGGGGAAGGGGTAGGACTATTTAATATATAAAATTTCAGAAGGCTTAAGAGTGATTCTTGGCCTTGTAGAGGTCCTAAGTTTAGTCCCCAACATCCATACTGGGTAGCCACCACTGTGGTTAGGTAACTCCAGCTTCTGGGGATCTGGTGCCCCCTTCTGGCCTTCAAGGGCACCAGCACTCAAGTGCACATACCCACACACAAGACACCGACACATACATTAAAATTTAAAAATAAAATCAATCTTTAAAAAGCCCAAAGCTATCACCCTCCAGACACTGTCAGCCTCCTCTCTTTTCTTCCTCTGTATCGAACTGTTTCGAGTATTTTGCCTTATGGGGACCAGCTTGCCTCTTGAGCCACTTGGCTCCTTTTATGTAGCACAATGTCCTCAAGGCTCATCCGCACTGTGGCATGTGTCAGAACGTTCTTTTTGTTCTTTTGAGAAAGGGACTGGCTATATTGTCCCCTGCTGGCCTCTAACCCCTGAGCTCAATTGATCCTCTGCCTCAGCCTCCTGAGGGGCTAGTGCCACAACCTCACATCATTCTGTGGCTTTCCTTCTTAAGGCTGAACAGTATCCTGTTTGAATGCAAAGGCCACGCTTTGCTTACCTCATCTGCCGATGGACACTTTGCCGGCCCCATCTGCAGGCCATTGGGATTAACATGCTATGAATCTACAAGTACAAAAGTCTGTTCGAGTTTCTGCTTTCAATTCTTTCAGGCACATGTCTATGGATGGATAAAACCCTCCTTTGTTTTTCCCATGTGCATGTTTAATGGTGTTCGTGTAAGAGCATGGCGTGGGTACGCACACACATGTGGCATGTGTGTGTAGAGGCGAGAGGTTGACACTGGCTGTCTTCCTCAATCTCTTTCCACCTTATATATTGAGGCCAGGTCTCTCGCTGAGCCCAAAGTGCATTGATTTGGCTAGTCCAGCTAGCCAGCTTGCTCCAGAGATCTGCTGTCTCCGCCTCACCAGAGCTGGGATGCAGGCAGGTTGCCATGCCTACACAAAGCTGGGATGCAGGCAGGTTGCCATGCCTCCACAGAGCTGGGATGCAGGCAGGTTGCCATGCCTCATCAGAGCTGGGATGCAGGCAGGTTGGCATGCCTCCACAGAGCTGGGATGCAGGCAGGTTGCCATGCCTCATCAGAGCTGGGATGCAGGCAGGTTGGCATGCCTCATCAGAGCTGGGATGCAGGCAGGTTGGCATGCCTCATCAGAGCTGGGATGCAGGCAGGTTGCCATGCCTGCCTGGCATTTATGTGAGTCCTGGGGATCTGAACTCTGTTCTTTACATTTGTCATGGTAAGTACTTTACTCACAAGCCATCTCCCCAGACTATAGAAAGCATTGTCAATGTAAACTCCAGTTGATGGATTCCTTTTTTGGTAGGGGAGCAGGGACAGGGATTGAGCCTAAGTGTCATGCATGCAAGGTCAGTGCTCTACCACTGAGCCCCAACCCAGTCCTCCTATTTGCAACATCATTAGAAAGGACCTCATGACCTCTGGGACATTGCCCAAGGAATGGGGTCCCTTCATTCGTCTCCTACCTATTCCTGCTCGTCTATCTGGGTAGTGTTCACAGCTTTACTCTGAGGAACAACCATGTCTCCTAATTGTGGGAATTGAATCTAAGACCTTTTGGATACCAAAACTGGAGGATGCTAAAGTCCCTTGTGTAAATGGTACAGTTTTAAATGTAACCTACACAATCCTCTTGTGTACTTTAAATCATCTCACGGCTTACAATACAAGGTCAATGCTAAGTAGACAGTTGTTACACTGTATTGTTTAGGGAATAATGGCGGGGGTGGGGAAAGGTCTGTGTATGTTTTGTACAAATGCAATCTTCCCCTGCCAAATATTTTCAACCTGCGGTTGGTGGATTCCACAGATCTGGACCACACAGATATGAAGAATCAACTTTATTATTTTTATAAGCCTCGCTGTATTACAAAAAAGACCATAAGAAAACATATGCTGAAGGCCAAAATCCAGGTTGGGTGAGAGTGTCAGCCCCAGGAGCAGGTGTGAGCTGAAGAAGAGAGGGGCAAGCATGGCCTTGGCCTTGAAGGAGAGGCCCAGTCAGGCTGCTCCACCCGAGTGCAAGGCTGCCAGCTGAGCACCAGCCTTGGAGAGCAGCATTCCAGCCAGTCCTCAAAAGTTATGTCCTCTTAGGGGTCCTGCTGTATCAACAGAGCCACCCAGCCAGCCATCTTCTGGGTGAGCTGCTGCTGGCGAAACCAGAGTCAGTCCTGGGGGAAGGTGGGACATCTTCACTGAGGGTCCCAAGGGCTGTGTGGACAGGGCTGTGGCCATGTCCTCAGTGAGCCATCCAACTATCCCACCATACAGAGGCCCAAGGGGAACATCCGTCACAGTAACATGATTTTTTTTTTTTTTTTAGAAGGGAAGAGTTCTTTTTTTCCCCAACATAATATTTTTATTGATTATTTGGGAATTTCCCGTCATGCACCTGGCTCACACTCCCTTCCCAATTCTCCCAGGTCTGCCCCCAACCCTTATGACCCTTCTCCCACCAAAAGGAAGAAGAAAAACAAACAAACAAACAAACAAACAAACAAACAAACAAACAAACAAAACCAAGACCAATCTGTGTTGCCCATGGACTCACTGGAGCAAGGCCAAGCTCCCAGTGGTCCTTCCCCACCTGCACCGCTGTCAGAAGACATCAGTTGTGGAGAGCTACACTTCAGCATCCTGATCACAATTTGAAGGGTTCTCTTCAATGGCGTTCTGTCTCGGCTGTTACTTTTTGGGGAGGGTCAGTAGGGTGGGGGTAGGGGTTGTCACACAAGCCTACTACGTCCCTCTTTCTCAATTGTGAGTCTGCAGTCATCGATATCACTGCCAAAGCAGCTTCCTTGCCCTTTACAGTCAGCGGGAGCATGGATCATGGATGTCCACACTGTTTCTAGTGTCAGCACGTGCCATGGACCTCAGTGTGGTCTTCGGTGGCAGTATAGACCATGGATATCCACATGGTCCTCTGCTGCAGCACAGGCCATTAACATGGCCTCCAGGGCAACACAGGCCATGGACAATATGGTCCTGGAGGGTAGCCTGGTCCACAGACATCAACACGGCTCCAGGCAGCAGCATAGACCACAAACATCCGCCTAGCCTTTGGTGGTAACACAGTTCATGGACATTAGTGCAGCCTCTGACTGCAGTAGGACTGTGGACCCAAACATGGCCCTAGAGTGACATGACTTTCTTCTTGGCAGTGTCTCGTTCCAACCGTCAGAATGTGGCCCACTCACTTTTAAATGCTCCCACCCCATTTAAAATAAGAGTGCAAGTGATTGCTCCAGCCGAGCAGTCTCTTTAAATTCCAAGTGCCTCATCCTTTCCATATCCGGGGCATGCTGCATCTGCCTGACAAACAGGGAGCAGCTGTTGGGCTCAACTCATAAATGAATGGAAAGTCCTGGTCCATCAACATCTGGTTCAGCCGTTCTCCGAGGCCCCTCCTCTGGACTGTGGCTTGCTTTGAGCTGACCAGCCAAGGTTTATGTCCACCTCTCAAGGCAGCTACTCTGAGCTTTTGGCTTTGTCTTTTCTGTCCCTGTGTTCTTCTTCAGCCAAGACATAGTGATCTGTGGGCATGCGCCGTCTACAGGTCTGGCCTGTACGAATACAGAGCTTGGCAAACCCAGCCACCCAGTGACAGCAGTTGTTTTCACTCTAAAGACAGCCTAGAATTGAAAAGGAAGAGGTGGGCAGTGGCTGAGATGTAGCCCAGTTTGTAGAATGCTTGCCTGGTTCACACAAAGCCCTGGATTCCATCCCCAGCAGCACATCAACCAGGTGTGGTGGCACATGTTTGTAAGCCCAGCCTTTAAGAGGGCAGCAGTTCCAGGTTATCCTGGGCTACGTAATGAGTTTGAGGCCAATTTAACTTACTTGAAGTTCTCTCTCAAAAAGATAAACAAAGAAACAAAAGCTAGTCTAGAGTTGTCCAAAATGCATTGAGCCAGACATCATCCTCAGCCTGAGAAGATGTCCCACTCCCTACTCAAATACAAAGCCTGCGTGTGCTGCAGAAGGCATGAGCTGACAGTGTGGAGCTGAGGTCAACAGTGGAAAGACAAGAAGGCCCAAATCTAAGCTGATGAAAAGCTAGAGTGTAGTCCATAGCACGGAGATGTGAGGCTGAAGGTGGATGGAAACCCAGAAGCCTCCCCAGTATTCTGAACAGATGTGTATTAGTCAGGATTCTCTAGAGGAACATGTCTTAGTCAGGGTTTCTATTGCTGTGAAGAAACACCATGACCACAGCAGCTCTTGTCCATTGTCATCATGGCGGGAAGCATGGCAGTACTCAGGTAGACATGGTGCTGGAGAGGTAGCTGAGAGTTCTACATCTGGATCAGCAGGCAGCAGGAAGAGAGTCCATCCCCTGTGACATACTTCCTCCTTAAGGCCACACCTCCCAAAATGCCACTCCCATGAGTCTATGGGGGCTATTTTCATTCAAACCACCGCAGAACAGAACAGTTAGAATGAATCTACATACGGATATAGAAAGGGGATTTATGAGAGTAGCCCCTACAGGCTGTGGTCCAGCTAATCCAACAATGGCTGTTTACCATGGCTGGTCCAAGAATCCAGTGATTGCTCAGTCCATGAGGCTGGATGTTTCAATTGGTCTTCAGTATATGTCAGAATCCCAAAGATAGGCTCTAATGCCAGTGAAGGGATGGACTCGCCAGTGAGAGAAAGCTGAAAGCTTCCTTCTTACATGTCCTTTATACAAGCTGCCACCAGAGAGTGTGGCCCAGATTAAAGGTTTAATCTTCCCACCTCAAAAGATTTGGATTAAAAGTGGGTCATCCCACTTCAAATAGTTTAATTAAGGAAAAATCTCTCACAGGTGTACCTAGCCACTTAGATTTTAGTTAATTCCAGATGTATCAAATTGACAACCAAGAATAGTCATTGCAAGCTATTTACCTGGAAATATCTAGACCCCCACAGAATATAGTAACTTTTGCTCGGGACACTGAACTTGCACAAAAGTGCTGGAGAGAGAGGAGAGGGAGGCTGTGTGGGGAGAGCTTGAGGGACACAGCTGGTCCACGTGATCTTCAGGAACCCAACCATGGTCTCTATGTCAGGCTCCTGATGCTGATTACAGGTAGACAAGGGTGTGTAGAAGGTCTAAGGCAGTGATTCTCAACCTTCCTCATGCTGTGATCCTTTAATACAATTCCTCATGTTGTGGTGACCCCAACCATAAAAACATTTTGCTGTTACTTCATAACTGTAATGTTGCTACTGTTATGAATTGTAATGTAAATATTTGTGTTTTCTGATGATCTTAGGTGACTCCTGTGAAAAGGTCGTTTCACCCCCAAAGGGGTCATGATCCACAGGTCGAGAACCACTGATCTTAGGCATCAAATTACAGGTACTTGGCACACTGGGGCCCACTCAAAAGTGTTTGATTTATCAGGTCTCGGGGGAAACATGTAATTTATCTACAGTATTTTTAGGTGTGTCTGATGAGCAGCCAGCTAATGATTATACATTAGGAAGTGTGAAGTGTCCATATTGACCATGTTTACTGGCAGTGTGGCCATAGTGACCATTCAAGGGACACTTTGATGCTAAGCGCTCATGACACATGGTGAGTACTAAGCTTCACAGCACCCTGGTGTGAATATGCACCCCCCCCCCCCAAATTCATGCACTGGAAATGCAACCCCTAATGGAACAGCACTGAGAGGTGAGGCCTTTGAGGGATGTGAGATGGGGGGGGGGGGTCCTACCCTTGTAACAGATCAGTGCAGTTATTAGAGACTTAGTTGTAAGTTCCTGACATAAAGGATGAGTTTGGCCTCATTGTCCTCTCTGTCTCGTGAGCAAAGCTCTCTGCCATGCTTAGATTCAGCACAAAGGTCCTCACTGGATGCTGGTCTCACACTCTGAATTCATGGGCTCCAGAATCATGAGACATTTTTTAAAAAACAATTTACCCATCCTGCATTATTCTGTGATAGCCATGGAAAGGAGACCAGACACTCTTAGAGGCGTTTGTTACTGTCGCCACGTTCTACACGGCAAACCTGAGGCCCAGGCCAGTTCTGTGCCTCCCCTCAGGTCACACAGCTTCTCAACAAGAGAGCTGGGATGAGTCCTACTCACAAGCCAGGGCCGTTTCCCATCTGTCTTCAGTTGTTTCTTTCTGGCCTGCCCAGGCACAGGCTGATTACCAATACAAAAAACCTCACCGGAGCAGGACCCGAGGACTGCTGCTGTCTGGTACCCCAGGGAGGCTTTGTGTCTGTTTACATAAAAACAAGCACCCCTAGATGGGGCTGGGGAGAGAGTTCAGGCAGCAAAGCAAGCAAGAGGACCTGAGTTCAGTTCCTCAGAATCCACCTCAGATGTGGTGACTCCAGCTTCGCAATCCCAGTGCTGGGAGATGGAGACAGGTGGATCCCTGGAGCTCAGAGTCCAGCCGGTCCTGCCTACTTGGAAAGTTCTAGGTTAGTGAGAGTCTATTTCAAAAACGTAGACAGCATCTTAGTACACATATCTGACCTCCACAGGTATGTGCACATGTGTATACACATATATTTACAGGTAAACACAGACACAGACACCGACACAGACACATGCATACAAAGCCACCAAGTACCTTGAAGTCTGGAAGTGTAGCTCAGTGGTAGAGCACTTGCCTAGCATATACTACAAGGTACTGAGTTTGATCCCAGCACCGGAACAAGACAAACAAAAACTCCCTCAAGCACCCTAGAAGCTCTTCGAGAGATAGTCTCAACAACCACATCAAGTTACTAACTTTTAATTCAATGAGTTCCTCTCCTTTAGTAAGATTTAATCAAGCCAGGTGTGGTGGCATACACCTGGATTTCCAGCAGTTAGAAGACTAAGGCTTGAAAATCACGAATTCTAGGCCAGCCTAGACCACATAACCAAACCCTGTCTCGAAACAAAGAGGGGAACAAGAGGGAAGGTCAGGAGATGACTCCGTGGGCGAAGCGTCTGCTGCGCAACACTAAGGCCTGGGTGCAGATCTTCCGACACCCACTCGAAAGACCCAGGTGTAACAGGGCTCCCCTGCAATCCCCGCACTGGGAGTAGGATATGGGAAAGTCCCTGCGCTTGCTGGTCACTCAAGCTAGTCAATGGGTGAGCCCCGGGTTCAGTGAGAGACCCTGTCTCAAAAAATAAGATGGAGAGTTGAGTGAGGAAGATACTGGGTATCAACTTCTGGCCTCCACATGGAGATGCATGGACTCATGCACCTGCACACACATTAGCATGTACATCACACACACACACACACACACCACCACCACCACCACCACCACCACCACCACCACCACACCACATCAATCTAACAGCGTCAGCAGAACCCTGCCCCACTGCACTCCCTGCAAAATGAAGACATCCACCCAGAGGCTTGGATCAGTCCCAGACAGGAACATGAATATGCTTTGCAAAATTCTTCCCAACTTGAGTTCTCAACCTGGGAACAGGAAACTCTCAGGCCCTGAAGTTCCACGTGAGAGTCTGCATGAATAGGCGCTTCTGTCTGAGCCCTGAGCTTTCAGCAGATTCTCAAAGGAGCCCCAGAGGACTTCATTCATAATTAACTTTAAGGGTCCCCCTGCCTGTCACTTCTTGTTTTCAAGGAAACTTTAAACTGTTCCCAAAACAGGCACTCTGGGAAATTAGGAGCACAGATATCTTATGAAAATACAGCAGTGGGTATGATTACAGAAAATTCTAAATGGCTTTATTGCTTTATTATATTTATAACTAAGTAATTATTTTGTTAGGGGGTCATGTCTGAGGCTTTTGTTCAATATAATTTTTTTTTCTAAAATACTCCTCTGGGTTGGGGAGATGTTTCAGTCAGGAGAACCCTCCTAACCTTACAAGCACGAGGGCCTAGTTTGATCCCCAGGCCCGTGTGAGAAAACTGCACCCATCTGTAATCTTAGTACTTGGGAGGTGGAGGCAGGTGAACCACTGGGACTCGATGGACAGCCAGCCTAAATGACTCTGATGAACCCCAGGCCAATGAGACAGCCTGTCTCAAGCACTGTAAAGTGGGGAGGTGCCGGAGGAATGTCACCCAAGGCTATCTATCCTCTGACCTCCACAGACACATGCACCCACATGCACACACAAAAGCTCCAAATCTTATTTTGTGAAAAGTGTAAAAATAAAAACCCAGGGTTGGGATGTGGCTCAATGGTAGAGCATTTCCTTGGCATGTGCAAAGTTATGGGTTCAAACCCCAGAACCACAAACAAAACAAACAAATAAATAAATTCATATTGAAATAGACAGCAAGTCTATCATGGTTCTTGTTTTTCTAATTGTAAAGGAGTGCAGTACACAGAAGACTTATATAAGGGACATTTTTACTAAATATATTGCTCAAGTCTGAGAGTGTAGCTAAGGGGAAGATTATATATATATATTATCTTATATATTATATATTATATATTATATATATCTTATATATTAATCAATTCACTTATTGCATTTGCAGTGAGTACTATTCTGAGCACTGATTTTGGTACAGACTATTTCACTGCAAACAAGCAGAAGTCAGTTTCTCTAAAAATAAAAAAAAAAGCCCCTTGCATTTAAATGGGGGAACATAGATGAGAAACCCAAGCCACAAACTCAACATGAAGAGAGAGAAGACAGCAGTAAGTACATACCAGCTTTGTGAAGCTGCTGTAACAAATACTCCCAAGCTTAATGGCTTAAAAGCAACAGAAGTTCTTACCCCACAGCTCTGGAGGCAGCAGTCTGCAGTAGAGGCATCAGCAGGGCCAGGTGCTCCTAAGCACTGAAGAGGGTCCTTGCTTGACTTCTCCTAACTTCTGTTGGTTGCCAGCAGGCACTGGTGTCCTTGGCTTGTGGACACATCATTTGAGTTGTTATCCATGCCATCACATGTTATGCCCCTTGTGATTGTCTCGGTGGCTAAAATTTTCTTATCCTCTGTGGGCACCAATCACTGGGTTAGCCCCCCCCCCCAATTCAGTAAGATCCAGTCTTAACTGGTTATAGTTGCAAAAAAATGGACTTTCAGGAAGATCACAATCACATTTCTGGGTGGGTGAGATGGCTCCGTGGGCATTTGCTGTCCTTTCCTGGTGACCTGAGTTTGATCGCTGTAACCCATGAAAAGGTGGAAGGGGAGATCTTACTCCACAAAGCTGTCCTCTGACCTCCACATACATACCCTGGTATGTGCATGCCCCGACACATGCCTATGCACACATAACAATTAGACATTTTATATATCTTTTGGAGGATGCATGTAACCCATGTGATGGATAGAAGCTAAGTTGTTACCTGGGAGTCAGAGCAATGGGCACTAACATCTTTGGAAAGACACACTGGAAGCCACACCACTAGAGCAGAGACCTAAATGAAGTAAAGAAATGAGCCCCGAGGGTGCAGGGTACCAGGGAAGAGATGTCCAGGCCCATGCACTCAAACTGTGCAATAATGACCTTTGCTGTTTGAGCCGTTGAATTCTGTGGCAATTTGCAGTAGTAGAAAGTGACACAGTGTCACCTGCACTATTCATTAATGATTATTATTGCCATGTAACTGTGAGTTACATGTGACTACTGACTTGGAGGCTTAAACTTGTTTAAGATTTATTTTTATTTGTGTTTGTGTGTGTGCGGAGGCCAGAAAAGGGCGTTGGATCTCCTGGAGCTGGAGTTACAGGCAGTTGTGCGCTGCCTCCTGCGGGTGCTGGGAAGCCAATTCACGTCCTCTGCAAGAGCAGCAATCAATCAGTCTTAACTGCTGACCCATCTCTTCAGCCCCAACAGCTTAAAACTCAGCCCCCAGTTTCTGTAGGTTACGAGACTAGACCTCTGCTTAGGGACTCACAAGGCTGGAACTTTGGTTGGTCGTGTTCCTTTTAGGAACCATGGGTCCTTTCTCAAGGCCACACAGCTGTCAGCCAAGTTTAGTTCTTTATAGGTGCAGGTAAGAGCCCTCCTCCTCTGCTTTAGTCTGAGTCAGGGCCTCACTCTATCGCCCAGGCTGCCCTGGAATTCACAATCCTGCTTCAGCCTCCCTGGTGGCATGATCACAGGTGGATGGCACCACACATGGCCCTTTCCTCTCTTGTTATGGGTCCGGGCCCTTCAGCTCCCAGAAACGGTTCCTGGCCACGTGCTTCCCCTCTGCAGCCTCTCACCGTGCAAATCCCCCCCAATTCCACGTCTCTGATCTCTTGATCCAGATTTAAGGAGTTGAAGGGGTGAAGTCAGCTGGATTATCTCCACTAAAACAATTTACAAACATAGTTTATTACATAGTTTATTATGAAAGCCACAGCCAGACAGCCAGATGAAAAGGTAAATATGGCAAGGTCCACAAGGACCAGGATCCAGACACTCCAATCCCGTGGAGCTGAGCCTGTCTGCCTCCAGTTCACTGATGAGATGCTCACCCACAGCAATGCTCACTTAAACCTCACTGTGGAGGGCTTTTTGTTTTGTTTTGTTTTTACTGAGGTTTTCCTGTAGATGTGGCAGATAAAGTCACTGCCCATTGGTGATTGAATTTGTTTTCTAGCTGTCTGTCTTGCAGACAGACAGAGAGTGTTCGCTGGGCAGCAGGATCCTGCAGGCTACCTTGGGATTCTGAGTCATGTTCATCTTCCCCCATTATGGATGTGGCCATCTTTGTTGAGGGCCCTGAAAGCGCAGGGTGCCTGGCAACATGGGCAGAGCCAAATCAGCAGGAGTAAAGGCAGAGGGGTCTTCTGCTCCATGCCAGCCACCACACTGGACACTTCACAGGCCTCCTTTCAGCCAATTCTCCCTTCTGTACAAGCACCATTAGCTTCTGTACAGATGAAAAAAATCTAGGCTTAAATGACTTCAGAGATCTCTCTGAAATCTGAAATGGTAGAGATGGGATTTGAACTTAAAGAGTCAGGAACTCAGGATCTCAGTTCCAGGTTTATGACTTTCTATCCTGTCAATCCTCCTGCCTCACTCTGCCCATCTATAGAGTGGGGTAGACAGAATATCCATGAGCCTGGAGAGATGGCTCAGAGGTTAAGAGAGCTTGCTACACTGCCAGAGGACCAGAGTTCAGGTCCCAGCACCCACATCGGGTAGCTCACAAACGCCTGGAACTCCAGCTCCAAGGGATCTGATGCCCTCTCTGGCCTCCATGGTCATCTGCTCACACATGTGCACGCTTACTGTGACACATACATACACATAATAAAGAAAAGGAATTGTGTCTTCTAAACAGCAAGAATTGCAAGAAGCTGAGCGTGGAGCTGCTGGCCTCAGTCTTTAGCTCTTTATGTCCATTTACTGGGAGAGGTTGTCTTATAGGTAACCCCAAGGACTCAGAGAACAACCAAGGCAATAAACTATCTTGAAGATGTCAAAGCTCTGACCAGGAGAGCCAGCAACTGGACCGTGGGGACAGCAGCAGTGTGTATAGGGACCGAGGCAGAGTAGCTGAGTAGGCACAGATCTCCCCTATCCCCCACAGAATCCTCTAGTTCTAGCCCTGTGTGTGCAGGGTCCCAAGTCGCTGACAGAACCCAGCAATCCATGTTGCCTGAAAACAAATGGCTTGTTTAAATCAGAAGCAGACAGCCCAAGCAGAATTGTCCCCGTAGAGTGTCTTTCAAGCCTCTTTATTAGGCGCCACGAGGTCTTCTAGACGATTCGGCCCAAAAGGAGAAGTGGTTAATTACTGTTCACGTTGCCTAATTGGGAAGCAAAGACCTTGCAGGGTATTTGGAGGTCTGTCTTAGAAACACAAACCAGCAGGAGAAAATATGCGTGTTTACAACAGTCTTGGTGTCCTCCCCCCAGTGAAGGCAGAGGAAAGGGAAGAAAAATTATTTGAAGCATGGCATATAGGCCATGTCTGGCAGGATAGTATTATTTCAGAAGCTGACTCTGAACGGGTGCAACTGGGCCAACTAAAGGGCTCAGTGGGTAAAGGTGCTTGCCGCCAAGCCTCATGACCTGAGTTTGATTTCCCACACAATGGAAAGAGAGAACCAACGTCTGCAAGTTGTGCTCTGAGCTCCACGTGGGCTCTGTGCTTCTCATGCTTGCACTGCCTTCCTGCACACACACACACACACACACACACACACACACACACACACACACACAATCAATCAATCAATCAATCAATCAATCAACCAATCAATGTGACAAAAGAATTTGAGCAATTGACATTTGTCACCAGGATGCTGACAGCAGTTGGATGAGGTGGATGTTCACGCCCATTTTGCGGATGAGAAAAGGAAGTCTGGGGAGAAACTAAATTTATGGAATCCCGGCCCCCTAGTTTCATCTACAGGTGGGGCTCAGCACATGGACACATGATGATGGGGTTGAGATGGAGAGAACATGAGAATCTAGCCACAGTGGGTGCGACGCAGCAGGCCAGGCTGCCTTGGACCAGATGGTGCCTGGGGGCATCCTGGTTGGCTTTGCTGGGCCCCACTCGGACATCAGAGATGAAAGCACTTTCTGAGCTCTGCTGAAAATCTTGACATGGGAGATGGGGAGATACCAGCGTCTGGCCAGAAGCAGCCATGGCTGCCAAGATGCCTGGGAAGGCAGGAGAATTTTGAGACGGTATGGAACAACGGAAACTGACCAGGATTAGACCAGACGCACTGGGACAACAGTTCCCTGGGGCTGCACGTCTGTGCACACAAGGAAGCGGCCTCGAGACTCAAATCCAAAGAGGTTTCTTATGTCACCTATATGTCACTTGAGTCACCCCAAAGCCGTGACTTCCTGAGCTCTGTCCTCTTATTACTTGGATTGAACTTGCTCTCTTTCCATCACCCTCCCTACCAATACCAGGAAATATCTGTGTGGGCTCCCGGAAAATGATTCTCATCTGGGCAGCGAATATTTCCATTGCAAGGCAATGCCCCCCTTCTTGTCTGGAGAAATCAAATTAATGATTTATTGGGGGAAGTACTCGAGGTTAGTTGTTTTATTGCTGTGGCCAGATAGTCATGGGTTGGAAGGGGTAGGGCTGTGAAAGAAGCTAAGGGGACCTCAGAAGTCATCGGTACCTTCTGTGTCAGAAGTGACACTGTAAGATGGTATCCCCCAGAACACAAGGACACAGATGTCTTAAGGTCTTAGAAAGTACAAAGACTCTGATGGAGTTTCTGTATTGAATGCCACATGTGGCATGAAAACATCATCAGGATTCTAGGAGGGACCACTTTCCAAAACATCCAGGTTTCCTGTAACCCTGGTGTCCCTGAGCCATGACAGCCCACAGGGTCAGCCAGGCTCTGAGACCTGGCTCTTCATCAGGATGAGAACAATGTCAGTGATTAGGATGAGGAATGGTGATGTCAATGGTGACAGCCAACATCCACTCAGTATTTGACAAGCTAGCGCACCGCACGCTGTGTGCAGGATTTTGTATGGGACAGATGACGTCACCCAACCTGAGTTTGTAGCAGAGGCAATGGAGACTCATGGACATATCACCCACCTGCCCAAAGTCACATAGCTATGGAGGCTGGGAGCCAGGACCTGCACATGAGTTGTCCAATTCCAAAGCCTGTTCTGTATACAGAGCTGGAGCCATTGTATCACTTGGGATAAAATCACATGCTTCACAGTAGCAAGGAGGTTGTTTTAGGCTATTGGGGAACATCCTAAAAGGGGGACTTTGGGGAGGCTGGGGATGTAGCTCAGTTGGCATCAAGCCCTGGCTTCAATCTCTACCACTATATAAAATCACCAGCCCTCTGGAGGTGAAGGCAGGAGGGTCAGGGGTTCAAAATCATCCTCAGCCTCATCGCACCCTTGAGGCCAGCCTGGGGTACACAAGAAGCTGTCTTAACAACAACAGCAGCAGCAGAGTGGGGAGGGCTGGGTTTCAGAATGCTGCTCCATTTTCTCTCTGCTTTCTGGCCACCACAAAGTGAACTTCACTCACTCTCGCCCCAAGCAAGCAACAGGATTGCGCATAGAAACCTCCAGAACTGTGTACCCAAATAAATCTTTCCCCCCTTTTAAATCTCTTCTATCTGGTGTTGGTTTCTCCAGCCACAGAAAGCTAACATGCTGGGCTTGGCTGTGACGCTCTCTGCCAGAGGAGACAGATGAGAGAAGGTCTGACGACAGACCCCTGTTGAATCTGGAGGGCGGGCCCCGCACTTCTCTGAACTAGACGGCCCAGCTCTTACCTCGACCTTCTTCTCCCCTCTCCTCCAGATCCACCCACGCTAGCACCCCTAGGTACGGCTGGCCCTGCATTTCTTGTTCTTAGTGCAAACGACCCGAGAAAGACAACCCACTCTCTGGGTCCCCACTCTTGGTGGTGGCACGTCAGCCGGGATAGACATGACTTCTGTGGAGATGGGGGAAGGAGGCTCTAGGGAGCATCAGTGCAGACCAGGGATGGAAACTGAATTGTGGGCAAGTGACATCAGTGTGTTGTCACCTGGAGCAAGAGAGAGCACATGGGGGTGAAGTGGGGAGCCTGTCTCCCCTTGAAAGGTATCATGACTAAAAAACGAGCAGTGATTTTTAAAAAATCCTCAAGTTTATATGCACTTTAAACAGCTTGAATTTATATTCAATTCAAATACTTTCAGATTAAAAATTATTGAAAAATTTGAATTATGTGTATGTAAGGGGATGTGTCCATATTGTCAGAATTCCTAGCCACTCCCCCAGCTACATGACCGCATGTGCACTGGCAAGATGGCTTAGCCATCCCAGGGCCTTACGTCCTATGTAATCCACGCACTGCGTGATCACGTAATTTGCTCCCAGCATGATCACATAACCTATGCATATGCGTGGCGCAGCTACATAATCTGTTGTTTAAGACCCCCAGTCTACAACATTATTATGTCAGAAACTAATTCAGGGCTGGAAAAGAATGAAGTATTGATGCTACAACACACAGGAGAATACAATCCTTGTTGAAAGAATCCTAATTGTGCAGATCCATGTATGTGAATATCCAGAATAGGACAGCCATCTCTTCCAGAGGCCTTGCCTCCCTTTGGGAACATCTGTGAGGCATGTGGCTTGGAGGATGGCAGAATGGACCCTTGCTTTACCTACAGTAGAACCCTTGCTTTACCAAGTACTATCTGGTTACCTTGGTAAAGCTCTTTGCCAGACTCTTTGCCTCAGTTTCCTCTTCTTTGAAATGGGGGTAATGGTTGTGCTGACCTCACGGGGTGTGACGAAGGTTAAATGATTTAATTCACATAGAGCACTTAGCCCCCCACGTCGTGCATCGTAAGTGTTACCTGTCACTTCTGCCTTCAGCTGCTGGGGCGCCTGTGTGTCCTCTGCCCTTCAGGCCAGAGGCTGATTGATAATCTCTGATGTCTGGCCTTGCACAAGGGCAGACAGGAAATGAATGGAACACTTATTCTCACCATAGGGGAGAGGAGATGACTGATCCCTTGGCTCATATTTCTTGTGGATCTGCTAACCTAAGAAGTTTAGGAATACTTCCCCCCTGACCAGTTCTTGTCCATCCTTTGGTATAGGCCAGAGCAAGCTCAGCCAGGCAGGGACTTCATCAGGCCTCCAACTTGCCTTGGAAAAGACAAACATTTGCTAGTGGATATAAGGTGTTATGTGTTGATTTCTGTTGCTGTGATAAAACACTCTAGCTGAAAACAAGCACTGCAACCTTGGGAAGGAAAGGACATATTTAATATTACACTTCCAGGTCACAATCCTTTATTGGGGGAAGTCAGGGTGGAAACCCAAGGTAGAAGCCATGCAGTGATGCCCTTTCCTGGCTAGCTCAGTTAGCTTTCTTATATGGCTCAGGCCCACTTGCCTAAAGATTGTGCAATGCCTGGGCCCTTCCACACCAGTCTTCAATGAAGACAAGCCCTCATAGACATGGCTACAGGCCAATATGACCTGGAAAGTCCCTCAACTGAGACTCCCTCAGATGACGACTCTAGGCTGTGTCAAATTGAAAGCTGAATCTGAAGAGGGCACAGGGCTATTCTAATTCAGGAAACTCAGAGAGGATCAAGGGAGCCACAATCCAGCAGGAATCCCCATGCTATGGCAACCTGTGGGGTCCCTGTCCACACGGGCCATCTAGGCTCACTCATGGGGCCTTAGGGTCGGTCATTAGGCCATCTTGTGAAGATTCTCACACCAGCGTTATGTTACTCCACCTATGAATAACTTCTTGAGGCCTGCCTCTTGAGTGGGCCCTTCACTTGTAGGGTCCCCAAAGAGAGAGTTCTGTGAAGGAACCCTCTTTGTCCACCCATCTAGGCCTGAGTGGGCTAGAGGGGGCTCTCAGGTCAGGAGTCACAATGGCTACAAGACAGTTGGAGGCAGAGCCACCCAACTCCAGGGAACACCTTCACCTGGTGGGTGGGCTGTGTGCCATTAGACTTGACAGGTAGTCTTTGTAGGAAACCAAATCCTCCAAACAGGGGCCAACACATGTAATCACACCAGGCTACGAGCTCCTTCCTGCCAACCTAAAACCCGTTTCTTTCACAAATCCCTGAACAGACTTTTATGGGGTAAGAACCCCTGGCATGAGTGTAGCTCAATGTTAAGCCCCTCTTTCCTGTGTATGGAGCATGAGGGTTTGTTTTGGCCATGCGGTCTGTTTCCAATTCCACTATTGGAGAAACCACAGAGGGTAGGGGTGAGAGGTGTATGTGTGGATCGTTCCTGGTCTTCTAATACCCCAGGGTGACTCAATTACATCTGTAAACAGTCCTCAATAAAATTAGCTTTCGGTTGCCTAGAAGGCCACATTCGGTTTTGATTCAGTAGACATGCGGAGGGAAGGCCAGATCAGAAATCATTTAGTCTTTTCTAGGAGAGGCAAAAAGGTTGACTGGTTTGAGCAAGTCCTACAGGTCCTGGTCCTGGGAGCTTGGTTCTCAGTGCAGCAGAGGTGGTGGGACCTTTGAGAGGCGGGGCTTAGAATAAGGTCATTAGGTCACTGGAAGATGAGACCTTGGAAGAGATTAATGTAGCTCTCTTGGGACCCTGATTAGTTTTTAGGATTATTGTAAAAGTCCAACACCGGCCCCTCCTTGCTCTCCAGCTTCCTTTCTGACCATGTGATCTCTGCCTCTTGCACATGCTCTCACCAGAGTTAGCCACCATTCTGTTTGGCCAGCCTCTAAACAAAATAAACCCTGTAAGAGCCTGCTCACCTTGGCTAGGTTGTTAAGCAACAGAAAAGAGATGGGTACAGGAGGTAAGCAGAGGGGTTAGTCATCTGCCACGAGACAGATGGACTGGGGGAGCAGTGGGCTGCCACTTCATAGGGGCTGGACAACTAGACAGTGTGATCAACCTTAGTCCACTTTTGCTTCAAGAGTGCTGATGAGGGACTTCCTGCCCAGGATCTCCAAACAAGAGTGATCCACTTTTTGGTAAACCCCCGCTCTGTCTTAGTTAGGGTTTCTATTACTGTGAAGAGACACCATGACCATGACACTCTTAAAAAGAAAAGCATTTAATTGGGGTGGCTGGCTTACAGTTTCAGAGGTTCAGTCCATTATCATCATGGCGGGGAGCATGGCGGTGTGCAGATATGGTTCTGGCTTAAAACAGGAAGTGGTCTGTGACACTGAGTGAAGCTTAAGCAAAAAAGACCTCAAAGCCTGCCCCCACCATGACACACTTCCTTCAACAAGGTCACATCTACTTCAACGAGGCCACACCTCCCAATAGTGCCATTCCCTATGAGTTTATGGGGGCCAATTACATTCATACTACCACACCTTCTATTTATTCTGTTATTCAGAATCCCTCACCTGTGAGTGTATTAGTTATTTTTCTGTTGCTGTGATAAAACACCGTCACCAAAGCAGTTTGAGGAAGAAAGGGTTTGTTTTAGCTTATGGTTCCAGAGCTTTCTCCACAGTAGTGGGGAAGGCCTGGCATGGCGGCAGCATCAGGATGCTGACTAATCACATTTTTCATCCACACAAAGGAAGCAGAGGGAGAACAGGAAGTGAGCCAAGGCTAAACTCTCAAATACCACCCCCAGTGAGCTATTTCCTCCAATAAAGCTTCAATTACTAAAGGTTCCATAACCTCCCCAAACAGCGCCACCAACTGGGGACATGAGTTGGTGGAGGACATGTCTCATTCAAAGCATCACAGTGAGCCAGGCTTTGGAAGATCCTCGACATCTCGTTGGACCAAGAAGAACAAATCTTTTTCTCACCTGTGTACACATGTGCACCTTTGTCTCAGGGTCCTGGTAAATCCAGCGCCACATGAGTGGCTTGAGAGGTCCTCGTTGAGGAGACTGAGCCTTCAACAACCAACAATGGATCAGCTTATAGTCAAGGCTGACCTGCTCAAAGCAGGAGTCACCAAAGTCACCCCTCATGTTCTGGACTGATCTCCTCCTGATTGCATTGTCTCTGTTCTGAGGTTTACCCAGTCCTCCATCTCCAGCTACCAACCTTCCCTCAGGCATCAGGCTGTGTCCCTTAAGCTCCAGGCTCTCTGGTTCCCTTCAATCATCAGGTTTATTTTCTATCACTGTAAGAAAATGCATGAGACTGGATGTGGTAGTTTGAATGAGAACAGCTCCTTAGGCTCACATGTTTGAATGTTGGCTTGCTAGTGCCTAGAACTATTTGGGCAGAACTGGGTGTGGCCTTGATGGAGTAGGTGTGGCCTTGTTGGAGGAGGTGTGTCACTGGGGGTGGGCTTTGAGGTTCCAAAAATCCACACCAAGACCAGTCTCTCTCTCTCTCTCTCTCTCTCTCTCTCTCTCTCTCTCTCTCTCTCTCTCTCCTCTCTGCCTGCAACATAGGGATCAGATGGATGTAAGCTTTCAGAAACTGCTTCAGCACCATGCCTGCCTGCCTGCTTCCTGCCATGATGATAATGGTCTAATCCCCTGGAGCTCTAAGTACCCAATTAAACTTGTTCTTCAATAAGATGCCTTGGTCATGGGTCTCTTCACAGCAATAGAACAGTAACAAAGACACTAGGTCTTATATATATATATATATATATATATATATATATATATATATATATATTTAAAAAGTTTATTTGACTGGATAAAAGGGGAAAAGAAGGCAGCCAGTTGAGCTAACATCCCCATCTCTGCTTCCTAATCCATCAAGATGAGAGTAGGCAGTTTCCTCCTGCCACAGTCAGGAGCAGGTCCTACCGCCCGCCCTTCCCCACCATGATGGACCATATGCCTTAAACCACGAGACAAAATAAAAGTTTCTCCTTTAAGTCGATTTAGTCAAGTATTACCATAGCAACGAGAAAAGTAAGGAAGCCACTTAGCAGTAAACGATGACTGTAAAACTATAACTGATAGGATGGCGAATATTTATGAATGTTTTCTTTATAGTCTAAGTGCTTTCTGTGTATTTAGTCTTTTAGTCCTTTATAACAATGCTGGGTGGTAGACGGTGTTACTTTTCCTACTTTACAGATGAGAAAACTGAGGCATGGAAAAGTTGGGACACTTCTCAAGGCCACACCGTAATGATAAATAAAAAAGAAAGGCGAAATGGGTACCTTTCGGAGGGCCCTGCCAAGGTATGCCACTAAGCAATCCTGCCTCATCCGACAGAGTTAGTGTAAGAGGTTTATTGGGGGAGGGGAAGGGAGAGAGTGAAAGAGCGAAAGGCTGTGCTGGAGTGGGGACATGAGAGAGGCAGGCAGGCAGACAGACAGACAGACAGAGAGAACAGGGAGAACCTGGAAGAGACAAGAGGAAAAAAAGAAGCAAGGGAAACAAGACGGGTGAGAGAGAGGGCAAGAGAGCGAGCTGTCCCTGGGCGTCACTTTTAAGGGGTGCACATGTCACACAGCTGCTGGTGGAACGGCACCTGGCGACAGGTGCTGATGCAGCTGAACTGCTTCGGTGGCAGAGACAGGCTGCTGCTGAGGCAGAAAGTAACACACGCAGGAAGAACTTGGTGAGCGGGAGAGAGCTGGGAACCCGGGTCCCGCCCCCGAGCCCAGGTCCTTCACACCTGATTCACTCCCTTGCTCTGGGATTACAGGGCAAGAGGCAGAGCTCAGGGAATGTACTTGCTAAGGACACTTGAGTGGTGTCATCCACACGATGGGAATTAAAACACCTTCTTTTTTTGAGGTATGCAAATTGTGCTTTATTTTTATAAGCTCTTTTGCATTTACTGATTGATTTTTTTTTAATTTTTAAAATTTTTCTTTATTAAGAAATTTTCTACTCTACTTTTCTTCTCTTGGAACAGAACTGTGTGTCCACACACTTGTTGCTCTGGAGGTATCATAGTGGATCCATGGCTGAATTTTTTCTTTCACATGGGGTTTCATGTAGCCCAGGCTAGCCTTAAACTCAATATGTAGGTGAATATGACCTTGGGTTTTTGACCCTAGGGCCTGCACCTCCTGGGAGCTGTGATTACAGGCATGCACTAGAATGCCTGGTGACTGAACCCAGGTTTTCACGCACGTTAGGCAAGCCTTTCACCCACTGAGCTATATCCCCAGTCCTGAGGTTTGACCACGCACCTTGCTTGATGCTTAAGGAAGGACAAAAGGGGGTGAGCAGAAAACCCCAGTTCCAAGCAACCTGGACATGGAGGTCTGCGTGAGAAAGACGGGGCAGCCATGCCTCCTGTCTCCAATAGCTGTACTCACGAACACCTTGGATCCTACTTCTTGGAAAGTGTAGCCAGATGAATTTGCATAAGTACCACATATCATTCCCTTGGATATTAAAAAAAAAAAAAAAACAAGAGAAGGAAATGCAAATGTAGAATATGTACAAACTTTAACTTGATTTACTTACAATTTGCTTCTTTTATCAAGGCGTTCCAAAGATAGAACGTGCTTCGATAGAGTGGAAGCCCATAACTATGGCAAGGCGGAAAACAATCCCAGAGTCTAAAAGAGCTGATAAGATTTAGCATCTGTTTTGACCAGTGCTTCCTGGCAGCTTGTTGAAAAGGGGAAATAAGATGTACTACATGGCTCTTACTATCGGTAGAGGAAGCTGGCCAATCCCTCTGGCAAGACAAAGATTTTCCCTGGTACCAAATTCTCAAAGAAATTCCTTACGAGGAATCTCCTAAAGAGAATCCAGTGGCTGGCCTCATTTTGAAACAATGGCACCTGAGGCCTAATTTTCAGGGCCTTGGGTGGGTTTGAGAGGGTTACACACTTGCCTAATTCCCAAGGACTTGGAAAACGGAAAACATTTGGTTTCTTGGCTGAGGGGTTAAAATCCTCATCACAGATCTCTGCATCCAGTATTATGGATGTCTGTACAGGAAATAATCTCCAGAAAGTGCTGTTGTTAAAGAAGGGAAGAGTTTAGTTAAAGCCCATGAGTTACACACAGCTCTCGGTCACACAGTGAGCCAGCATCCAGGAGGAGGGTGGGGCGCAGGAGCAGGAAAGAGCCAAAGGACGGGGACAGAAGAACGGCTGTCAGGTCAACAGCAAGGGGCATTTTGGATTGAAATCCCAGTGTCACTGCATCAGGATCTTCAAGAATGGCTGACTCAGGTCCGGCACAGCACTTCCCAAAGCTGCCAGCTGAAGGAGGGGCAAGGCTAAGTCAAAGGGGCAACTGCCCCATTATGGCTGATGAAACCTATAGAGTACCCTCAGTCAGCCCCTGTGAGAAGTCGGGACCTGTGAATGACAGTCAGCAGAATAAAGAACAACAGGGACACTTCTCTCTCACACTGCAATCTTCAGAAACAGGATTGTAGATTAATTATGCATGAAACATTTACAGAAAAGAAGACCCAACTGTGAAGACGAGAAAGCAAGAAGAGATGATGGTTGAACGAAAACAGGAAGAGGGAGTTATAGACTTTGCTACCTACAGGCAGAACAGTGACTGAGATTTTAAAATGGATTAAATAACAGATAAGATGTAGCTGAAGAGAGAATCAATGAAGTGGAGCATACATCCAAAGAGATTACCAAGAATGCAAAAGAGTAGCAAATGGGGAAAATATGAATGAGACACAGAACACAGAACGAGTCCTCACAAGAAACAACAGGAAAGGTAGTGAGGAGACTACAGTTAAAAAAGATAGTATAGCAAAATGTTTCACTGGGTAAAGGCCCTTGCTACCAAACTTTACAACCTGGGTTCAACCTCTGGTTCCCACATGGTAGAAGGAAAGAACCAACTCCTATAAGTTGTTCTCTCTCTCTCTCTCTCTCTCTCTCTCTCTCTCTTTCTCTCTCTCTCTCTTTCACTCACACACACACACATACACACACACACACACACACACACAAATAAATAAATAAATGTAAAAAATGTTCATTAAGGTGGAGAAGGATGGTGGACCAGCACAAGGCCTCACAGCACAGAGTTCTCTGCATTTTCTTTTTTGCCTCACTGGTCCCAGGCACAAAACTGAAAAAGCCAGAAACCTGGCGAATGGGCACAGGCCAAAAGGGAGGATTCAGTCCTAACAAAAGCCATCTTATTCTAGCCACTGGCCCAAGGAAGAGGCATTCAGGCATGAAGGAATGCTTAGACAACAGTTTCTGGACTCTAGCCAAACATCACAGAGCAAATGAGGACCCCACTCTCACGACTACCATCAAAAGCCTTGAGGGAAGTCTAGGCCTCTGTCTGTGAGTAATTGTATGAGGCACCCCAACACTCCTGCTGGGGTGGCACCAGAGGAGACCAAGTAGGGAGCTGAGACATTCATCTGAGCAGGCCAGTAATGAGGTGATGTCTGGGGTACGGCTGGAGACCACCTGGGGAGCCAGAACCTCACATAGTACCCGGAAGGACCCCTTCCTCGGGTGCCAGTGGCCACAGGGGAGGAACCTGGACTTTCAGCTCTAACTGGGAGAACATCAGCACACACCATGTTCTCTTGCCAGGGCAGTGTCCAAAAAAGTCAGCTGTCCTATTTCAATTCTGTGCTGTGATTAAAATACGCCAACAAAAAGCAGCTTAAGGAGAAAAGGGTTAATTTTAGGTTATAGTTCCAGAGGGACAAAGTTCATCGTGGAGTGGACAAAGGCATGGCATGGGGCAAGAGCAGGAAGCTGGCTGGTCACATTGCTGTCACACGCAAGAGGCAGAGAGTGACAATAGGAAGTGGGGTAAGGCTACAAATCCTCAAATCCCTTGATTTGTAGATGCATCACTCCAATCCCAGGCTTTGTCCCCATGTGCCCTTCTCCTCATAGGTCTGTCTCTGTGTCTTTAGTGTTTTCATAAGGACACTTGTCATATATAATCAGAGGCCACCCTAAGGATCTTCTCTCATACTGATCGTATGTGAAGATATTATTTCCAGGTAGAGTCACATTCAGACACTGGGGTTGGAACTGGGTCAGTTAAACCTGTAGTACCATCAGTCAATGGTCATTCAGAGAACAGGAGGAACGGGGCAGGATTAGAGTGTCATCCAGACTTACGGACTGTGTCCAGGCACTGGAGTTCGACATAATGGAAGACCGCTCACCAGAGCGAGCCTGCTAGCAAGGAGGGTTCAGACCTGCAGAGGGAAGGGCCCAGGAGGCCTGGGCAGCTGTGACCCTGTGTTGAGCCTCACAGACAACGAAAACCCAGTTAAATTAAACTGGACCCCAAGACCATGGTTGCAGGACTCTCTGGACCTCAAGTGAGGCTTCTGATGGGCTAGACCCCTACATGCAAATAGCCCTAAACTCACAGCCTGCCAAACACATGGGAGGCCAAGGGCTTCCGTGGGACTGGAGGAGTGGACTGAATAAATAAACAGAGGAAAACAGAAAATAGCCAGAGCTAGCGTCCTGCCCAGTGCTGTTCAGGACTGAAGTCTGTCCTGGCCTCTGGGCATTTTCCAGCCCCGGGTGAAGATATTTCCAGTTGGACCAAATGGCTGACAGTTTTTTTGAGGCCATGTGCTTTCTGGGTGTCCTATTCTGCTGTGGCCTGCACATGTGAACAACAGCTGGCACACATCCAGGTGGGGGAATGATCTGGAAAACCAGGTGCCCACCCCCAGGCCACGTTTTTCATACTCATTCTGGGAACAGAGGAGCCTTAGAAGTAGACCGTTTGCTCTTGCTCATCCAAAAAATAGACCTCAGGGCATCAGAGCAGTGATGAATGCCCAGGACAGTGGAAACACAGTTGGGGGTAAGATGGGGTCTGACCCCAGGCGAGAATCCCCAGCTGGGGCCAGTGGTTTCTCCTAATGACATTAACGCAATGACATTTGCACTATAGCACCATTTCTAATTCTTGCTAATGGTGACATTTCTAAGCAAATTTTCCAGGTTTGATACTTGTACCTATTTCTTATGATAGAAATCTTGAGTCCCAAAGACATGAGCATAATTGTGTATGGCTGTGTTTGTAGGATAGTTTCCAAATGGCAATACCATTTTTATTACCAACAATAAGACTACTGAATCCAGTTTAGGTTTTATTGGCGGTTCTTTTTGTCTCTTTGTTCCATTTGGAATGCACAAATTACTGTGTCTAAGACACTTGAAGCAATCCCTGTGAGGTTAAGCCATCAATTGTGTATACAGGGCCATTTGTTTCCATTTGTTTTCTCTGTTAGGAGACGGTTTTTATTCTTGTCGGTTTAATTTTGTTTTTCAGTTACATAAACTGTTTATAAGGTCCTAAAGACAACTCACAAAATGAGGTTACACTGCGAGTGGCTTATTTATCTACTGTTTCTTATTTTCTTTAAAAAAATGTTTCTAATTGTGTATATATGTGTGTATGGAAGGGGTATGTGCATGTGTGAATGCAGTACCCACAGAGGCCAGAAGAGGGCACTGGTACCCTGGAACTAGAGTTACAGGAGATTGGAAAGTTACAGATGTGGGTGCTGGGAATTAAACCTCATTTCTCTGTAAGAGCAGCAAGTGCTCTTCACTGCTGAACCATTTCTCCAGATTCTAGTTTCCTTTTTAAACATAAAACCAATTGTATTTGTTTATACTTTTTTTCTTGTGTGAATGGCAGTATCTTGCACACATTCTTCGCTTGGTCTTTCTGAGGAAGCAATATATCCTGACAATAAAAACTTCACAGTGAGCTGAGGAGATGGCTCCTTGTGTAAGTTCAAATCCCTTGGGTAAGTTCAGAACCCACCTGAAACCCCAGCACTGTAGGGAGGTGGAGACAGGAGAATTGCTGGGCCTTGCTGGCTGCCAGTCTAGTTCCAGTTTCAGTGAGAGACCATGTCTCAAGGCATAAGAAAAGTGACAGAGCAGGGCACCCAATGTCTCTGTGCACGTGTGTGTGTGTGTGTGTGTGTGTGTGTGTGTGTGTGTGCGCGCGCGCATACACAATACAAACCCATGCAGAAGTCAAAGGAAGACACAGGGAAGTCTTAGTGAATGATTGTCTACACTAGGTTGCCTGTGGTCTTGTCTGTGGGCAATTCTTTAACTAAGTTAACCCATATGGGATGACCCAGCTCACTGTGGGTGGCACCATTCCCTACACAGAGGTCCTGAACTGTGTAGGAGTAGAGAAATGGAGCTGAGCACCAGCCAGCAAATGAGCAGACATGCCTTCATTTCTGTCTGCTCTTGACTGTTGAAGTGCTGTGACCACTTGCCTCAGCTGTGACCTGCTGCCATGACTTCCCTGCAGGGCTGGACATACAACCTGCAACTGTGAACTCATAAACTCTCTCTACCTTGTTGCTTTTTTGTCGGGGTGTTTCATCACAGCAACAGAAAGGGAAGTAAAACAAGTTCTTGCCTGGACAGTCATCAGCCAGGTGGGGTTAGGATCAGATAAGAACAGCAAATGAGGAGATGGTGACGTCAGAGCTCAGCCTCCCCAAGGACACTCCCCCCTATACTTAGCTCGAGATCATTCCTGAAGTCTCATGCGGTGTTGACACTACATAAATAACTTATGTTGTATTGTTTAAGGGATAATCGCAAGGGAGGAAATGTCCACACATGTTCAGTACAAACACAAGTACTCCCACCATGAATGTTTTCTATCTGTGGTGGATGTGGGATGTGTAGACACAGACTGTACTTCACTGCCATTGATGAATGGGGCTCAGGCTGTGAAAAGTCACAGGTATAAAGCCGAGTGACCTCCAAGGCAAAACTAGCTTGACCTTGGGCAATCTGCTTTGCTGTCAGAGGCTCAGTCTTCCCTCTGGGAAATAAGAATCAACTACTTATCTTGTAGAGGTATCAGGGGGATTAAGGGGGATCAAACACAAGAGGTACCTGGTGTTGAGAAGGCATGGCATAAATGATCTTCCTCAAACAGCTCCAACTGGATAGGTTGCTGTTTGCTAAATATGTCCTGAGCTGGAGCTCCAACTGTTTATAAGCCTGCCACAGCTGCTGCCAAGCTATGTGACACTGGACGAGTCCCCTTTCCTCTCCAGGACCTGGTTTCCACAACTTGAAATGCAGAGGGTTGGTTAGGATCCCCACTCATGCGTGGATGGTTTAAATTATCTCCAGAGATGGTTTCTATTAGCTTCTAGAAAGGCAAGATTTGGGGCACCACACTTGATCTGCTGCTGAAGGAGAATCTGTAGTGTATTTGACCCCAGCTGATCCTGGGCACACTGATGTTTGAGACACAAAGCTCCAGCTGATCTCTAAGGCTCTGATCTTTTCTGTCTCAGCTTCCCTGCCTCCCCATTACCATTGTGGCCTTTCTATTATGGCCACATGAACTTAACTACCGTCTAAATCGCTACACAGTGCCTCTCAAGCCTTACCATAAGCAAAAAGCTTTCTCAGAGCACCCAGCACAAGGTGATTCCTTAAACAGCTGTTCCTAGGACCATGGGTCAGCTTTTAACTACTATAATGAAATTCCAGAAACAAGGTGTTTTATAAAGAAAATAATTTAGCTTATACTTTCCAAGTTCAAACAGAATAGTACAGGCTCAGTGGGAGCTTGCCTTGTGTGACCCACGTCACCTAACATCACATGGCTGGTGGTATGTCAGGGCAAATGTTGGGAAGAAGCAATTTTATCTCAAGTCAGGATTTTAAAAGGCTGAGTTGGACAAGTGTGGGCTCTTGTAACAACTCTTCCAGGAAAACCACCTTCTAAAGTCAGAACCCAATGACCCAAGGACCCAGGAGGCCTTGGCTCTCTGAAGCTCCATAGTGCCTTCCAATACCATCCTTCAATCATAGTGGACCTGCAGGGGACACAATTAAACAATTAAACCACACCCAATCTCTAGCAATTCGCTAGATAATTTAATCACATCCTCGCTAGTTACCAATCATCTGTTTTCTCTTGAGCTGCTACTTAAGCCACAGACAGTCACGGTAGTTTATGGATGTGAACATGCTTGAGAATACATGGTTAGACAGTTTCATCCTTGTGCTCACATCTGAACTAGGACAGCCATGACATGACAAGGTCGTGTACCAGATGGGATCACCCGCAAAGAACACACTGTTATGTGGACAGCTGATGTATAAAACGTTCTCACTGAATCTTTATGCTGAGTGTGTTGTCCTATGCCTGTTTCCAGGTGTGACTCCTGCTTTGAGGCAGGAGGGTGGCTTAATCCCAGGATTTCAAGATGAGCTTGGACAACAGATTCCACGTCTTCACAGAAATTGAGAATGTGGACAACTTCTGAAAAACTCAGAGGGATTCCATAACAAGATTTCCACTGTGTGTCCTCCATTCATTCCTGTCTGTAGGAGAGGCCCAGTACTTAACCATTCCACCGAAACCACATTCTAAGCACAGTTTTGACCACTGCTCTTTAAAAAGCCTCAGGATCTATACTTTCTATTCAACAAGAAAATGTGTGTGTGTGGATTGTGTGTGTGTGTGTGTGTGTGTGTGTGTGTGTGTGTGTGTGTGTGTGTGTGTATGTTCATATGTGGGGGTGACCCTGTGTACGAGTACATGTGTACATGTGTGTGCATGAGTGTGAAGGCCAGGGGTCAACCTCGGGTGTCAGTGTTAAGAGTTGTCCCTCTTATTTTTTGAGAAAAGGTGTCTTACTGAGACCTGGTGCTCACCAATTAGGATTAGCTGACTGGCTAGTGAGCCCCAGGAACCCACCCATCCCTGCCTCCTTGGTGCTGGAATTACAGGCATTTGCCACTATGCAAATTTCTTTTCTTTTTTTCTTTTTTCTTTTTTTTTCTTTTCTTGGTGGGGGCTGGTGATCTAACCTGGGTCATCGTCCTGGAGTATCAGACTCTTTACTGACTCAACTATCTCCTCAGCTGCAATGGCTGCAGAACTTGATACAACCCTTTTAGGGTTGTATCTGTGTTCAGAACAAAAAGACGTTTCTAGAAAAGACAGTCCTGAGATGTATCTTCAACAAAACAATCTTTTTGAAGAAGAGCCATGTATGCATTGACAGAAACCCAGGAATGAGCTCCAGGCCAACAGCATCTGTGGCGTAAGCCTCTGATGGATGGCTGCGCAGCCACTTAGCACAATTAGGAAGACTGTGTTCAAATACAGAAAAAAAAAAAATGTCTATTTTTCTGTAAGAAAATCAGAATGTGAAACGGCATGTATGATACAATACTGATTGATATTTGGAAACAAGAACTAAAAACGAAGGAACAAAGAACTAGAAGTTATATGAATTATTTCCTGTTCCCATTTATTTCTTTAAAATTTTGCCTACTTTTTATTAAATTTTTAGAAACTTTTTCAGAGACACCAAAAGAAGACTCAGCGATCACCTCAAAAGAATCTGCTTTGTGGGGTGCCGATGTGTGCGGTGACAGATACTCGACTTTGGATCTAAATCCACAGCTAAAGCTTCAGGAACAAAAGGAAGCCTCGAGGCCGGAAATCGCCAACTTGAAGGGAGGTCCTAACCTGCAGCATTGAGCTGTCTGTCATTCATTCTCCCTTGGTTTCTAAAATAAGATTGTTTGCGGGTAGCCAGTGGGTTCTGTTCTTGCCCAGAGAGTCAAAGCATTCAGACCAAGTGTCCTCCAAAGATCTCTGGTCACAAGGAGCTTCCAGCTCCTTCCTCCTGTTAGACCTGGAGGAAGTCCCGGGAGGAGGAAAGCCTCTGGTCCCAGACATATCCTGCCCTGCAGTGACCCACAGTGCACAGCGGCCAGCCTTTCCACCAAGCCACACGTCTCCGGAACACCTCTGAAGCCTTGTCCCTGCGTCCATCTTAAGAAGGGGGCATCAAGCTTTCCTCACAGGAGAAACAAAAGGGATTTTCAACATTCCTGAAAATTGCGATGATCACCACATGTTAGCATCTCAGATACTTCGTATTGACTTCGTATTGGTACAAGTGTCTTTGTGATTAATACCTCTTGGTGCTGGGGTGGGGTGGGGAGTTTGCACTGAGCAGCGTCTCTCGAGATGGCAATTTGGAAATACTGTGTAAATGAAGCTTAAGAGACCCATGTGCTGTCTGTCCTGGTGCATCCTGTCTAGGAATCTGTCACAGTGAGTTGAATCTGGGAGTTCAGTCACAGGGTACTGGATAACGGGGCTATGTTCTGGCAACTGCATCCTTAGGTGACCTTGCATGTCTGTGTACATCACAGAATGAAGTTAACACAGGCTGAGAGGCAACACTAGGTCATGTGCTCCTAAAGATCACAGTCAAATGTGTGGTCTGTTCACAACTGAAACATTATATGGTGTGTCCCTGACAGGCAGAGGTGGGTGCGCAAGCTGTTCTCTGCAGTAAGACTTAGAAACAGAAACTTAGAACAGGTGAAGTGACTGCTAAATACATTACAGTACACACTTGCAATGTAATCTGCATGTGTGCATGTGCATGCACAGGCACCCTCTAGCATATATACACTGGGGATGTGTGTATGTGCATGTGCATGCACAGGCACCCTGAGCATATATACACTGGGGATGTGCGTGTGCATGCATACACTGGGGACCGAACCAAAGGCTCCACACATGGTAGGCAGGCTCTCTACCACTGAACTAGCTGTGACTGCAGCCCCCATCTTTTAACAACTACTTTGAGATGGTCTCATGTAGTTGTCCAGGTTGGCCTTTAACTCACTCTGTGTCCCAAGCAGGAATTAATCTTACAACCTCTTTCCTCAGCATTCTGAGTAGCTGGGATTACACCATGCCTGGTTTCTGGTGCAGTTGTGTGTGTGTGTGTGTGTGTGTGTGTGTGTGTGTGTGTGCATGTGCCATGTGTGCTATGTGCATGTTCATGTGTATTCAAGCACATTTGTGTATCTGTGCAAATACATGTGAGCATGCATGCATGTGGAGACCAGAGGACAACTTTAAATGTCATTCCTTAGGGCCATCTACCCTTTTTTTTTTTTGAGATGGGCTTTCCCACTGGCCTGGCCTTTGCCACATCGGGCGGGCAGTAAGCCCCAGAGATCTGCCTGTCCCTGCCTCCTCAGCTTTGGGATTACAAGTACACACCACCATGCTTGGCTTTTTAAAAAACTGGGGATCAAACTCAGGTCCTCGTGCTTGCAAAACAAGCCTTTTGTTGCTGAGCCATCACCCCAGCCCTTAGTGTGTGCGGTCCAACAGATACTGCAGATGTGCAAAGAATGACATCAAAATATGGCCATGGAATACTGAGACATTCTGTGCCACAGGGCTGTGTGATTCTGTCTTAAGAGGAAAGAATCGACACACCTGAAGATCTAAATGCACCAGGTATAGTGGAGCATATCTTTAATCCTAGCGCTCAGGAGACAGAGGCAGGTGGACTTCTGTGTGTTTGAGGCCAGTCTGGACATAGTGAGTTTCAGGCCAGCCAAGGTTACAAAGTAGGATGCTGTCTCAAAAATAATCAGATGACTAAACTAACTAACTAAATAAAGCCGCCTCTACGGTTCCTAGCTTGAAAGGCAGATCACTCATGGCTCCTCGGTAGCGGATGTGGATGGTGAGTGAGCACAGGTCCCACCCATTGGAACCTCAGCATGGAGCAGCAGGGAGACAGATAATGGCAGAGAGGCCACTGAGCTGGGACATTGTATCCTGGTCTAACTTTGTAAATAAACCATGGGGAAAGGGGTACACATCCCTTGCCTACTATCCCAGTGAGGACAGGAAGACACAGAGCTTCTCTTGGTTCCATGAAGTCACAGTCCTGCTCCACCCACTCCTGGGCAGCACAGCTCTGAGAGGTTCTGAGGCTTCTGTAAGGACAGTCCTCTGAGTGAGGACCTGTGGCTAAATCTCATCGGACTGATGTGGGCTGAGTGCCCACTCTGCCCTTTCGACAACCATGGGCTGCTTCTTGTCTGTGCTATACACTTTCCAGATAACGGGAGTGTCCAGGGCCATGCAGCTGGTGAGGGGCAGAGGTGGGATTTGAACCAGGGAACCTTCAGCCATGGAGAGCAATGAGGAACAGAAGAAGAGAAGGCTACATTCCAGACTATACATTTCAGAGAATAAGAAACGAGATGGGATGTCAGTAAAGACATACCGGGTCCCGGCTGGGAGGGCAGCATGGGACGAGAGGAGCCTCAGGTGGACCCAGAAGATGACTCATTATTGATAGGGCTCCCAGGAGGAAATGACCATGATGGAGGCTGTCACGAGAACCGCTGACACGTACTGGGCAGATGCCAAAGAGCAGATCAGTCACACCCTCACTACCACCCAGCACAGAAGTTCTCAACCTGTGGGTCGAACGACCCTTTCACAGGGTCGCATATCAGATGTCCTGCATATCAGATATTTGCATTACAATTCATAACAGTGGCAAAATTACAGTTATGAAGTAGCAATGAAAACAATGTTATGGTTGGAGGTCACCACAACATGAGGAACTGTATTAAAGGGTCGCAGTGTTAGGAAGGTTGAGAACCACTGCCCTAGGAGGTCTGACTTCTTACAAAACATAAATGCCGTCCACGTTAAGCACCAAGTCCCCTTTCTCTTCTCTTTAGCCCCTTCTGTCTGTGGATTTGCCTACTTGAGGCATCTTCTATGAAACAGATCATAAATAATATTGGCCCTTTTGTGACTGGTTTATTTAGCTTAGTATGATGTCCTCAAGGCTCATCCATTTTGTAGTGTGTGTGAGAACGTCCTTCCCAGTTAAGGGTGACCAATACACCACTGTATGCCTTAGTACATTTTACTCATTCCCTCATCCATCCATGGTGGCCACCTGGGTTGCTCCTGTTTCAGCTCCTGTGAATAACATCACCAAGAGCTTGAACGTGCAAACATCTGTTCAAGATCCTGCTTTTAATCTTTTGGGGTAAGTATTCAGAGGTAGAATTTTTGGCTAGGTACGGTAAGATATACCTATAATCCCAGCTATTTGGCAGGTTGAGGCAGAAGGACCACAACTTCAAGGCCAGCCTAGGAAACACAGTGAGACTCTATTCCTTGCCCCGAAGCAGAAATGCTGGATCATGCTGTAACTTCAGCTTTAATTTAAATTTGAGTAACCACAGTGCGGATTTTTTTTTTTTCACAGTGGCTGCAGCATTTTAGACTCTTAACCTGGGCAACACTAATCCCCAGCCTGTGTCTTTCATTTGACGCATCTCAGAAGTGTGCTTTAGCTACAAGAACCCAGCCACACGGGCAGGGGCAGGATGATCAGCTGTTCTTAGAGGGCAGGAAGAAGCCTCGCCCTTCCATGGAAGTATCCTCAGGGAGATCCCAGGGGGAGCCAGGCAGGGAATAGGGACTACAGAGGGACTCGGGACACACTGCAGGCTCTGAGAAAAAGGAGACAATGACAAGATTTTATCTGGAAAACTGTTTTGGTGACAAGTCATGGATTTTACTGAGTGTGACAGGTGTCGTGAGACAGATCTTGTCTCTTACAGTGCTATACTGGGGCTGGGAGATCTCTCTTTAAACATTTCTTATTTCCCCAGGCAATTCAGAACTCACCACTACACTTGACATCACATCCTGGGGTCACAGAGACTAGGGCCACAAAGAAGAATTGACTTTAGGGACCACAGACCAGAAGGGAAGCTGATACAGAAATCCACTGAGCACAAGAGCACACAGAGAGGCATCTTTGGGATGCCCGGGGTATACGCCAGCATAGAGAAAAGTCTTTATTTGTAACTATGCCTGGGAGGAAAAACACCACATTCCAGGGTGTGGCTACATCCTCTCAGCCTCTGAATCCCATCGCTCATGAGGCACAGGTTACTGTTATCCACGAAAGGCCAGCTGCTGGAGGGAGAGCTGAGTCCGTGACACGGCATTTCCAGAACACGGCTGTGCATTGAGATAGTGAAGTCGAGTAAAGGGACTGAGTCCTCTTCATGTTGTCTTCGGAGGGTCTAGCTTTTGTTTAGACTCAGTCCCCACCCCCAGAGCCCAGTGAAAATAAAGCCAATCTCTTTGAAGCAAAGCTTTCTCGTGAGCAGGAAGGCTGTGGCCTGCTCCGATGCACACCCACCCAAGAGCCATGTGCTGTGTGAACCCAGAGACAGCTGAGCTGCAGATGTGCTGAAGGGCACCGGGCCAGGCTCTGATCACACCCCCAGCCCTCCTGGGAACATCTGCAACAGGACACTTTTCCTTTGCAGGCCACATTGCCCTGGGCCCCTTCTGTTTATCCTCAGCCCCCTCCCTGACAAGCCCTTCCCTTCACCCTCCACACCCTGGCAGGCTTCCCCTGCAAATCTGACCACTGTGTGGCGGACATCATTAAATGTCATTGGACAACCAGGAACCTACAAGCCTACCCTAGGGTGGGTAGAGAAGGCTCAGGTTTAACACTGGTAGCACACCTGGGCAGGGGTTTTGTCAGGGTGCAGGCCACTGGCCAGCCAGAGACAGGGAGGGACTGCCAGAGGCACAGCTCTTTCCCTTGAATGCCCTGGAGCCTCCCTCTTCCTGCCCCCTCTGCTCCAGGCTCTTTAAACCTCTGCCCCAACCTTCCCATCCCACGCACCCAGCCCTTCACAATCACCCAGAAACAGAAACACCAGCACAACCTTTGCGGCCTCCAAACCCCACCCATCCTTCTCTGGGCTTGGACCTCCTCCTGCTTCTCCACCCCTGGTCACCCCTGCTCTCTCAGTTCTCACGCCCCTTCATGCCCCTTCTTCTCAGGAGCACCCTGCCTTGCTGGTGCTCCTTCCCTCTGTTCCACACTCACCCCCTCTCACCCATGCTTCCAGAGCTCCAACCACATCCCCGGCACACCTCCTCCCGCCCCTGCTTCCAGAGCTCCCGTCACATCCCCGGCACACACCCCTCACCCCTGCTTCCAGAGCTCCAACCACATGCCCTGCACACTCCTCTCGCCCCTGCTTCCAGAGCTCCCGCCACATCCCCGGCACCCCTCCTGGCAGGGATTCGAAGGAGCTCTGAGGACACATGCCGATGCTCAGTGTCGCTGCGACACAGTCTCGCTTGCCCTGTCCTGCACACATCCGCCGTCTCTTCTACTGCATTCTTCTTGAGTCTCCACTTCCCACGAAGAGGCTCCTTCTGGTTTTGTAGGTTTCTTCAGACAGGTACCAGAGCCACTCTCTGCTTGTCTGTCTCTGTCTGTCTGTCTGTCTGTCTGTCTATGATCTCTCCATGGAAACCTCTTGAGAGAGCTCACTTTCTCCTCAGCCTGTTACAGTGGCCCCTGAGCATCGGAGCCAATGCTTACAGCCCCCCAGTGTCTCCACCTTGCTCTTGTGTCTTGACATTGAACCTGGACCACCCTTTCTTCCACCCAACTGGCTTCTCCCTCCTGCTCCTCACAGCCACCTGGGGAGCACTGAGAAGACCTCCCAGCCCGCCTCCTACCTAACAAAGTAGAAGCAATTCTTGCCCCAAACACCTGTAATGAAGCATCACCACCATCTACTCCTCTGCAGCAGGACTGCCAAGCAGTCTTTCCAATGTGCCACCTGCCCTGACTTATCCATGTCCTTCTTCTAAGCAGCTAATATGCAAACCCGCTCACATGCACACTACCCCAGATCTCCAACTACAGTATCCAGGTGCTGAGCACCTCTTGCTATACCTAGGATGTGGAACGTTCTCAAGGCCCACACATTGAAGACTTGGGCTAGCCTGTGGCACTACTGAAAGACGGTATAACCTTTTACACGTGGCCACTGCACCTTTGTAAAAAGCCCTTTGATTCATTGACTCCGAAATATTCCCCCAAAGGCTCATGTGCTGAAGGCTTCCTCACCAGCCTGTGGGGCTATGTGGGGACTCCTTAGGAAGTGGAGCCCAGTGGGACGAAGCTAGGCCATTGAGATACTGGGAAATCAGTCCCCTCTCCTCTCTCCGCTTCCTGGCCGCCATGAGGTGAGCTGCTTTGCCACAGGCCTAAAGCAACAGAATCTCTAGAACTATGAACCAGAGACATCATTTCTCCCTGCTAGTTTATCAGATATTTTGCAGAAAGCTGACTAACTCACCTCTCTCCAGCTGCATTTCTTTCAAATGTCACTGCTGACTGCCTCTCCACCTCTTCACACTACAGCACTCCCAGATGCAGCTCTCCCTGCCTCTCCTCACCTCACACTGCACTCAGATGCAGCCCTCCCTGCCTCCTTACCCTGCACTCAGATGCAGCTCTCCCTGCCTCCCCCGCCTCTCCCCACCTCACACTGCACTCAGATGCAGCTCTCCCTGCCTCCCCCTGCCTCTCCCCACCTCACACTGCACTCAGATGCAGCTCTCCTTGCCTCTGATTTATACTTCTTAACTGAGGGAATTCTTCCCTTTAGAAGCATTCTCCCCTTGGGCCAGGTTTCTCCCCAAATGTACTATGATGGACAGCTTAGCAATATTGTATCCCACACTACCTCTGTACTAAACAACGAGCAGTTAAATGAAAAAACAAAAACAAAACAGAAAAATTAAAAAACAAAAAACCAAAACAAAAAACCAAACGAGGCCGCATTGTGTGCCGTGTGTGCATGGGGGCCCCCATACACAGCCGGGCCATCTGAAGATGTGTGCATGGGAAATGTCTCTTGCTGTGGGGGGTGGGCCTTCTTGTCAACACCCTGAAGCCAGGATCCTGGGACAGAGATTGCAGACCCCGCAGAGCTTCAGCCTGCATGCCCATCCTCCCATCTCCACCCACCCACCTGCCCACAACTCTGGAACAGCTGGAGGCGGCTCACAAGGCATGCAGTCATATATCCCCCAGGGAAACACGAGGCCCCCATCCACAAAGAGTCAGTTCCAAGACCCCAGTGGATGCCTGAAACCACAACAGTACCGAACCCTGTGATTTATTATCTTTTCCATCTTAATTAAGCTCTTATTTGCTTTGTGGCCACACGGCCCGCACTCTGAGGCGCAGACCCTAAACTACACCAATTTCTTCCGCTTCTTCATCATTTCATGGATAGAAAATTGGTTTTCACTGTAGATCTTAGTGTTCTTGGCACACTTCTTTTTTTTTTCTTTGCTTAAATCAAGAACCTCCATCTTTTCCACTCGTGGGAGCACTTCATAGCATAAAGAGAAGCTATAAAGAGGCCTATGGAAGGCTGGGGAGATGACCCAGTGTCAAAGGGGGCTTGTTGCTCAAGCATGAAGACCTAAGTTCAAACCTCCAACACCCATATAAAAAATCCAGTCCAGGTGCACACACCTGTAACTCCAAGTTGAGGCAGGAGGGGCGAAGACAGGAGGATCATGGGACTTGCTGGCTATCAGCCTAGCTTCAGGTTCAGTAGGAGACCCTATCTCAAGGGAATAAGGTAGAGAGTAACAGAGCAGGGCCCCCAACATCCTTCTCTGGGGTCTGTATCTGACAGGTGCATGCATCTGCCCATACCCTCCTCACACACACAGTTCTCAGCTTTGTCCCCCAGCACACAGGGCTTAGGTGAGGTCACTACTACTTAATTTCCCAACTGCAATACAGAAAACCTATCAGTTGTTTGAGAGTCTCGTCTTAGCTCATGAAAAAACAAGGGACCCATATCATGACGGGGTTTACCAAGGCCAAAGAATGGCACATTCCTACGTGTGGGAGAGCTGCGTGAACCAACTCCCCCCCCCCCGCCCCATCACCAGAGACAGCAGACAGGAGGGGAGATGGGCTGGGAGTTGGATGGACAGAGTTTCAATTCTCAGCCCTGTCATGGGCAAGCTAAGCGATCCTAAGTTCCTCTTGTTCTCTCTGAGCATCGGTATTTTCTTCTGGGACTCAGGGTGACGATATTCACCTCATTACAGGTCTGTGAGGACTTGCTGAGGTCAGGATTCCTAAGTAACAAGCGACAAATGACCAATCAATGGTCTACACGGCATTCATTCAAGCAACACCAGGAAATGAAGATAGAGGAGTCTTCTAATTATTCCTTATAGTGATGGAAAGTCTCTATGTAGAGTGGCACAAACCTGTAATTCCAGCTATTCTGGTAAGACAAGAGGGTCATGGGTATAAGCATAGCTTAGGGAAACTTACAAAGACCCTGCCCTATATCAAGATAAAACTTAAAAAGGGCCAGGGATGTAGCTCAGTGGCAGAGTACTTGCTATCATTCCTGATGCACTGGGCTTTATTCCAGTATTAGAAAAAACCCTAAGGGCTACCCAAAATGAACATATAAGAATAAGATTAGGTGGGTAAGTGGCTTGGAGGGTAAGAGTGCTTTCGCCATAAGCATCAGAACCTGAGTTTGGAGAGTGATCGAGTAGGATACATAATGTTCTCAACCATAGTTTCACACTCTCGTGTGTGCACATACACATGAGTGTGCAGCATGCACCCAAGAGATAAATAGAATAAGGTTGGGACTGGTTAAGGGTACCAGCTCTTCCGGAAGATCCAAGTTTGGTTCCTAGCATCCACATCAGGAGGCTCACAACTGCCTCTCTCTCTCCCTCCCCACCACACTCCACAACTGAACATAAAATAAATCTTGAAAAAGAAGGTTTTAACAAAGGAACAGCCAATCCCTCCAGTTTATCTCAAAAAGGAAAGAGCTCCATGAGTTCGAGCTGTGTAAATACCGAAGACTTACGGAGTTAACAAGATGAAGGTGTCTTTGGCCCCTAGAGACCTACAATGTGTTTTCAGTTTATGAAATTGAAATTTGGAAACATGACCTGGATGTTTTGATTTCTGTAATTTGGGGCCAGGGGAGAGGAAAGGGGAAATCCTAGCCAGGGAAGTCACTGCCTCTAGAAAACAACCAACCCAATAGCTTGCCTCTTCTCCAGTTAAGACACGGCCCACAGTCACTCCACCAGAAATAGCAAACAGTTGGGTCTCTGTCATCTACCATCCCTCTGGATGAGGAAGAGCTCACTACCAACTCATTTTGGTCTTGCTTGTGGGGTGGTTGCAATGTTAGGGGGCAAACCCAGGGTCCCGAGTACTCTGGGCTAGTGATAGAGAACCAGGTCACACCCCAACCACACAAGACTGTTTGAAAGCTACCCAAACCTAACCACCAGTCATTCAGCAAGGAGCAGAGGCCGCTCCAGGCTGTCCTCAGGCCATGGGCCATGTCCACCCAAGATCCAGACATGCCTACGAGCCTATGTGTGGGCAGCTCTGAGTCAGTGTATGCAGAGTGCCTGCCCTGGGGAAGAAGGCAGATGACGGCCTGTATTCCAGCCTGTGTTGGGGGAGGGGCAGGTGCTGTTAAGTGTCTACAAGCCTCAGTCTGATGACAGGGCTGATACCAAAAGTCTTGACCTACACGGACACCACACACCTGCTTTAGGACACAGGCAGGTTCTGAGGACCAGCCCCCTCAAGGCTTTCTTCTCCCAAATGCCTCCCCTCGTCAGGTGGATGGCTCTCCATTAGGTGGGACTGAAGCCAGTGATGCCCCGCTTGCACTTTACACACATGGCCTGAGGGTGACCCTGCTGTTAGCTGTGCCCCACCCCGAGGTCAGGTGCGGAATTCTTCCCGTGGCATCAGGGCAGCACTCTGATCATTTTGGATTCCGGGGCATCATGGATTTGGATTTCCTAATGAGGGGTACTTGTACTTGGTCTATAATGAAAATGATCATGGTGAACCCATGGACACCAGGTCACACTATGGTACGGTTAATGTAGAGAGCTTCAGTAATGAGACATGTGAATCCTATGTCCCAACCTCATTCTGAGCCAAGAATTGGATTTGTTTAAAACAAAATATAATTCAAGGCCAGCCTGGTCTACGTTGTGAATTCCAGGCCATCTAGAGCTAGAGTGAGATCCTGCTTAAAAATTAATCAATTAACTCAAAACAAACAAACAAACAAACAAACAAACAAACAAACAAACAAACAAACAGAAACTAGGGCCAGAAGATGGCCTTGTGGGTAAAGGCACTTGTGCTCAAGCCTGACGACCTGAATGTGATCCTGGAGCTCACACGGTGGAAGAAGAACTGAGTCCTAAGTCCCTTGAGGGGAGTGGGATCCTGGTTCCTTTCTCTTCCTCTTCATCATGTCCTGGCCAAGAGGGGAGCATCTTTGTTCTACCCTGTGCTCCACTATGATGTACTGTCACAGACCTCAAAGCAACCAAGCTACTTGGTCATGGCCTGAAACTCCAAAATCCTAACAATGAGCACAGACCAACATTTCTCCTTGTTCAGTTGACTGCCTCAGGTACTTGGTGCTGTCATCGAATGGGGCAGGCAAGTTCTGGGAGCTCCACACAGTCTGGGTTGGAGATGTTTGGTTGGGAATCAGTCCAGACCATGAAGTCCTGAAACTCTGTTCCCATTTAAGCCACGGATGGAAATCTTCATCCTTTGTATCCATGGAAACACTAACACGGGGAGGGGACCATTTTCTTTCATTTGTTGCCATGCATTATCAGTGCATGTGGTTTATTTCCATTACCAAACTGACAGCGGGTGTTAAATAGGAACTGACAATCCCCGGGCTCATGGAGAACTTGAACGATGAGCAGTTGGAAGGAAGCTGCGTGGCATGGCCAGATCCTGATGGTCCTGTTCTGAGAACCTCTGTTGGTTCTCATGGAGCATGATGGATCACCGCTGCACTGAAAGGCAGGTGAGTACCTGCCCATGGGCTCTAAGCCTAGCTGTCACCCGAGGCAATAGCTATTTATGGGAGCCTCTCTTGTCTTGTGTGACTTCCAACAACGACTTTGAAAATACAAATATCCATGATCCGAATGTCAGCAGGCATGGCCTGTGTCAGGGGTTAGAGAACTAACCTCTCTATGAAATTCAGAGGGACTTTACAATGTTTTCTGAGATATGATCTCATATATTCCAGGCTGGCCTCCAACTCACAACGTAGCCAAGGATGACCTTGATCCTCCTAAGTGCCTGGATTACAAGTGTTTACCACCATACCCAGTTTATGCAGTACTGGGAATTGAACCCAGGCTTCATGCATGCTAGGCAAGCACTCTGCTAACTGGATCACATCCCAGTCCCTTCCCTATTTTTTTAAACCAGCATTACCCTAAGTTTTTCTGGGGAGCATTTTTCCCCCCGAGGCTCAGCCCATTTGGGTTTTGGTAGAGCTGATACTAACTCTTGGACAAGTAAAGTCTCATATCTGCTTGGCCACCATGTCAGGTGGTGAACAGGCTCAGGGTGAATGTGTGACCACTAGGAGAGACTGAAGTTCTCTTTAGGAGCTTCAGCCAGGAAGATGTGGGCCTTCAGCTGACAGACATCGACCTTCCAGGGAAGTGCCTGCCTGAGAAGGAAGCCGACACTCGAGGCCACAGAGCCAAGAGACAGGCAGGAAGCTGGCTCTGTGGGTAAAATGCTTGCTGTTCAATGTGAGGATCTGAGTTAGAATCCTCAGACCCCATGTGGAGCCAGGCATGGTAGCACATGTCTACAATCCCAGTGCTCTAGTGATGAGATGGGACGTGGAGGCAGGAGAATCTCTAGAAGCTTAAACTCAAGCTTGCCTGGTGTATGCATTCTGTCTCAAATAAATGGAAGGCAAGGACTGATACCCAGAGTTGTCCCCTGACTTCCACATGGGTGCCATGGCACAAACACACTCAGATTCTCCCACACACACACACATGAACACACACACACACATACACACATACACACACACACACACACACATACACACACACACACACACACACACACACACACACACACCTGCTCGAGTGTGTGAGTGCACACACACCAGATATGCACAGAAGATGTCACTGCTCTGGCTACTGGCAAACCTGAGCTCAATAAACACCTTTTGGTTATTGAAGCCACTGTGAACTAGGCTTCTGACATTTGCAATAAAGGAGTCCAGATTCGGGTATGGAACTGGGGAGGTGGGCCTGCCTAAACGGTCACCTAGTGAGTCTGTGGTGGGACTTCCATTTCTCAGTCTTGGGGACACACAGACAGGATCCAGCATCCCGTGAAGAACTTGAAGCCCCACAATGTGGGTTCAAGCTCAGGGCACAATAAAGGGCAACATCAGCATGACTATGCGGCTGTCCAGGCAGAGGCTTAGGGATACTCCGTCCTATGCCCTCTAGATGCCTGCCTGTTTCCTTAAGTGTCATGTGACATTGCTTGCTGCTCACAGGTTCTCAAACCTCTGTCTTCTACAAAGACGGGCCATTTTGCACTGGCTTTCCAGGGTATAATGGTAGGTGGGACTGAGGCAGTCAGAGCCAGAGTGAGGAGGGGGCAAAGAGTACACGCTGGGTCATCTCTGGCAGACACCTCCATTCTGTGGTCCACGGGTCACATGCAGCCCTGGATAGCTAGGAACGGGACCCAACACAAAATTGTCAACTTACTTAAACTATTACAAGATTTTCCTTGGGGAGGGGGAGGTGTTTTCTTGTAACTTGAGTGTGCAGATCTTAAGTGTGAACTGTGCAGATGACAGCTTCATGTTGCAATGTCATAACACTGGACTCTTTCGGTAGAGCATATGGTGCAACAGGAGGTCCAAAACCAAAAGGAAAGATGGGGTGAAGTCACAAGAAAAGACTAGAGAAAGGAGGTCCCCAGAAGTGATGGCGGGGCAGAGATTCCAGCGGGACAAACGGAACAGCTGCGGGCTGGTGTGAGGCAAATTCCTACCTGAAGAAAACCTCATCCAAAGAGCTCTTCCTGCTGAGAGGGTAAAAGTGGGAGAGAAATGTCCTTGGAAAGGAGACGGAGCCCCACAGCTGTCCAGATGTTTCCACAGGGTCATGGTTCCAGCCTCCTTGCTTCCACTAGGAGGAGCCTGGGCCATTCTGGTATTTGTCCTATAGTGCTAGAAGCTCTGTCTCCCTCTCTGGGCCCCTGCCAGCTCCAGCAGGCCTCCAGGGGCACCTTCCGCTGCCAGGAAAACATTTCCTACTTCAATTCTATTTCCGAGAGGTGGCTGGCCCGGATGACCGACCGATGTGTCACATCATCCCGTACAAACTGTCCCTCTAACTCTGTCATCAACAGGCTCAAGGCTGCGTGGTCTCTTCAAAGAGCCTGGGACAACTGTGTGTGCTCAGTGGAACACAGCCACAGTAACCAGTTGGGACATCTTCTCTCTGTGGTCTCCCCTGGGACCCACTGCCTTCCGGTCACCAACTGCCACTCAGATTCCCTGCTTGGCTGAGAAGCCAAGAGGTAGAAAAACGTGGCTGAAGTCTGATGGGGCTTAGCCCCAGGCAAACACGGCCCCAGACAAACACAGCCTCAGACAACCCTTCATACAAACACATGCAACTCACATACACAACTCACACTCAACGAAGACTGAAGTATCAATGAATCAGAAACACCTGGACACTTTCCTTAAAACACAGATGTGTAGCTTGGTCCTCTTGTGAGACTCCTAACAGTAGGAGCAGGGGCTGTCTCGGACTCTTTTATTGGCTTTTGGGACCCTCCTCCTCATACTGGGTCACCTTGCTCAGCCTTTATACACGGGGAGGTACTTAGTCTTACTGAAACTTGATATGCCATGCTTTGTTGATACTCATGGGAGACCTGCCCTTTCCTAAACAGAAATGGAGGAGGAGTGGATTGGGGGTGGGAGTAGAGGAGGAATCGGGGGAAGGACTTGAAGGAGAGGAGGGAGTGGGGAGGGGAAGCTGCAGCTGGCTGGAATGGGAAATAAATAAATAATAAATAAATAAATAAAATAAAAATAGAACTGAATTTTAAATTCAAGGAGAAAGAGCTAGAGCACATTTGGAGTCTGGACAAACAGCAGCTTTGGGACAAGACATCCATCTGTCTCCAAACGGGGTGCCTGCTCCCTTCCAGCAGCCTCCCTTCACTGTCAGCGGCCCGAGGGTGCTAATTCCTGTTTCCGGGTCACCTTCTATCACCATTTCCACCCCTCTGCTCGCTTGCCATCTTGAAAGCGTTATCCCTTATTGTGCCAAGCTCTGGCTTTAACTATGTGCCCTTTGAGGTTTCTCCTGCTCTTAGCCCAGCCACGAGTATTCATGCTCCTCTCTACGGGTTAACACGCTCCGGATGGGTGGTGTGTGAATCAGGCCATTTTCCACCACTAATAACACAAAATTGAGGCTAATACGATGGATCCGCTGGTAAAATGCTTACCATGCAAGCCTGGTGACCTGAGTCCAGTCCCCTGAACCTGCATTAAAAAAAAAACCATTCATGGTGGCATGCATCAAAACTCCTACAGAGAGATGGGGGGTGAAACAAGAGAATCTTCTCAAGGTCCGTGGCCTGGACGTCACAGAAACGACAGAAGAGAACCTTCAGGAAGAAGAGAACCGACTCCTGAAAGTTGTCCTCTGACCTTCATGTGTGCTATGAGGAATGTGTGCCTGTGTGTGCATACGTACACACACACACACACACACACACACACACACACACACACACTTTAAAAACGTACAGCATTACAGATTGAATGAATGCTAAAGACAAAGGTCTGTTTTGGCCCCTGGCTCTGGAGGCCTAAGGTCAAGGGCTGTGGCTCTGACAGCTTCCTTGCTGGGAGCATCCTCAAGGGCTGCACATGGAGAGAGGGGACCACAGTCGTGTTCGCATCTCTGTCTGGTCTCTGCCCCTTTTCTTGTAAAGCCACCAGGACTCAACCACGAGGGTTCCTCCCTGAGTCTCACCCTAGCCATCCTCCCAAAGTCCGCCCCAGCACCACGGTCGGACTAAGCTGCCGCCCCTCACTATATCACCACGGGGATTAAACTGCGGAACACGTTTGGGAGAGCCATAGTCCTCCACTAATTAAATGAGAGCCAGTCCCTCAATGTGCTGATGTGCTCCGGGACTTGTGAACCTGGAGTTCCCATCAGTCATTACACTGCTTTCAGAGGGGATTTTATGTTTCAACAGTTATGTTCCACATAACAACACGACCCCAAACTCAGTAGTCCGGAACATCTATTTATGATCTGATGATTGGATGAGGGCTGAGCTGGGAAGCTCTCTACATGGTTACAGCTGAAGGACCCCCTGTGCCCGCTGCATTCAGTTACAAGCTTGTCTAAGGTAGGCTCACCCTCCAAGGCCACTCCCCAAGTGGTCTCTCATCACTCAGCATCTCTGTAGCTGGGCAACAAAGTTCCACGAGGGGCCATCTTTCCAGAACACAAAAAGGTCATCAAGCCTCTGACTAGGCCATACTTGTTAATGTCCAATTGCTCATAGTAAGCCAGAGCAAAGCCAAGCCAACAGGGAGGGAGCCACACAAGGCCCAAGGGTACAAGGCATGGTCCAGGGCCATCTAGGTAACCACTTAACACGGAGGGTGGGGAAGAAGGGGTCTGACGTCACCACGGGAGCCCGGGGACCAGTCACACCTGAAGTCAGAGATCTACCCCCAGATTTTCCAGTTAAACCAAAGACGAAGAAGCAAGCAAACACTCCCTCACCCCTTCGTTTAGTTAAGACATTCTCAGTTAGGTTCTGGTCATAGGTTGACAGACAGCAGTGGCAGTTTTTTGCCAAGCCCGGAGTGGGCACTGGGGACAAAGTGAAATCATCTAACCCGTGCAGGTGCTGCTAGGTGTCTTCCAAAAACACCACAAGTTTCCAGGTCTGATTCACTGTTCCTTACACAGAGTGCCATGCTAAGCACAGAAGTAACGATCGGCAAATGGCTGCTGATAATGCCAGGTGTGACGGTACACACCATAAGCCCAGTTTTTGGAAGGTGGAAACAGGACGGTATCAAGTTCCAGGACAGCCTAGGCTACATGGTGAGACCATATCTCAAAAAACAAAACTACTCTGTCGTCTCTAGTTTAACTTCTTACTATTGCCCCAAATCACGCAACTGAGTCGTAATTTACCAGGGGCCAAGTGAGGGGGCTTCTCAGGGCATCTTTGCGGTCAGGCCTGGCTGCCTGTTAACAGCAAGTATCTCCTGCTCAACCTCAATCTTCAAAACTCTTCATGGTACCCTCACTGCCTGCTTTGGCCAGAGGGGGAATGCGTGGTGCCCGAGGCTTCTCTTAGCCCTGTAGGCACTGAGATGCAGGCCCAGGCTCAACGTGGGCTATCAAAGTCCTCAGCGCAGTGAGGGAATAAAGATTGCACAGCCCCCAGGAACAGTGAAAGGGAATTCCTGAAGAAGAGATGTTTCCAGGCCTCCGCACATCTGATCATTCATACTGGCTGGTGAGAGACCTCCATCCCAGGTCCTGTCCTGGTCAACACCAGGGTAACCTCCACACAGAACCGAAGCAGTTAGGGGCTGTGACTGAGGGTTTTATACCAATTCAGGTTTTTTAAAATTTTAATTTCTTCTTCTTCTTCTTCTTCTTCTTCTTCTTCTTCTTCTTCTTCTTCTTATTATTATTATTATTATTATTATTATGTGGGGGATAGGTGAGGAATAGGGGGTCACATCTGCCACAGAGGGCATGTGAAGGTCAGAGAACAAACTGTTCTCTTCTTTATTTTCACATGTATCCTGGAGATTGAACTCAGATCACCGGGCTTACACAACAAATACTCTTACCCTCTGGGCTCTATTAGTCCTTTTTCTTTTCTTTTCTTTTCTTTTTTTCTTTTCTTTTCTTATTGACTGAGTCTGTTGACTGGGTCACTGTTTACTGTTCTCTCTTTAAAATTAACCAAACCATAGAGGAAACTGTAACAACCACCTCTTAGTTAAGGCCCCTGGGAGTCAGCTCACTATGCAGATGCCTTAAATACAGTAACAACAAATTGGGCCTTTTAAGAAGCAGCCTTGCAGAGAGGAGGTGCGCAGCAGTCACTGGACACAATCTAACATCACCTGGGGACAAACCTCTTGGCATGTTTGTGAGTTTTAAGATGGGATTAATTGAGATGGGGGAGACGCACCCCGAAACGCACCCCGAATGAAGGTGGAACCATCCCACAGGCCAGGAGAATAAAAAAGAGAAAGTAGGCTGAGCATGAGCATTCATCTCTCTCTGCTTCCTGACTGCAGATGCCATGTGATCTGCAAGTTTGAGGGCTAGCCTGGGCTATATGAGACCTTAGCTTAAAATGAAAAAAAATAAAAAGGATCTAGATGGTCATATATCGTATAATTCCAATAGTGGCAGAAGGTAGGCACCATGCAGAAATATGGCGGATTAGTGCTGCCAGGGGCTGAGGGTGAGGCGTGAGATCGCACACAGAGTTTCTCTGTGAGGTGATGAAAACATGCAAAAAATGATTTTGGTGATGCTTGTACAACTTTGTGTAAATATAAAAACTCTCAGTCTAGGAGCACAGATTGGTGGCGGAGCTCTGTCCTAGCATGCATAAGGCCCCAGGTTCTGTCCCCAGCACTGGCTCCCAAATTTACTCAGATATATACTTTGATCTGGTATGTGAATGGCATCTTAGTAAAGCCATTAGAAGTTCAGTGAGACACTCAATGGGTAAAGGCACTTGTCACCAAAACTGACCTTTGTTCAACCCTGGGACACATGTGGAAGGGGAGAACTGATTCCGAAAATTGTCTTCTGACCTCCACATGCATGTCATGGTGTCCTCCATACTTAAATAAATAAGTGTAGTTTAAAATATGAACGCATCATAAGTATGACGCAGAGAGCTCTGGTTTTCAAAACAATTGAATTGCTTATTTAACACCTAAAGAAAATCCTAGATGGGATGTTTACACCAGTGATTTCTTCTAAACAGTTTAAAAAAAAAGAATGAAAGAAAGAAAAGAAAAAAGCAACGCACAATACAAATTCTTCCAGAACACAGAAACAAGGCCACCAACTGTCACTTGCTTTCTGAAGCCAGCATAGCCTTGACACTGAACCCAACAGCAGAAGGAAGGGTGTCAGACCATCTCTCCACAGACGAATACTCCCTCCACAGAATGCTAGCAAACCCATGCCAGTAACATAGGATGATGAAAGACCCTAGCACATGCCTTAATCCCAGCACTCGGGAGGCAGAGGCAGCAGGATCTCTGAGTTTGAGGCCAGCCTGGTCTACATAGTGAGTTCCAGACCAGCCAGGGCTATGTAAAGAGACCCTGTCTAAAACAAAACAAAAACAAAAACAAAAACACTAAAGGTCCCATCCAGACAGGATTTTTCCAGAAACATGAAGGCTGTCCTCATTCTAACCTCAACCTATGTGACTTGCTTCATTGACAGAGACCAAATAGGAAGAGAAGCATCCGATCAGCTTGTAAATGTAGATGCATTATTTGACAGATTTCAACACCCAATCATTTCCTTTTAAAAGTCTCTTGATGTTTTCTCCTAGTTCAGTTACAAAACCAGGATGCGGGCCACAGCCAAGTCCATCCAGCACCACCAAAGGTCCCTGCCAAAGCAAGTCCGCAAATGAAAAAAAACAAAAGGCTTATAAGGATTGGAAAGGGACAAATAAAACTCTATTTATAGACCGTCTGATAGAAAATACACAGAAAATCTAAGAGGTTATTAAACTACTAGAATTAACAACAAACTGTGGCCAGGCCATGGATCTAAAAGCTGCGGCCGGGCTGGGGCGGGGCAGGGCGGGGTGCAGGGGTGGAGCAAGGAGGGGTGGGGGGCAACAACATGCAGAAAGTAAATTTAAAATACTACCATTTAAAATAGCACCCGGGCTGCAGAGATGGCTCTGCTGATAAAGGCGCCTGCTTTGGAGCCTGACCCGAGTCCTCGGACTTCCACTGTGTATTGTGGACACACCACACACATAAAGTAAGTAATAAATACAATGTAAAAATAATTAAACAGTACCCAAAGCATAGAAGTCCTAGGGCTACGTCCAATCAGTGACACGTGAGACCTCTAGCACTCAAAACCGTACAACTGTGTCAAGAAAGGAAACCCTAAGGAATGGCAGATCATCTTGACAACTTGGAGGCTTTGGTATGGCAAAGATGTCACTTCCCCGGCAGTTAAGCTACATGGTATGCTTGTTTAAATCCCAGCAGGTTTTACTTCTGTGTGCTTTTTAGAAGTTGGCAAATTGTTTGTACCATTTACATGGAAATGTGAATGAATGTCCAAGAATGGTCCAGGAGATGGAGAGTGACTGAGCGTGGCTTCATATCGACAGCGACCACAGAGCTTCGCTAATTGGAATGATGTGGTATTGGCACATGCGTAGGAAGAGAGTCCAGAAATAGACCTGCAAAGCCACCCAAATGAATAAATGAAAAAAGGAAGAAAATACCATGTGTCGGGAGGCTGTGGAGAGCTAAAATTTTTGTGCATGCTTGTAAGACTAGGACCCTCTTTGGAAAACACGTCAGTGCTTGTTACTGGAGTTTAACATATGTATGCCTTGTGCCCAACTCTACTGTGAGGTATAAACACAACAGAAATGCACACACATGTTCCCAGAAAGATGCACAATATGCTCCATACAAGTGCTATTCATAAGAGCTGCAAGCTGGATGCCGCCCAAACGGCACATGGAAAAGAAATGAACCACCCACAGCTCGAGCAGAACACTGAGCTGAAGACGCACACAAGTCCACACCCTTTGCTGCCATCCATCTGACACCCAAAAGGGGCAAACCAGTCTACTGTGTGAGATCAGGATCATGGGTACTCTTGGGACACTTAGGCAGCACCCATGCAAAAGCCAGGCACACATCACTGCACACCAGTGATACCCGGGTTGGGAGGGAACAGGGGGAGACAGGCAGATCTCTGGAGCTGGCTAGCCAGCCAGTCTAGCGAATGGATAAGCTCCAGGTTCAGTGAGAGACTGCCTCAAAAAAAAAAAATGAGGTGGGGAGTATTTAAGGATGATACTAGACACTGACCTCTGACCTCCACATGCATGTGCGCACATATGTAAATGTACGCACATGTACACACACAAAGGGACACATGGGGGCTCCTGGGAGACCTGGTTATATACCGTTCCCTGACTTGGGTTCCGTTGGTAGAAGCTCTTCAAGCTGCAAGTGCAATCTATGTTCCTGTCTGAAATAAACTCCATTTGAACAAAAAGTTTTAAAGATGAATGAGGCCAACGGGGAAGTACTAACAGGTTGATACTACAGAGGCCGGACCACAGAGTGCTAAGAGTGGTCTCCACAGGCTCAGGAAGACCCAGGCTTGCACCCCGACCTTGACAAGGAGCTGAAAACAAGCCAGGGGTCTTGTGCTGGGAAAGCTGGAAACACTGGTGTGGGGCAAAAATGTGGGAAAAGTCCAGCTCTGGAGGAAGAAATAGGCGGAGGAGGGGAGGGAGGGCGGGGCTGGGATGCAGTGGTGGGTGGAAATACAAGGGAGATCTTTACTTTTTCTTAACACTAAAGTTCTGCTTCTAAAGGGGTGTGGGGATCGGGATCACCGAAACTAGTAAAATTTGGATCAACTCAGAGTACCAAGCAGTCCCATGTGCTTCCTAGAATTACCCCATTTGAAATTCAACTGAGGAGGGGCTGGGGGTGGGGTAGGCTCGAAGCATCCACCAATGGTGGGTCCCAGAGGCACGTGACAGTGGAGGGACAACCGGCAACACAAGCCTCCTGAGAATGCGTGCTAAGAATGACTTCAGATCCCAGATGTCCCTGCAGTGAGCCATACCTAAATGATCTCAGATCAGAAGAGCTGAGGTTAGACCAACTCAAGGTCCTGCTGGAGATGGGGAGAGGAGGTTAGACCAACTCAAGGTCCCACTGGAGATGGGGAGAGCAGGTTAGACCAACTCAAGGTCCCACTGGAGATGGGGAGAGGAGGTTAGACCAACTCAAGGTCCCACTGGAGATGAGGAGAGGAGGTTAGACCAACTCAAGGTTCCACTGGAGATGGGGAAAGGAGGTTAGACCAACTCAAGGTTGCTGTGGGATGGTCTGTATGTCAAATTGCTCTGATTGGTTAATAAATAAAACACTGATTGGCCAGTGGCCAGGCAGGAAGTATAGGCGGGACAGGAGGAGAAGAATTCTGGGAAGTGGAAGGCTGAGTGAGGGAGACACTGCCAGCTGCCACCATGACAAGCAGCATGTGAAGATGCTGGTAAGCCATGAGCCATGTGGCAAGGTATAGATTTATAGAAATGGATTAATTTAAGATATAAGGACAGTTAGCAAGAAGCCTGCCATGGCCATACAGTTTGTAAGTGATATGTCTCTGTGTTTACGTGGTTGAGTCTGAGCAGCTGTGAGACTGGCAGGTGACAGAGATTTGTCCTGTGGGCCAGGCAGAAAAACTCTAGCTACACAAGGTCCTGCTGGAGATGGAGAGAGGAGGTGTCTAAGCTCTCAGGCACTCAGCTCAACTGATTTAACCCAGCAATAACTCATGTGTACAGCAAAGACTCTTTGACACTTTCAACCCATGGGAGCAGCCAGGCCAGAACATCGAGGATAAAAATAGATGGCCCCAGAGTGTGTTGTTTGTAGAGACTGCAAGGTCAGGTCCACTTTGAAAGGAAGAAGACAGTCATGGAAGGTGTGATGGGTGACAGCATGAAGTTCCCCTCTCTTAGTTCACTGCAGAGTCGGGACGCGCTCTTCCTTGAGTACCTCACCAAACTCCTGTCAGCAGAAATCCAGGGAAATCTAGACATATCCTCCCAGGCTCCTCAAGATATTCCCATGGAAACAGCAGTTGAAAACTAAAAAGATGCCTACAGCAATTCCTGGAGAATTCCTCAAGTAAGTAAGACTACTACTAGGCAAGGAACCCAGACATTCCCTACTCATTACCCAGAGAGAACTGTCTGAGGCTCAAAGATAGGGATGTTTCTTCTGAAAATCCACACAACTCAAGGAGAACAAATCAGGCACCTGCTGGTCCAGGTCCCTAAACAATTTTATCAAGATGTCCCATAGGAATACAACTGGATTTCTGGGCCAATCTACCCTCACTGTTCTGTGAGTACAGGATCATGGATGAGGAAACTACATATGTGAGGTGTACCAAAAGAGATTCCACAGAGCCCCACCCCCACCCCAGAACACACAAATACAAGGAATGCCCAGGATCTTCAGGCAGCTCTTGCTTCTGAGCCTACTAGAGAAGGCACAGGAATGATACTGTACTGAATGTCAAACCTAGGCCTCCAACCATCATTCACACCAGAGAGAGGCCTGTGTGTGAAAGTCTTTCAGCAACTTCATGTTCACGAGGGGATCCGCACACAAGAGAAATGTGCATGCCATTTGGGCCAGAGAAGCCCCTGCCAATCATCCCTGTATGTCACCACCCAAGGGCTTGCCAGAAAATTAGACTAATGAGTGTTTCTTCCACACCAGAGGCAACCACAGAGGCTGCCTCTATGTCCTATATCAACACACACCCCCCTATATCAGCATAGCACCTACCCACTGAGAATATGCCACGAGAACCTCCTGGTGATGCTTTCTAGACGCTTTCCTTCCCCACTAACGTGAGCTGAAGGAGACATGGAATCTGTGGCTTTGTTCACTAAAGAATTCCAAATGCTAGAAAGTAGCTGATATTTTATACCTAAAAAAATCTGTTGGATAAATTAATGAAAAAGTATAATTTACTTTTGTAAAATTATTATTATTATTATTATTATTATTATTATTATTATTATTATTGCATTATGGGTGGGCATGCCATAGCCTCTGTGTGGAGGTCAGAGGATAACTTTTGAGACTGAGTTTTCTCGTTCCACTGAGGGTTCTGAGGATTGAGCTCAGGCCACCAGGCATGAAGGACTGGGTTTTACCCCCCAGCACCACAAACAGCTGGGGCGATGCACACCTGCAGTCCCAGCACCACACAGACAGATGTGGTGCTGCACACCTGCAGTCCCAGCACCACACAGACAGATGTGGTGCTGCACACCTGCAGTCCCAGCACCACACAGACAGATGTGGCGATGCACACCTGCAGTCCCAGCACCACACAGACAGATGTGGTGATGCACACCTGCAATCCCAGCACCACACAGACAGATGTGGTGATGCACACCTGCAATCCCAGCACCACACAGACAGATGTGGCGATGCACACCTGCAGTCCCAGCACCACACAGACAGATGTGGTGATGCACACCTGCAATCCCAGCACCACACAGACAGATGTGGTGATGCACACCTGCAATCCCAGCACCACACAGACAGATGTGGCGATGCACACCTGCAATCCCAGCAGTCAGGAGGCGGAAGCTGGGAGTTGGGAATTCAAAATCATCCTTGTCTACATAGTGATTTTAAGGCCAGTCTGGGATATAGGAGACCCTATCTCAAGGAAGTCTGATGGTGACAGTCTGGTCCCTCCTCCACAATGGCCAATAGCTCTCTGAACTATTCTTTCTATATGGATCTCACTGCACTTGTGGCCTCAACCCCCAACACCTTTAACCTCTTCCTGCCCTGGACAGGATGCGTGTGGGCTCCAGGCTGCACGCAGGACTACTTCTTAGCAATGGGCACACAATGGGCCACTTTAAACTCTTGAGTGTCACGAAGAGCATGACCTCATGGAGAAAGCAACTCTGTTCCATTCAGCTGTGTTTCTAAAGACAAGGCCGAAAATGTGCTTAAAGGAGCAGTGGGGCCAGGTGATGGGTGGAAAAGCCTTTGTGGATCACTGAGGAACTCCTGGTGTGAAAAGAGGTTTTAAAGCCCTGCCTGCAGGTCATCTACAAAGCTGTGGAAAGAATCTCAAGTTCAAGGACTCCTTGGGGAACCCATAGCTGCCCTCTCCATGTTTGAACAGAAGGGATTCGGGGGGCGGGTACTGAAGCCACATATACCAGGGGTCTAAGCAGAAATACCATTCTTTTTAGCAGGGAAGATGATGCCAGGAAAGGGACCCTCTCAGGTTGTGCTCAGTCCCAGATATTACCCCCACTGGAAAGACAGTGGTGTGCAGGCTCTTCCTCATCTCCTGCAGACCACGGTTCTCCATCCTTACTCGATACCTACTGTGTGCCAAGGACTTCCACATACACTTATCTCAGTTTATTGTTAAGACCAGCCCATGTCATTCCAGCCCGTGGCTATGCATGAGGGGGTAGGGAGGTGAACCAGACAGCTTTCCTGAGCAACCTGGGCCCATAGGTGACTCAGATGCCATTCACAGCCTGGCCCATCTGCACCCCGACCAGATTCCCTTCCCGGATCCCACAAGGTATCATGAGCTGCTCGCTGGCAGCCCTGCCAATGGAAGCCCCAGGCTGAGGGGTTTTCACAGGGTCCACATGCAGGGTGCTCTCCTTCATGCAGGTCCAGCAGGGTGCTCTCCTTCCGTCTCAAGATGAACGATTGCACTCCTGGCAACCCCTGGGCTTGGGACTCTCTCAGATGCCTGGGCCACACCACTGGGAGTGCCTTACTTTCTTCCTGGTGCCTTTTCTTTCTCTTAACCCTCATGCTTAAACTCTATATTAAAAACGTACTTTAGGGCCAGCGAGACGGCTCAGTGGATAGAGGTGCTTGCTGCCAAGACTAACAACCTGCAATTGATCCCCAAGACCTACGTGGTGGAAGGAGAGGACTGATTCCCACAGGGCATTCTCTGGCCGCCATGTGCGCCCTGCCTCCTGCACATAATGAACAAACAAAATGTAAACCAAACTAAAATGTAAAGGTCGAAATGTCTTTTAGTAAACTCCAACTTTCTGTTCTGTTTTTTTTTTTTTTTTAAATCACTGGGTGCAGCTGCCTTGAGCGGTTCCTTACTCCCCACAGCCACTGTCCTGTCCCTGCTGTCTGAATTCCCGGACCTGTCATGTGTCCTCGGTGTCCTCAGCCTCTTTCCTCAGGCATCTTGCTCCTGTGAGTGCCTATATCTCTTCTAACACTTCCCTTTTTAAAAAATATTATTTTATGTGTATGAGTGTCTTGCCTACATGTATGTATATCTGTGCACCAAGTGCATATAGTATCTACAGAGGCCAGAAGAGGGCATCAGATCCCCTGGGGCTGGAGTTACAGATGGTTGTGAGCTCATGAGGGGACTGGGAATCGAACCCGAGTCCTCTGGATGATCAGCCAGTGCCCCTAACACGTCTCTTTTTGCCTGAATCTGCTGGAGCAGGGTTCTGCGGCTAGCAATCAGAAGTGCTAGCCTGCTCGCCATCCACTGTGTCTCTTCTCTCGGTCTTTCTTCTAATGAAACCCTCGGTCTCCTCTTAGTCCCTTCACGCTTCTCTGTCCCTGAGATGACAACGCAAAGCCTGTGATGCCGGCATCTCCCCTCAGGCTACGTCCACCATGGCTCGGGGGCTCTAGCAACATAAATGCTGAGTACTTATCAATGATGAAGTGAGGAAGTCGGGGTTTGTGAAGGCAGAGCGAGCTTGGGATGGAAAAGAATCGGATCAAAATTAAGATTAAGAAAAAAAAAAATCACCAAACATTTCTGTCTGCGTCTACCACGACCAATCTTCTTTGTGCAGTAGGAGGGAACGGAACGTATCTCAGTTCATGATGGCTGCTCCATCATCCACGGACAGAAGGCAGACTGAGTGCCCTGAGCTAACAGTGAGGGACCAGGTGGCTCGGTGGGGCATTCTGACTCCTCCCCTGAGAGGCCCCTGGGAGACATGGGAAGGAAAATGGAAGAGGCTCAGGGGCTAAGGGACAGAAAAGGCAGGGGAAACTTGTGTGCGGAGGTGGCCTTGGTTCTGAGGGTGTCAGTTTTTTGTCACTGTGGTAGAAGATCAGAGAGAATAGATTTAAAGGATGAAACAATTATCGCAGCTCACAGTCAGCAGTCATTGGGGCCTGAAGTGAGACAAAATATTGTGACGGGAGGCTGTTCACCCCATGGTGGCCAGGAAGCAAAGAGCAACAGGGAGGGTCTACAGTCCCAAATATCCCTCAAGAACAACTTCCCCATGTTGACCTCACTTCCCTCTTAAAAGTTTCATCTTCCACAGCACCACAGGCTGATGGCCAAGACTTCAGCATGTGGGCATCAGGGGCACATTTCTAATCTGAAATTCAGCAGCATACGTCCACACAGGAGTGCCCAGGTCCACGGAGCCCCCAGGCTCTGCTGCACTCGGGCAGCTGGAAACAGGAACAGAATGAATGCCCAGGCCGCACGAGAGGCCAAGGGCAGAGCAGGCATTTTGGGAAGGAGATCTAAACTCCTTCCCCACAGGGATTACATTTCCACAGCGGAGAGTGGCAAGGAGTCCAACCGGATGTGATTCACTGCTCAGGGACCCTGGCCAGCGCCACAATAAATGCAAGTGATTTTTTTTAATCATTGGCCCCTGGGGCAAACTCAGAATCAGCCGAGCCAAGCTTTGGCCTGGGTGACATCTCAGATCAGCAAGAGCAAAAATTACCATGTGGTGAAAACGTGAGCAAGGGCCAGGATAAAGGCCAAGCATCAAAAAGAGGCCTGACTGGCCCATGGCAGGCTTCCCACTAGAGTGGACAGACTGCCCAGGGATGCCATGCTCCACGCCTGGACAGTATGGAAATCCCAGGACAGTATCAGCCACAGCAGCTTATTTATAGATCTTACTGCCTCTATCAGACATGTCCCTGTCACTTCACAAATCACATAAACACATTTATATAATGAGCTGAAGTGCACGTGTAACTAGTGAGAATGGAGCTGTCCTTCCTACGGGCCCACCCCTGCCTTCCAGGTGACCACAAGCCAGAGGTCGAGAGAGGCAAAGGAAGTGATGACCCCACTTCGTTATCAACTCATAGGTGCTATGGTTAAGGGGTACCCAAAATGTTGGGGTTAGGGGTGGGGTCATGGAATTGGGAGCAATTAATTCTGCTGAAGAAAAGAGGAAATATAACAGGAAATGGGGTCAAGCTGGGTCTTGAGGAATGGATCCAGATTCCTCAAATGAGGAAAGGGGAGACATTGAAAAAAAAAAAACTTTCTTAAGATTAAAAAAAAATTACGTGTATGTGTGCATGCATTTGTGCGCATGCCTGCATGTGCCCATGGAGGCCAGAAGAGGGCGCAGTATCTCCTAGAGCTAGAGTTACATGCAGTTTGGAGCTGCCTAAAGTAGGTGCTGGGAACCAAACCTGGGTCCTTTGCAAGAGGATGTGCTCTTAGTGGCTGACTCATCCTTCTGGCCCCCAAATTTCACTTTTAATGGGCACATAAACATTCGTGATATTTGGATGCATGCACACATTGAGTAACGACAAAAGCAAGGTGCCCAGCACATCCGGCACCGTTTCATTATTAAAATCCTCCGTTTTGAAATATGGACTAAGTTCTTGACAATGACAATCATATATTGTGCAAAACAAGGCCAGAACTGATCCTTCCTGCCCAACTGCAACTTGGTATCTGGGGCCAATCTCCTCTCTCTCTCTCTCTCTCTCTCTCTCTCTCTCTCTCTCTCTCTCTTTCCTTTTGCTAACATCAGCCTTTTAAAATACCACTTATGAAGGAGACCATGCGGTGCTTGCCTTTCTGTGGCTGGCTGTGTCTCTCAGCAGCATCCTTTAGCTGCCACAGGTGACAGGATTCTACCCTTTTTAACAGCCAGATAGAATTCTGCTCTGTGCATACATTCTACTTTTCTACTCATTCACCCATCTGTGGGTCATCCTTTAATTTTGGGTATTGTGAGTAATGTCACAAAGAACACAAAGAAATGCCATGCAGGTTCCAAGTGTGTGGGAGACCTGCTCCCACTTTCCCCCACAGGGTACTCTTGAGCAGGGAGAAGTGAGAAATATTTAGATAGACATATAGAGGAGAGAAAGAGAGAAACACAGGATAGCCTCAGGAGGGCCTCGGTCAAAACTCACCAGCCTCTTCTGTCGCATCTAAAGGACTATTTATAGAAACGCCAAGGGGTGGAGTAAAAAACCTCCCCTTAGCACAGCCAAGTGCAGACCCTTCCAAACACCTGGTGACCATGCACGTGGTCAATCCATTCCCCTTATGCAGCCCTGCTGAGTAGAGCAAGCTCAGATCTCACAAGGAAACCTCTGTGGGCTCCCACACAAGTGCATGGGATGCTGGAGAATTTCAGAAGGAAACAGGAAGATGGCATAACTTGAGTGATGGGCTCCAGGAGGGGGTCAGGAAATAGATGGAGCAATCTGAAGATAAGGACCTTGTTTGCACTCGACCCTAAAGACAGGAAGCCACAGAAGCCTGTTAAACCTAAGATTGCCTCACTCACAGACAAGAGAAGGCTTGGGAAACACACAAAGCCTTGGGGTCTGGCAGCGGTGAGGACGGCATAGCAAGGAAGAGCTCAGTGGATACCTGGAGGACAGAAGAAAGGAACTGACTGATTGGAGACAGAGTTCAAGATCAGGGAGCGCAGAACAGGAGTCACGAGTGGATAGAAGTGGGAAGTGTGTTGGCTAATGTTAGATGTGGACTTGCCTGGGCCACGGTGACCACAAATGCAGGCATGCATTATTCTGTAGGGGTCTGGGAAGTTGTCATTGGATGAGAGTAATGTTTCAATTGGTGGACTTTGAGAACACAGGTTACTCTCTATAAATTCGTGGGTCTTCTGTCAAGTCATAAATCGAACAAAAAAACCAAGTACGAGAGAATGTTCCAGAAGAATATCTTCATATTTCACATTTACCATCAGCACTTGGTTCTATAACACACAGTCTTTGGACTCAGAATAGAATATGAATTCTTACGATCTCCACCCTGAATGGGAGCTGCAAACTCTGCTCTCCCCCATGGTCCAGACACATGGCCTACACATAGGTCTTCCTCGACAGCCTCCTTACCATGTGGAGGCTTTAAGGTAAATCCCTTCCCCTCTTTCATTTAGTCTTCAACTTAACAGTAACCCAACATTCAACTTTATGATGATACCAGAGCCATGTGCATTAAAAAAATCCATCAAAATTTCAATTTAGCTGGGCATGTTGGGACATACCTTTAAGCCCTCAGGAGGCAGAGACAGATGGATCTCTGAATTTTAGGTCAACCTGGTCTACAGAGAGAATTCTAGACTAGTCAGAGCTACACAGTAAGATCCTGTCTCAAAAACAAAAACAAACCCCCTAAAATTTCAGTTTAGCTTTGTGCAGTGTGTTCCTCTCCTGAGATGCTAGTAACTGCAGCGAGCCACAGGCCCTAGACAGCCATGTGACAATGAGAGGACATGACCTGTTCTCCCACTTTCTCCGCGATGGTCTGGGTTGCAAAGCCTGTGACAGCCCAGGCTTTTCTGTGTTTGCCACTGAGCATTGCAAGCTCATCTCCTTCTCTGGCATATTCGCTCTGTTCGTGATGCCGTGGACCGTGTTTTCAAAGTAGAGACAAGTGCTCTGTAAATAGATGCATTGAAAGAAAATGGTGCCCGTTGTGTTTCTCCTATGGGGACTCCTATCAAATCCTTTCTCCACTTTCCTCTGAAGCTTTTCCTTATTCTATGGTATGTGCGTGCGCACGTGCGCGTGCGCGTGTGCAAGTGTGTGTAGTGCTGGCCATTCTTAGGCCTCCTACACGCAGGCAAGCACTTTACTACTCAGCTCTTTTAAATTTGTCTTATTTTTTTAAAAGAAGGTCTCATGAAGTTGCCCAGGCTACCTCTGAATTCATTCACTAGCCCAAGCTGTCCTTGAATTTGCAATCCTCCTGACTCAGTGACCCAAGTTCCTTTTAAATTCCTGTTAGATTTCTACAGAATTTAATAAAATAAATGGGCTCCCTCTGGTGGTCACAAGAAAACCTCCGATTCCCAAAGGCCAGACTCTAGTTACAGTTCAAGGTCTTTATGGGGCCGGGTATACTCGATAATTAATAGATTCGGAGAGGCCAGACGACATCAGGAGAGAAGACTTCTAATTATCATTTTCCACTCATCAGTGTGTCTACAAATTGGTCTGTAAAGCCGCGGCCTCAAGCCACACTCACCATGTCTCCTGAATTCATTCCTGCTCTGGTCAGGGCATCACTGTCCCCCTGCAGCTCCCATCACCTCTGTCTGCCCCTCTCCGTATCACGTTTGTGAGTCTGTCTACTACAGGTCCGGTGCCTCAGCAGCTGTTCCCTTCATCAGTGCTCATGGCTCCCCTTCAACTCCCCGGGACCTCTTCCCAGGGAAGCCATTCCCAGATGTTTATCAGTGCTTTCCCACAGACACCCCTCTAGGCTCAAGGGATGCGATAGTGAACAAAATGACAGGGGTGCCCACCCTGAGCATCCCTCTCAGGGGCCTCCGTGATGGACCCAGATCTGCAATCCAGTCTGTCGTCCTGCTGTTTCTAGGATCCCCCTTCTAGTTGATCATCTTCTAGAAGATAAACTCTGCTCACTTTCTGTTGTGTGTCCTACGGCACACAGCCCCACTCCCTGCTGGCCTTCAGCTCACCTTAGCCCCCACAGCTGCCTTTCATGGAGCAGTTCAGACCACTGCTCCATGCTCCTCTTTTATTTTGCTAGGGATGTCAGGTCTCAGGAAACCTGTGTCCCCATGCCAGCTGGCTAAGATGCCAAATAGTCTTCAAAACCTTATCTACTCTTACCTTCCTAAGGAAGGACTCTGTTCTCTCAGAACCAACCTCTCTGTATAGATCCTCTACCTGCAGCAATGTCTCCTTTTAATTTCTGTAGGACTTTTGTTCGTAGTATGCATTTTATTCCATTTTTAGTTGGTTATGATTCTACAGCCTGCAGCATCCTCCTCTAATGGTGGTTTGCAGCAGCTTCTGACAGTCCCTGTATGTCACCATAACTAGGACTGGACCTAAGAATGAGTAAATAAACAAATAAACAAACAGATGTCTCTGCACAGAAGAGTATGGAGAATGAGATGAGATCATTCTCCAGAGAATTCCGGCACACATGTGTGTACACACCAGGGATGGGAGTTTTGTGCAGGGTTCAAGTGCTTGTCTAGCATATATGAGGTTCTGGGTTCTCTCCCCAGCACCACCGAAGGGTGGGGGAGCTAAAGAATTTAAAGAGCTGGGGATAAAGCTCATCATGCACAAGGTCCTGGATTCAATCCCCAGCACAGAATAGAAAGATAGATAGATAGATAGATAGATAGATAGATAGATAGATAACTAATGCAGGCATGGTTGCTCACCCCATTATCCCAGCACTAGAGAAGCTGAGGCAGGAAGCTTGCAAAGTCAAGTTGAGCCTGGATTACACTGGGAGGCCTTGTCTCAAAAGAGAGAGAAAAGGGTTTAGCAATTGTAAAACTCAGGGGTGGGATGCTCTCCTAGCATGTGGGATGCCCCGGGTTTAATTTCTACCACTAAAATAGAAAGAAAGAAAAAAAGGGTGAAGGAAGAGAGAGAGAGAGAGAGAGAGAGAGAGAGAGAGAGAGAGAGAGAGAGAGAGAGAGAGAGAGAGAGATCAGACCCAAAGATCCACTTTGGCCCTGTCTGCTGTGGTTAGATACTGCCTTTACAGGCCACTCAATTTTTCTATAAATTCAAGTCAACTGGGATTTATCACTCCTGGGGGAACATATATATTTTCAAAAACTGTCAAATGAACATAACTTCTTGCTTGAAGAGCACAAGCCGCCTTCCTTCCCCGAGCTCATTCCTGCTCTAGACCAACAGAGTGAAACCCGGAGCACCAATGGCTTTCCTACTCATGCTCTGGTCTGTAGCGTTCTCCATAAATGATAGCAAATCTCAGACACCATTTCCACACTGCGCTTGGTGTTTAAACAGAGTTTACTCTCTGTAAGGACTTCCACACGAGTGGGGAATTTCTGCCTCTGACGTATTTGTTTGTTCCCTTCTGGAAACCGCTCTCCCCAACCCCTGTCAACCCCCGTGCGGTAAGTCCAGCACACACCATCTGGAGGCCACACGCAGCATCCCTGCAATACCATACAGCATCCCTGCAATACCATACAGCATCCCTGCAATACCACATAGCATCCCTGCAATACCATACAGCATCCCTGCAATACCATACAGTATCCCTGCAATACCATACAGCATCCCTGCAATACCATACAGCATCCCTGCAATACCATACAGCATCCCTGCAACACCATACAGCATCCCTGCAACACCATACAGCATCCCTGCAACACCATACAGCATCCCTGCAATACCATACAGCATCCCTGCAACACCATACAGCATCCCTGCAACACCATACAGCATCCCTGCAATACCATACAGCATCCCTGCAACACCATACAGCATCCCTGCAATACCATACAGCATCCCTGCAATACCATACAGCATCCCTGCAATACCATACAGCATCCCTGCAATACCATACAGCATCCCTGCGACACCATACAGCATCCCTGCAACACCATACAGCATCCCTGCAACACCATACAGCATCCCTGCAACACCATACAGCATCCCTGCAACACCATACAGCGATCCAGAAAGGCATAAAGAGGCAATGGTGAGGATGATCACTGTCCCGGAGTGTTTCTAAGATTTCCCAGGGAAGGTAGAGTCTCACTAGACACAAGCCTGAAGGGTAGACGTGTCAGGCTGTGCACAAGGTCTCCCGGATTCCAGGCGTGTCTGATCCACTGGTGTCCAGCCACGTGACTTCTCTTACTCCTTGGTCACCCACATTTTCTCACCCATATCCCGGAAGAACATGCTGGGATCGCCTGCCAAGCCTTTGTTCGTTCCTTCCAGAGCATTCCCAGCCAATCTCTGAACCTTCTCTCCCCTCTCCATCTTTGGCAGTCGCTGGCTGACCACAACTGATCTGAGCTCATGAGGACAGCCAACAACTCACTCTGGGGAGGTGGAGGAGGGCCTGCCCCAGGTATTTATGTGTTCTACCCTGCCATGATCCCGTGAGGTAGGTACTGTTAGGAGCTCTGTTTCACAGATGAAAAGCTGAAGCATACCCTAGGCTAGGCATGGCATATACCTGTAATACTAGAAGTCAGAAACAGAGGCAGAAGGTTAGGAGTTCAAAGCCAGCCTCTACCACACAGCAAATTTAAAGCTAACCTAGGCTACAGGAGAGAGAATCTGTCTCAAAAATCATAAAACAAAATACAGGGTAAATGACCTATTTGAGGTCATGGGGTTGGTAAATGACAGAATTCAAGCCAGGCAATGAGGATCCAGACACTGTCTTCTGAACAAATGCAAAGAGGGGGAAATAACGTCCCTGGATGCTTGAAGTGGAGGCAATCTTTGGTCAAAACCAGAACCTGTCTACTCTCACTAGAAGAGCCATCTGGCCAGCTGTCCCTGGAGCAAGTATGAAGGTCACTACAGTTTGTGTTTGCCCAGCTGCATGCATTTTCTCTTGTTATGGGAACAGAATCCCAATCTTCCTTGGGAGTAGCTACTCTCTCTTATATCATGTTTCTAGTAGCTGCATGTGTGTGTGTGTGTGTGCGCATGTGTATGCTATACATGTGTGTACTGTGTACATGTGTGTATACCTGTGTATATGTGTACATGTGTGTGCCTGAGTATGTATATGTATACATGTATATATGTGTGTACCTGTCTGCATGTGTGTGCATGTGTATGTATGTGCATGAGTATGTGTGTACAAGCATATTTACAAATCTCATCCTATGAAGGGACCTTTGTGGCTTCATTTCACCTTAATTACTTATCTCTAAATATAATTGCATTCTGAGGCAAAAGGAAGGGTAAAAATTTCAAGTACTGGTGGAGGAGTGGTCACAGTTCAGCCCATAACACCTTACAATCTCCAGTCATGGGGCTGACGAGGAAGGAGGGTGTGTGTGTGGGGTGCTGAGCAGGACTGACCTAGCTGCAGCTGTTGGCAGGCACCTTCCTACAGAGTGAGCACCCTGGGGAAAGGCAGCCTGAGAAGGACAGAGAGAAGCGGAGTGATGGGGATAGCCCCCGAGCCCAGGCATGCCTGGAACCAGATACATTTCTGAGCCCTGCACTTTAGGTATGAGATCTGATGTATTTCCATCACTGCATTATTCACAAGGGATGGTCAGGATCTATTAATGTCCTCGTGCCCGAAGAGCGGTGAACAAACCAAGGTGGGCCCTGTTTCCATGACCACAGGGTGGGCCATGAAGATAGAGTATGCTGACAGAGACAGCTTAAGGGGGAACGAGTGTGTAGTGGCGCACAGGTCCAGAAGCCTAGAATCATCACTCGTGCCTGGGAAGCATGGCAGCAGGCATGGAAGGCTTGATAGCAGGAACAGGAAATTGCCTGATCACATTGATTCTGTATCCAGGAAACAGAGAGCCAACAGCAACTGGGGCCAGACTCTAAAACCCCAAGGCCCACATCTAGGAATGTCCTTCCTCCAGCAAGGTTCCACAACCGTCCCAAATAACGCCACCTGCTGGGGATCAGGTGTTTAAGCATATGAGCCTGTGGGGGACACTTCACATTCTAGTCACAAGGACATATAGCAACCTAAATGAAGGGAGGGGGTCTGAAACGGGGAGGGGATCTGGGTGTGTGTGAGGACTGTGCTCCAACATAACCTTTTGTAGTGTTTCAAGTTTCATTTATTTGTTTGTTTGTTTTTCAAGACAAGGTTTCTCTGTGTAGCCCTGGCTGTCCTGGAGCTCGCTCTGTAGACCAGGCTGGCCACAAACTCACAGAGATCTGCCTGTCTCTGCCTCCCAAGTGCTGGGATTAAAGGTGTGCAATACCACTACCCAGCATGTCATGCTTTACTCCCCATTCAATACATACACATTTTAAAACCTCAACTACACTTAAAAACCCTCAGCTACATAAAGTAAGGAGAGAAGATACCAACACACCCGAATGCACAGACAGCATGACCCGTGGCACAGGGTCACGGAGGGGTGAGTGAGCAGGTGGGCATGAAAGTTCAACCACAGGACGTGCTGCCCAGGAGCACCCACACAGGGTTATGGCATGCACCTCCATGCTTGGTTTCTTTGGGGGTGATTATTGCTCCCATTTGTTTTCATCCCTAGGGCTGTAGCAGCAACATTTGCCACAAATCAGGTGTATAAAAAGAGCAAATTACCTTTCTTGGATTGGGAGGCCAGAAGTTCAGGGTGTTTGCAGGACGGCTTACCCTGAAAGCCCCCGAGGAAAATGAGCGTTCCCTGGCTTGCTATGGTACCACTCCCATCTTGGCTGCACTGACGTGGTCTTTTACTATGCATTTCTGTGTCTCATGTTTCTTCCTCTTGCCTCATCTAAGGGCACAAGGACCCTAAATAGGGCCCACCCTGATCACGGGAGATCTTGCTGCAAGATTCTAATCTTAGTTATTACAAACCTCTCATCTCTGAGATTTTACTTTCTGCATTTTCAAATGCCCACCACCAACCAAGGTCTAGAAACTTTAAATGAAAAATTCCAGAAATAAGTCTTTCAAGAATGTCCAACCACACACCACTCTGAGTAGCATGGTGAAGTCTCCCATCACCCTGCTCCTGCTCACCACATTGGTTGTCATGGTACCTCAGTGTTGGTGCTCAAGTAACCCTTATTTTAGTATGGGCCCCACAGTGCGAGAGCATTGAGCTGACAATTTGGACGTTGCAAGGAAAGCTACAAAGTGCTTCCTTCAGATAAAAAGAAGAGAGTATGATAAGACATTTTGAGAGAGAAAGAGCCCGTTCACATAACCTTTATTACAATATATCTATTGTATTTGATAGCTGATCTCTTACTGTCTAATCTATAGGTCAAACTTCACCACAGGTATGAGTCTTAGTTAGGTTTCTTTTGCTGAGCTAAAACACCATGACCAAAGAAACTTGGGGAGGAAAGGGTTTATTTGCCTTACACTTCAGCATTGCTGTTCATCACTGAAGGAAGTCAGGACAGGAACTCAAAACAGGGCAGGATCCTGGAGGCAATAGCTGATGCAGAGGTCATGGAAGAGTGCTGCTTACTGGCTTGCTCCCTATGGCTTGCTCATCTGCTTTCTTATAGAACCCAGGACCACCAGCCCAGAGATGGCACCACTCACAATGGGTTGGGGCCTCCCTCATCAATCACTAATTAAGAAAATTCATTATAGCCGGATCTTATGGAGGCATTTTCTCAAGGAGGTTCCCTCCTTTCAGATAATTCTAGCTTGTGTCAAGTTGAAGTAAGACCAGCTAGCATAGCATGTATGTGTAGAAAAAAATGTACATTTATGTGTATGCGATTATATAAATTCACTATATTTGGAATTGCATACATATGGATGTACATACATACACGTAAATGAGATTCCATACTATCCAAAGCTTCAGGCATTCACTAGGGGTCTTGAAGAGCATCCTCTACCAGATAAGGAACTGCTGGGTACTGAAAAAACTCTATTTTAATAAAGTCTCATTCTCAGGAACCAGACACCAGGATTTGAGTATATCTTTTTGAGGAAACCAGTCTGATACACTACATCATTTTGTAGGTGAGGTGAAGGTTCAAGGGCCCTTTACCCACCAGAAGCTATCGAGCCTGTTCAGCACAGCCCTGAAAGTCCTCCCACAGTAGATCCGGGCATGAGGGACGGGCCATCTTCCTGCCTGAAGCCCACCATGCCGCTTGGCGCCTACACAGCCAGCTCGCGACAGGCAGCGCCCACAACAGGCAACACACACGTGCTGCCCCTCTCGGGCCCCGCTTATCTGCCTTCCCTTTGCTGGGTTCTGACAAAAGATTACACTGTTTCCCTGGGCCGTGGGAAGGAGCTGGGTAGTGACCTGCCTGGGTCTCAGATCAGATGGGGACCCAAGATACAGAGGGTCCTCTGAGTCTCCAGAGCCCTACAGTCTTCAGAGCTCTTTGATCAGAGCTTTGAAGAGAGGGAGGGAACTCAGGCCCCTGGTGTTACAGGGAAGGGCTTTTCTAGTCTCAGGCAGTGCGTGCCAGGCCACTGTGTCCATGAAGGACTTGAAAGGCTCAAGTGAGAACTAAGACTGGGGGTGGCGAGATGTGGACACAGGCGGGCGGTAGACCAGTGAGATGCTGCTGCTTCATCCCTAGAGCCCCACTGTCTGTGACATCACAGCCAGGCACCCTCAGGACAACTGAAGCATGGCACTGAGGGTGGGGTGCTCCCCTCACTGCCTCCTCCTCCTCTCTCCACCTCACTTCCTTATTTGAGACCAGTGAGGATTCTGTTAGCCAGCGTGGCCGGCAACGGTCTCATTGTAGACCACACCTACAGATGTTAATATTCAGACTTTCATTCTAGGATGTTTTTATTTTACTCTGTAACAGTTTAGAAGTCCAAAATGCTGGTTGCAAAGTGTGAAATGATATCCCGTGAATGGCTGTGCGTCCCAATTTAAAAACACACTTACAGGAGCTGGAGAGGTGGCTCAGTGGTTATGAGCACTTGCTAATCGTCCAGAGGACCAGAGTTTGGTTCCCAGCACCCATATAACTCCAACCTCAGGGGATCTACTGCTCTTTTCTGGCTTCTGCAGGTGCCTGCACGCATGCACACACACATACAAACGTGCACACGCACACACACACACACACACACACACACACACACACACACACACATATATACTTTAAAAAAACCCTACACTTATTCACATAAATCACAGAAATTTAAAAGGGTCCCTTAGTGTCCATGGGAGAGTGCTTCAATGAACCTGTCCATCTCCCTACAGGGTGCTTAAGTCATTTACATAAAACAGCATTATATTTGCATGCACATTTGCATCATATTTGCATATGCATTGTATTTGCATAGGCTATGCACGTCTCCCTGTATATTTAAATCATCTCAAGATGACCTATAACACACAAGTAGCTGTTACATTGTAGTTGTTAGGAAATGATGCCAGGATATTTTTAACTCCTATGTGGCTGAATCTCAGGTTAATTCTTAGATCAGAGCCCACGAAGACAGACTACCCCAATACAACACTCAGAAAGAATGAAAGAGGAAAAGAAAGATACACATTTACAAATTTTATAGATCATCTAAAATTCACTGATGGGTTTAAATTTTCCCCCACTTAAGTATAATCTCTGAATTCTGACCCATGAATCACTACTGGCCACATTATATTTCCTCTTCAGAACCTCAGTGTCAACTAAAGGCTCAAACTCAACCATGAAATCTTCCACTGAGTCCAGAGACACAATTTCCCATCAGATCCACCTTTGCAGAAGAAGCCCCTAACCCTGAGACACTGATGGTTTCTGGGTACCTTGGAGTAAACTGGGAGATGCTGGTGGAGAACACTGGTTCAGCTCCTGCCTGCTCTATACTAGTTACAAAAGCCATAGCTCAGGGCTGGGGAGATGGCTCAGGGGATGATGTGCTAGCCATACAAGCATAGGACCCGAGTTCAGATCCCATGTAAAAAGCTCTGTGGGTTAGCATTCACTGTCATCCCAGTGCTGGAGAGGCAGACACAGGTGGGTCGTGGGGCTCCTGGTCAGCCAGCAGAGCTTCAAGTTCAGTGAGAGACCCTGACTCAAAAATTAAGGTGGACAGTGTCTGAAGAAGACACCACCATCAACCTCTGGCCTCCACATACATGAGCATATACACATGAACATACACACACACACACACACACACACACACACACACACACACACACACAAAGAAAACCCCTTCCAGCATGAGACGCATTGCCATGAGCCTCTCCCTCTCCATGCCACACAGCATCCTAAGCAAGACTCAGTCCAACCTTGAAAGCCCAGAGTAGAAACTCCACACCAAACTCTTAGTCACGGTCACACAGGGCTCCATGCTCATTCCCACTACGCGTCTGGATTTGAGCCACATGGATAGGGTACCCAGAAGCCCATTTTTTATCCATGGCCCTCCCAGTCCACTCCAGCAAAACAGAAAGACTTGATCACCCAAATGGCCCAGATTGGCTTTTCTGGTCCCATCCTCTTCCTCAACCCAAAGCAGCAACAACAAAAACCAACTTCAGGCTCGACCAATTGTTCCCTCCCTGTGGCAATCAGAGCGCGGTTCACGGCAATCACGCAGCAGGGAGGGTGGATCCTCTGGCTCATTCCACAGACTCATTCAGCGGGCGGGTACTTTCCCACCACTGAGGCCTTGTTTGAGGCCAGTTTTAATACTCCCTGAGAGCTCCAGTCAATGCCACTGATCAAAACACACCAGCCTTCGTGGCCTGGGGAAGCCAAGGAGGCAAGGTCCCAGGATCATCCCCAGAGGGCCACAGCCTGGAGCACCAGACCACCCTCTTGATTGAGGGTGACTTGAGTATTTCACAACCACATGGCAGGGAGAAGGGCTAGGCCTCCAGATGTCAGGAGCCAGCAAGGAACAAAACCATCACTTACCTGGGGGACAGACGCACTCGGAGGGGGCTTCCCGAACTGTCCGGAACTTGGCGACTCCATCCAACTTCTGAACCCAGAAGACAAAAAGTTGGGAGAGAAGATCAGTTGCAGAACAGGGAAGTGGAAAACTCCACCACGGTTCTGGTATTTTCCAGAACACGTCTTAAAGGTCATTAAATTCTACAGGCGGTTTTCTAATGGGAAGGAAAGCAATAACGACCACTGGACAATTCTGATTATGACTGATGAGTCCTCAACAGAAGGCGTCAGGTTTCTGCTGTGTTACACGTTCAAGCACAGTAGGAGAAGAAACCGAGGTGGCTGCCTGCCAGGCAAGAGAAGCGGGATGGAGGGCATACAGGAGAGGCTTTGGGGCAGGGGTAGATTAAAACTGGCCCTTGTGGTAGCTCTCTGGGCCCCCAAGAACTGTCCTCTCCTCAGCCAGGAAGCTCCACGGAACCTTTCTCCCATCGTCTTGGGGTCCTGGCCTAATTCACTATGACATTTTCCTTTCTTCCTTCCCCAGGGATCCTTGGCCTAGATAATTCGGTTCAGTAGAATTTAACAAAAGTCTCCATGCATGCCCAGCCCTGTGCTGGACATGGGAGAGAAGAAAAGAAATGCCACAGGGATGGCATGCTACTGTGGTAACTCACAGGGACAGCTCTGGTGTGCTCGTGGCCTGATCTGACCTCCTGGCAAATCTTTGGTTGCTGGGGACTGAATTCAGAACCTCCTGCTGGCTAAGCACATGCTGCATCACTGAGCTACCCAGCCACAGGGCAACTTGTGGGACAGAATTAAAGTCATCCCCAGTGAGGCGATGGAAGCTTGGAAGAAGCTAGGGTTAGAGAAGAGCAACTGGCCTACCATCTCATCCCAGATGAGCCAGGGCTGAAGTCCCTAAGGATACAGAGGGCATTAACTCTTTTCTTTGCGGGGTAGGGCGGTGGCGTGGCAACAGTAGTCAGGAACCCTAAAAGCGAACAAAGCCAACGTAGTAGTCTGCCAACTTGAGTTGTGTAGTGCACTCACCAGCGTTAGCATTGGTGCTTCCGGCTCAAACATAAAGATGTAAATTTAGGAGCTGGAGACGTGGCTCAGGGGCTAGGAGCACTTGCCGCTCTTACAGAGGACTGACATGGACCACCTATAACTCCTGCTCCAGGGGACCTGATGCCCTCTTCTGGCCTCCACAGACACCTATGCTCATCTTTGGTGCACACACTGAACGAACACAAGCACACACTGAAAACAAGTCTTTCCTTAAAGGGGGAAAAGTATTGTTTATTTATTTATATGTTTTTGAGGCGTTGGGGATAGAACCCAGACTGATACTAAAAATACATGCCTTACCACTGAAGGGTGCCTTTTCTACCTGAGAGGTAATTTTTTTTTTTTCTGAGACAGGGTTTCTCTGTGTAGCCCTGGCTATCCTGGAACTCGCTCTGTAGACAAATTGGCCTTGAATTTACAGAGATCCGCCTGCCTCTGCCTCCTAAGTGCTGGGATTAAAAGCATGTGCCACCACCGCCAGGCTCTGAGAGGTAACTTTTAAGCACTGTGCTACAGGAAGTGAAAGGGGACCAAGGGTTGGGAGGTAAGGTTCTCTGCTTGATCAAATAAAATCAAGCTTCTGAGCCTTCTCTTGGGTCCGTTTTGTGCTTCCTTGTAAAATTCAGTGCTAGCCATGAACCCTGCTAAGTCAATTTAGCAACCCATCCCCCCACCCTAAGCTGTGGTATCTGACCACTCCAGAATCCTGGTGGGGTTCCTCATGCTCTATCAGCTTCTAGGTGATGTCTGCCCACTCTGACCTGTCTCCAGCAAAAGTCCTGTTTCTGTCTGGTGAGTTTAACCAGAGTTCCCCTTTGGTACTACTTGATCTACTGACCGCCCACAATGGTTCTTGGCTATAAAAGGACCCCCGCCTTTATGCTTTATTTAGAATTGATGCTGCCATGTAATGCTTTAACAAGGACCCCTTTTTGTGTGTTTTGGTGTTTGTGTCTGTGTGTATGTGTGTTCGTGTGTGTGTGTGTGTGTGTGTGTGTGTGTGTGTGTGTGTTGCACATATGTGTGCATGTATAGAAACCAGAGGATAACATCATATATTTTTGCCTTAATTTTCTCATTGACACAACAGCTCAATATTTTGGTTAGATCAACTGGCCAGGGAGCCTCAGGGACCTCCCTGCTTGGTGCTCAGTTAGAGGTGTGGGTGGTCACCCTAGATTCCTTAACACGGGATCCAGCCTCAGGTCCTCATGCTTTCATAGCAGGCTTTTCATCCAGCGGGCCATCTCTCCAGTCCCAAACCCTTTCTTCTCTAACAGTACCAAGTTGGGGTGTCACTGAACACAGGACCCCAGCCAAGCCCAAGGTACCTCCGGCTGGAGCAGTCTAGAACCTATTAGGAACACTCTCGGTGTTCTGGAAGGTCTCCTCAAGCCTCTTCCTCAGAAGGCTGAGCTGGAGCAGTTGAGGTTAAGGGCAAATAACAGCAAAGGAAAGGAAGGTGGCTGGGCAGGCCATGAACACCACACAGTGCCAGGCCAGCCAGGGAGCCATCGAGTGTGGCAACTTTATCCTCAGCCCACCTCCCTGGCCCTCAGTCTGCCCCAGGAATCAGATCCTGGGTCTCCGGACATCAGACTCTCAGCTCCCTCTGGACCTCCACTTCTTCTCTAGTCTAGAGCAGCCAAGTTAGCCCCTGTGAGCCAGGCCCAACCTCCAGAAGCCCCTGTAGCTCCCACTCCTCAGCAGGAGACCTGCTCCATCAGGGACAGCAAGGAACATCAGCCTTCTCCCACCGCCAGCCTTGCTAAGGGGCTGTGGCCTGTGTACCAGGACATCCCCTCCTCTCCCCACTGAATGGCCTGCCCAGAAACTGGAGGCCTGGGCAGGACCTCAGGACTCTCTTTCCCCAAAGTCTCTGCAAACACTACAGCAGTTTTCAAAAGGAGAGAATCCAGCCCTCTAGTCCACAGTGGTTCACTGTGCAAGAAGCTCTTTAAGCTAGACATGACAGCAGGAAGGCTTCCCTCATCCCTTTCCTAACAAAGCATACAATGTTGAAGATGAGCTTTTAATGGCACCTATCACACCTGGACTGCTCTCCTACAGGGCAAGAGCCGAGGGAGCGCACAATGACTTTAAAGCTATGCTCATCCTAAAATGAAAGCCTGAGTGGGAATTACACATGGGAAAAGAAACACTCCTGGCTAAGGCTACCAGGACTATCCCAGGCCACTGGGATTGAGTTTTCATGTTGTGCTTTATTCTAGCTTCCTGTATGTACTTGCTTTTCTCAATGGCTCATGAACATGCAGTTTGATCTCTGACTTCTGCCCTTCCCTCCTTCCCTCTCTCAACTCCAGCCCCTCCCCATCCAGGAGTTTGGAAACACAGCTGAACTCCACAGGAAATGTTTGAGTTGGAAACTCAATCTCAAAATCTTTATGCTTTTTTTTTTCTTTTTAAATTTTAAGAGACTCTTCTTTTGTGTCCAGGCTTCTAAAATATGATTTAAAGGCTTCGACTCTTTCCATTCAATTATCTGGCGGCACCCCAGCATCTGCATACAATACGGTCCTGGGTTTCCAAGTGCGAACATGGCCTTCCTTGCAGAGCAAATAAAGGATGAATTTCTGAGAACAGACAAGAGGCTTTGGGAGTGTTCCTCTCCAGAAGCCCAGAGAAGGAAAACAGGGAGTTTGGAGGCAACTTACAAGGGGGAAAAATAAGGGAAAAATCTCCGTTTTCAACTGTGATCTGTCGGTAAGTTTATTAATAGCCCATAAGAGCTCAAATCATCTGGCCACATTCTCAAATGGTTTGAATGGATGGGAACCACAGGTCAGCATACACACACACACACACATACACACACACACACACACACACACACACACACACACACACACACACACAGAGTGAGTTGATGGCTCTGGAGAGATGGTTCATCAGTTAAGAACATGGACTGCTCTTTCAGAGGACCTGAGTTTAATTCCCAGTAACCATGTCAGGCAGCCACAACCACCTAGAACTCCAGCTCCAGGAACATTCGACTCCTCCAGCCTCTGCAGGCACCTGTATTCATCTATACACACACACACACACACACACACACACACACACACACACACACACACACACTTTAAAATCATAAAAATAAATTAAAAAGAAAAGAATTGAGCTGAATGTGGCACACACCCATAGTCCCAGCTACTCTGCTCTCCTGGAGTATGAGGCCAGAGGATTATTAGAATTCAAGAATTGTAGGCCAGCCTAGACTACACAGTGAGACCCCAGTTCAAAGATAAAAAGAAAACAACAATGAAAGTATGCAATGATTTATTTCTGTGAAATGCTGTAAATGAAACCATAAAACATTTTGGCTGAAAATCCCTACTCGAGGGAATTTTCTCCAAAATAAACCCCAAGAAGTAAATCAACAAAAACAAAAAAAGAAAAAAAAAAGTTATTTATGGGGAAGTCATTGGGCAGTGGGGATGGGTTAGAAAGAACGGAGATTCCCTTCATAAAACCATTACAGTCAGGAAACTGCATTAGAAAGATGAATATAACAAGGAATCAGGTTTATAATACGACCCAAATACCATCCAAACAGACCCAACTGAGACTGCAGTGACGTGCTTATTTAAAGAGTTAATCCTGGGTCTGGGCAGACGGCTCAGCAGCACTTGGCATGTGAGGTTGAGGACTGGAGTCCAGATCACCACATAAATGCTGGGTGGACACAGCAGGTCACCTGTAACCTCAGCTCAAGGGAAGTGGAGAGGGGGCTCCCCAGAGCAAGCGGAATAGCTAGGCTAGCTGAAGTGGCAAGCTGTGGATATATACATACAACATGCATACATAAAGTGGGGGCACCTGATGTCAATCTCTGGCTTCCACATGCATGAGAACACGTGAATACATGCATGTGTGTGCCTACATACACAGATATGCACACCACTTACACAGATACACAGACACACACACAGACACACACACACACAAGTTATTCTAGGGATGTTCAGTAGTAGAACATTTATCTAGTATACGGTTTGATCCTCAACACCGGGGGGGGGGGGGGGGGGGGGAATCAGCTGTTAGAAGTTCTGCGTTGCTCCGGTGTAGTCATCTCAGAAGAATATAAAAACTTCAGAAGAAGCACAGGAGCCAAGAGAGACTTCTGAGACTGCCCTGTGGGGGCTTTTTTTTGGAGACTGGGTCTTACTATATAGCAGTGTCAGCTTGGAACTTGATATGTAGATCAGGCTGGCCTGGAACTCACAAGAATCCACCTGCCTCTGTCCTCGAGTGTGGGATTAAAGGCGTGTGCTACAATGCTCAGTCAATTTTTTTTTTTTTTGAGACAGAATTTTGGATAATCCAGCCCTCAAAGTTTCTATGTAGTTGAGGATGACCTTGAACTCCTGATCTTCCTGCTTCCACCTCCCAACTGCTGGAATTATGGGCATGTTCCATCATAGTCAACTAAGGGCATTTAAAAAAAAAAAAAAAAAAAAAAACAATGACAGATGGTCCTGTCCTCTCCAGGACAGTCCACTGCAGGATGGGCCCAGGTAGAACACAGGTTCCACAAACAGCAGAACCTGGGACCGAACCCCACTACCACACATTCTCTGCCCTCCCTTCTCCCTCAAGAGGAAAAGTATACACAGGCCCCATCACTGTTAGCAGCAATCCTAGGGTGCAGCGTTTCCCCACCACTCCAAACAGAGAAGCCGCTGATGCTACTTAAGAGTTGTATGTAGCAGGCACTGTGCCAACAGCCCTCAGCTCTCCTGGTCATACCCATTTACAGATGGAAAATTGAGACTAGGAGGGAAGTGTCGGGTCTAGATCCAAATCTTAGTATCAACCGATTCCAAGCCAAAGCAAGATGACTTCTGTTTCCAAGCAATTTTCATGTCTCCCAAAAGCCAGGCCCTGGGAGCTGTGGGGCCAGTTCAGTTGATAAAATGCTTACTATGCAAGTGTGAGTACCTGAGTTCAATCCCCGGCATCCATATAAAAAGCTAGGTGCATTCCAAGTACATGCTTGCAAGGTAGTACTGGGAAAGCAGGGAAAGGCAGGTTCCCAGAGCCTGTTGAGAAGGCAGCCTAGGCAAATCACTGGACCCCAGGTCCCAGTGAGTGTCTCAAAAAACGAGATGGGGGGCTTCTGAGGAAGGACACCTGTGGTGGATCTCTGACCTCCATGTACATGTACATATGTGTGCATGCATGCGCACACATGCACCTGAGTATATACACACACATACACACATGCCCCCCAAAACTCTACTGATAGAAATCAGGTCTATGTTTGAGAAAGGTTGGCCGAGGGGAAGACACTGAGCACAGTTCACACAGACTGCTGAGTCTGCTTGTATGGAACAAGGTGAACGTGATTATGTATTGGTCAAAAGCATAGGGCTGAATACCAGAGAGCGTGGACTTTAATGGCCGGACACCAACTACACCAAAAGTCTCCCGGGAAGCCAGAGAATCTGAAGACGGAATGCAGGCAGTGACCAACGATTCTGACTATATTAACACTGCTCAGTGGTCCTTTCTCCTCTGCAGGGATTTGTGCCATGAGCCTCAGTGGATGCCTAAAACTGCAAACACCACCAAATCCTATAGAAACAATAGTTTTCTGCACATACTTATACAGTTCACCAGATAGAAAAGAGACTCATAATAACTAACAATAGGACAATTGTAGCAATATACTGTAACAAAACATGTTAATACGGCTGTGCTCTCTCAAAATATCAGATGGTGTTGTCCAGTCATCCTTGTGATGCTACAGGACATGATACATTGCCCGTGTGATGAGTCGGTCTAGGAGAATGATACAGGCATTGTGATACAGAGTTAGGTTCCTAGTGACCTTTGGACGCTTCCTCAGGACAGCCGTGTGCATCAGGAGATTCTAGGTCATCAAGCCATGGAAATGCCAGGTGGGTAGCACACACCATGTAGATGCAGTGGAGGAAAGCATGGTTCATATCCTAGAATCAGCAGGATGCTGTGAGGTTTCATCACTCTACTCAGAGCAGCGTGCAGATGAAAACCTAGGAGTAGTTTATTTCTGAAGTTATTTTTTTTTTCTCATTATACTCAGACTGTCATTAGTCACGGGCAACTTGAATCATGGAAAGCAAGACCATGAGGAAAGGAGAATTATCGTATGTGAGGACCTTGGAGAAGGTGAGGGGTGTGGCTGGCCCAAGCAACTTTGCAAACTGTAAAGACAGACGAAATTACACATAAACCATGTGCTCTGGTTGGCTAAGCTGCTTCTCACAGGGTTGCGGATGAACAGCTCTGAAAGTGCTTTACATGCATATTAGAGCTGACAAAAAAAAGGGGGGGGGACATGAGCTCAGGGTAATGAGAGGCAGGTTTGTTCCCATCCAAGTAGGAAGCTATGAGTGCACAAAGTGGGAAGCACCCGGTTCGGAGCCAAAGCCATCCCTGGGAGGGCATGTCCATCCCGTGAGACCGTCACAGACATCTGCTGAGGGCCCATCTGGGGAGTGAGTAAAGCCCCAGGGAGCAGGAGTGGGTGAGGAAACTGCCTGGGGTCAGGAGAACTACTAGAAAGGACTGCAGGGAACAGCAGCTAGAAGACACTTGGGGAAGCAAAGGACACCGTGTCCAGGAGTGGACTCCATAAAGCAACTCTCCAAAATACGCCACATCAGGCATCTAGAGGGTCACGCCTCAGCAGGGGGGAACCAGCAATCTCAGGCTAGGTTGTGTGCCACAAGCGTTCCTGTAACATTGTAATGGGGCTAAAACATCCTCTCATCTAGTGATGTCATCACTACGATTACAGCACACACCTTACTCACATGTTTGTGGTGATACTGATGTGAGCATGCCTACTGTGGCATGTGCAACATGTTATCAAAAGGCCACACTGAACCACTGTCCTATGCCCACTCACATCTGTATGAACTCCCATCTTGTCACAATTAACTCACTATAATGGAAACAGCTTCTTTCTTTCTTTCTTTCTTTCTTTCTTTCTTTCTTTCTTTCTTTCTTTCTTTCTTTCTTTCTTTCTTTCTTTCTTTCTTTTGTGTGTGTTTGTTTAGTTTTTTGTTTTTTGAGACAGGGTTTCTCTGTGTTGTTTTGGTGCTTCTCCTGGATCTCACTCTGTAGACCAGGCTGGCCTCAAACTCACAGAGAACCGCCTGGCTCTGCCTCCCAAGTGCTGGGATTAAAGGCAAGCACTGCCACTGCCCAGGTCTTGTTTTGTTTTTTAAAGGTTATTTTTCCTTGCTTGTTTTGAGACAGGATCTCTAGCCCATGCTGGCCTTGATGTCCCTCGGTAGCTAAGGATGACCTTGAACTTCCTGTCTTCCTGCCTCTGCCTCTCCAGAACTGGAATTACTGGCATGGTCAATGACGTTCAGTTTATGCAGTGTTGGGGACTGTCTTGTGCATGCTTGGCAAGCACTCCTCAGAATGAGCTATGGGCCCAGGATGGCTCAGTAGGTAAGGGGATGTGCTGCCAAGCCTGATAACCTGAGTTTAACCCTAGGACTCTCACATGGTAGAAGGAGTGAACTGACTCCAAAAGGTTTTCCTCTGACCTCCACACGTGTGCCTTGGAACATGAACCCCCTCACACACAAACAGATACACACACACACACACACACACACACACACACACGCACACACACACACACTAAAATGTAATTTAAACAAACAACCATTGGGCTCTACTCTCAGCAACTAAAGCCGCATCTTGAGCTGACAGCAAAGCTCATGAATATTTATAGAAACTTTAAAACTCCAACAGTCAATAGAAATCACCACCAGGAAAATCGGGTTCAGGATGAGAAAAATCAATTAATCAAAACTCCACAATGGCCACAGATGTTGGAATTAGCATGGAGACACAAGACAACTCCTGCAACCGAGTGCATGTGTTCTAGAAGAGGAAACACCAAAGGCATTACAGAGGCCCAGATTAGAGTCCTGGAGGTGAAAATGGCCGTGTCTGAGATGAAGAACATAGTGGAGGAATTAATGGCAGATTAAGTGCAGAAGAGAAGACCCGTGAACCTGGAGATCATAGAGAGCATTCATTGAACACAGAACTTTATGAAAAAGGAAAAAAAGAGAAGAGAGGCAGGGGGCTATGGGGCTTCAGGAGGCTAACTACATGTACTGGAGCCACCCCAGGAGAAGAGAGTAGAAAGAAAGATGTGAAGAGGTAATGTTCAAGAACGTTTTCTAATTTGACGAAAGCTACAAACTCATTTATCCAAGAATCTCAATAGAACACAAGGATGATGAGCAGTAAGAGCCGACAGCTGGGGGACTGCAAGACGGCTCAGCAGGTGGAAATGTTTGCTAGAGGAGCCTGACTACTTGTGTTTGCCCCTGGAACCCATGGGGGAAGGAGAGAACCAACTCCCAAAGGTTATCCTCTGATCTCTGTAGGTGTGACATGAGAGGCACACCTGCACCACACACACACACACACACACACATCACACACACACACACACCACACCACACATGCACACACATGTGCACATGCACACACACACCACATCTCACACACACACACCACACCACACCACACATGCACACACGTGTGCACATGCACATACACACACCACATCACACACACACATACACACACATCACACCACACATGCATACATGTGTGCACATGCACACACACACCATACCACACATGCATACACGTGTGCACATGCATGCATACACACACACACACACACAC